>NC_061118.1:152383191-152446371 GCF_002878395.1 Capsicum annuum
CAGAATTCTAGGGTAACTAAGTCAGAAGAAGTGTCATCAAAGGTCAAAAGAGCAAAAATGCCAAGGTCCATTGGTGATGTAAGCGCAAAGTGCAAATAAAGCATGAGCTTTTAATGAAGAAAGACACAAATGAGAAAAGTACGAATATGTATGTGTAGTCCAATACTAATAATTTAAAGCATGAATAACAAATATATGCTTCTAAGGTGAAATATCAATGATTTAGAGTTTCTTCGTCAGGAATACACTCATTGGCAAGGAAAAGTAGCCTTATAGCCTTCATAACAACACTGACGTGCCGATTAAGCGAGGCAGAGCGCTCAACATGTTTTGCACCTCACTTCAAGGCTTAAGCGTGCCTTCGCCTTTGAAAACACAGGTGAAAAGCACAAAGAACTACTCCACTGCAGAAGAGAATTATAAAGTAATGGTCACTAGTCCACCACTCCTTCATATGCTGGAAAATCTAGTACCATCCATCTCCATTATGGTCAAGTATTCCCTGCTGAAACTAATGAGGTTATGCTTTGTGATAGAAGATTACAGACTTCATGCACTAAGTTGAAAATATTAAACGTCAAAGAACCAACATGAAACTAAATTATCCCGGGGGCAACTCCATACCAGTAGAAGTTTTAATTCACGATGGAAAGAAATGTATACGTGAAGAGTCATTGAATGCTTCATGTTATTTGCACAATGCATATCTTCTGGTAAGAAACATTCTTGCACTAATAAATTAACACTAAAGATTACCATGTACACCAGTATCCCTTACAGTAGCCATGAACTTTTCAACACCGCGCTTAAGTATTGGATTATAATATGTGAACAAGGCAATAGGGCAGGACAACTGAGGAACAACCTGTCAAATGTTGGGAAAAAAGGTTAAAATATCACATACTAGCAGGGTTGCCTGTCATTCTTTAATTAAAAAGCGGAGGCTATGGATTTACATCTTCTAACATTGACATAACTTTGGCAAAGTTGGTTCCTTTATTCAGTGATCGTGAAGCAGCAGCCTGAAAAAACGGTTTTAAGTAAAGAAAATGAGAAAAACAAGAAGTAAAGACAAAATTTAGGACTAAAATGCAGTGATTCCTTTTATCAAAACCTGGATGACTGGCCCATCAGCCAACGGATCGGAGTATGGTACTCCTAGTTCAATGATATCTGAACCACATCTATCCAGCACTTTCAGTGCTTCTGCAGTTGTTGCCAGGTCAGGATCCCCAGCAGTGATGTATGGAATTAATGCCACCTTTACAACCAAAAAAATGTGAGTTTCCAATTCAAAAATCAGAGATGATAAATAGAAATACTATTGAACTGTAAATCATCTCGACGCCGGAGCTTTTACAAACCATTTGACTATCTCGGACAAGCTCAGTGTGAAAAAAAAATGAAAAATTTTCACTTGATTGTTTCCTTTCCATTCAATCAATGTTCTAGACAGAAATTCAACTAAAGCAGGTGAAAATTCTCTACAAACAAAAGTCAGGATCTTTCTAGGGGATAAACCGACCTAATCACTAAGGCCTCATTTGGTTGGAAAACAAGTTATCCACGAATACGATTGTCATCCCACCCTCAACGTAGAATAAAAATAATACTACAATCGCAGAATAAGTTATCTCACGATTTTTTTTTCCAACAAAACATGGGATAACTCATCCTAAAATTAATCTCGGGATTAGTTGTCCTTATCCCTTCTACCAAACGAGCTCTAAATTCCATACCTCCATAGGAGCAACAGATAAAATCTTTCCCAAAAGTATCAAAGACAATCAAAATCTCACACAACAAAAGAAGATTTCTGCATACATAACAACTCAGCACTTCATCCATCATTATTCAATCATATACCAAATTCTGACCAATACCAAATTCGAGAACTAAAATCCTCCAAAACAAAAATAAAAAACTTTTTATTGGTGGGGGGAAAAGAAGACTGAGGTGGAATGTGATACCTTGCCTTGTTTCTTCAATCGAGTGAAAGTCTGGGAAAGTCCAACAGCTGCTGCATTGGTGGTGAGGGAGGCCATGGTAAGAGGTTTAGGGGAAGTCGAAATCTTGAGTCTCTGTGTATATGATTTTGGAAAAGGGTGACTTTGGAAGTTATTGCTATTGGAATGAATAAAGTGAGTTGCTTTCAGAAAAGATGCCATACCATCACCACAAGGCCCCGGCCAACTTTGTTGAAATGGAGATGTGTAAAGTATCTATCTCTACTTTATTGGCAATGAAAAGGCTTTTCCAGATTTAGAAGGGGGGTAAGGAAAAAATGAGTATTCGCGTTTTGGTCCTGTATGTTTGGTGTAATTACGTTGATTATTATTAATAGTTGTTGTATTCCGCTATCAAGTCAGCTTCAGCCTACCAACTACTTTTGTTTGAATGGTTGTTCGGTACTGTATTCGACGCCCTCCATTCAATTTCTAAATAAGTCCTCTTTTTTAACTTGGGCACAGACACCTTTTGATAAACTAGTTTAGGTGCGTGTGTATAAATATTACGATAAATAGGATATTTATTTAAATAATAAAAATAAATATAATAATTAAATTTAATAATTTTTGAATATGTAAAGATGAAGAATTTATTTATTAAACCTAATTTTTACCAAAAATATTTTTAATAGTTGACCGATATTCATCTACCATTTGTAAATTGCAATAAAACAATACAATGATAGACACATCAAACAATACAATTAAATCTAATCTTTATACACAAAAAAATTTTCAAAATCATCCACACTCATCTACCACTTGTAAATAATAACAAAATAATACGATAATAAAGATATCAAAATAATACAACTAAACCTAACCTTTACATAAGAAAATTCCTCAAAGCCGACCAACATTTCATCTATCACCTGTAAACTCAAACAAAATAATACGCTAAAAGTGATATCAAAACAATACAATTAAACTTAAATTTTACACACAAAATTCTCAAAGCCAGTTGAGATTCATCTACGAACTGTAAACTGCCACAAAATAACAAACCAATAGAGATATTACGATAATACAAAACCTAACCTTTACCTAAAAAACATCGAAGAAGTCGAGGGTTAAAAAATCAAGCATCCACCAATCTAGACATACAATCAAATCAAGTTAGATGAGCATCGATCATATTCTCTCAATAGGCAAACCGGTTTGTTCTTAGTATTACGTATTAGGAGTATTTTTCTAATTGAACAGTAGAAAGAAAAATATTAATTAATTCTCCTACCATATATTTTAGGAGTTCCATATATTTTAGGAAAGTATAGTAGAAAGGAAAATATTAATTGATTCTCCTGCCATATAGTTTAGGAGTCCCATATATTTTAGAAAATCAAGTTAATATAATAAAAATAATTAAATAATAAATTTTTAAAAATGGTGAAAAGACAGTTTTATCTAGAGAAGAATCTTTCAATAAAAGGCAAAAAGTTCAAAAATTCTAGATTAGTGTCTTTAAAATTAAAAGTAATTTTACAAACTTACTCTTGATTAAATTTTGGTTATAATCGAGATATTTTTGAAGACATAAACATACACTTCATTAGAAATAAAATCAAAATTTAAAAGAAACATTTATAAAAAAATTACGAGTAGTGTATTGTATTCGACGAATAAAATAACTTTTTATGGCGAAAGTTGGGAAACAAATTTACTTCCATATTAGTTATGTTCTCTCCATTTTTCAATACACTCAATACAGTTTTTAAGAAATCCTCTCCACCTACTTGGTTCGGTCTCTCTATTCACATACTCCCTCTGTTTAAAATAGAATAATATAATTTGATTTAATACAAAATTTAAGAAAATAAAAAAGACTTTTGAATTTTGTGGATCGAAATTGAAGCAATTCGCAGTTGTATCTCTTTATCTTTATGATCATTTTGACCCATTTTTGGTAGTCAATACAGCGACTGTTTAGTGCATAGCCTTTATGACTATTTGATGGAGAAGTTGAACAATCAATTAAACGTCTGTGTCAAAGATGTCGAATCCTCTCTCTCCTCATACAAAAGTAGGCCAGACCACAGCCATGATTTGGTCATAACGTGATAAATATGTGAACTTGAAATAAGAGTAACTCTCATAAACGTAGCAATCATACGACCCCATTAAACACACGTTTTATTTTATGAAAATTGGAAAGGGAAAGAAAGAACTCTCAGACTACAGAATCTGCATATGTTGCCCAGGTCGATTAGAAGGTTTAAAAATAGGCAGAGCTGGTTGCAGAAAGCCAGCTTTCAAACAATATGACTAGTTAGTTTGTCTTGTGGCAACACGGATCTTAAGTTCTTTAGATGCCTCATGATATCTATCATCGCGCAAAAACCACTACAAGAGACTTGAACTGGGCTACAAGTACTCCGTCTTTAGCAATCTTTCATCAGACTCCCTTGGCATGAAGCTGACCTCTGCCCTCTAATGGCACAAATCTTCTTTAAAATGTACCTGGAATAAGAGCATATACATATCAAAGATCATAGCTATTAGTTTATTTTCACATAACTGCAAAGACATAATGCACATACAATTAGGTTAATTATTACATTACGATGACTGCCATGTTTAGCCGAAAAAATAAACTGAACTATATGCATACACTCGTGAATAGAAAGCAATCAATAACCAAGCAAGCAGCAGAAAGGGAATAAACATTACCTCTTCATTCACTTTTTAATTGGTTTGGTGACTGCGAGAAAAACTCTTTGGCATTATTTGCCACTTCTGCCTCCAGTATCGCTTCTAACACAATGTCAGACCCCTTTGCTTCATCTGAAAGAACAAAACTATTAACCTAACAAAGGAAGACAAATCTCAACAAACTACTTCTAATCAAACTGCTGAATGCACACAGGGCGTGGGTGGGGGATCGGAGTTGATTCTCAAGAAAACTTCACTCTTCATTTTGCCAACCGGCCTTTCATGTTGGGACTAAAGTGCCTCAATGTGTTACAGAACAAAATTTCAGTACTTTTTTACAGAAAAGATAACATCGTTATAAATATTTAGTATTTATGTTATAATTTAAATATTGGCATGCCATTACCAAACCAAAATTAGAAACAGATTGGATTGAACTACATTTAGATCAATCTCAAACTAGACACATGAAAGAAGAATCTACTGTAATCCCTGACCGTAAAGTTCCAAATCTGAACCTTAGCTACTGCAACGTTGTTACTACCTCCCTCTCTAACAAAGTTAGCAGACAGTTCCGCTAGAAACAAATGATTCTGAACTGTATATTGTAGATTAGGCAACTTGGGCTGTCATTTTGCAGGTAGAAGACCGAATATCATAATTTGGGGCATTACCATCATTATACACCAGACTTCATATCTTAGAAAATGTTTAATTTTACAGCATCTTTGAACCTATCTTTCCAGTCATGACAACAAATGGCAACAGTAGACAGAACCAGCAGTGGGAAGATAACTCACCCCAGTAGGATTTCTGCAAAGGTCCTGCTCAGAACCTTTAGAAATACACAGAATTTTGCAAGTCGAATGGTATGTACATAGTAGTTACCAAACAGTAGAAAACTATTCTGTTTGAAAGGATATAGGACCAGTTGGGACTACCAAAAAAGAAGCCCGAGGAAATCAGAATCTCGAAAATGGTTCCTTACCTTTATGTTTTGGCAACAACCCTGCACTCTCTGCTGAAACAGGGAGCACAATAATACTGCCAGATTCATCAGTCAGCTCTCTCAAACCTTCATTATCTACAGAAATGGATTTCAAAGGTGTTGTTTCAGCCAATCTAGCATAAGCAGTGGCTTGGCTGTGCATATCGGTCGTCAAAGCTTTCCTTGAACTATAATCCTGGTAATTATTAATCATATAAATATTTCCAATTGAAAAGAACGATAAAGATAATGAAAATAATAGTCAGGGAAACCACAAAACCTCAGTTGTGACAGTTGCCACTGTACTCTCCTTCTCGGATATCTGAGGTCCCTTTTCAACAATGATGCTCTCTTTATCAGATTTTTGAGGTCCATTATCAGCTGAGTCACAAAGAAGAACTTTTTTAGAGTCGCAAAGAAGAAGACTACGTGAGAAACTAATTTTTTTAAAAAAAAAGCCTAAAATCAACCAAGTAAAAACAAAGAAATACCAGTGCTATTTGCAGTTGTTGTATTGATGCTGTCTACAAGCCTCGTTGTCAATGAACCAGGATTCATAAAAGAGATAGTCCGAATTTCATGACGTATGGCTTCCAATTGAGCCATGGTATCTTGCAGTTCCTTATGAACCTGATAAACAACTTGAGCTGAAGGATAAAATAATATTTGGTAACATTTCATTTCAAGCTATTATAATTTAGCCAATAAGCTTAAGAGCAAACAACAAAGTCTATATCAGTTGTAGCCATAATGTAAAAACTCAGCTCCAAAAGATGAAGGGGAAACTTCTACATAGATACGAATGAAACCTGGCGAGCTTGAGAATGCTCCATGACATTTTCAAACTGACCACGGGCTAATTGAACATAACCAATTGCACGCCCAGCAAATCTGCCTGCTGTTCTTGCTATAATTGGCAGATCTTTAGGTCCTACAACCACAATTTAATGAACAACATATTTCCATTAAAATTGGCAGAAATAAACAATCACCAGTAGCAATTGCAACAAACAACGTGATTAATTCCATAATACAGCTATAACAACCACACTTACATAACCGAGCTCAACTAGTTTGGAATTGAAGCATAATTGATAGCTTGCGTACTCTTGCAATCAAAACCTAATTATTCAATGGATAATTTTTAACCTATTTTAATTAGCACCTACTATTTATTTTTACAGAAATTAAAGAAATTACATGAAATATCATCCTAATATCGGTTATATGGACCTCAAAATTCAATTTTGGACACCTAAAAGGGAGTAAATTGAAGAATAATATTAAATGAGGAAAAAAACACGAGAAGACAGGGAAAAAAAAAAAGAGTACCAATAAGAGCAGCAGTAGCACCGAGCAAGAGAAAAATCTCTCCATATGAAAATCCAAACATCTCAAATATTATTGGTACTACTTAGCCATGAAGGCAATGGGCGAAGAACGGAAGAAATGAAATTGGAAGTGATCAATTATAAGTTAGCTAATTTCTAAAATTAAATTAGATTAAGCTAATTAAATATTTTTAAATTAAAATTTAGATATTTAAAAACAGTAAGAAAAGTATTTATAACTTGTAATTCTTTTAATGTCAATAATATATTTTGAAATATGAGTTAAAATTTAAATATAAAAAGCAAAAAAATGACACATAATTTATTCGATTTGTTTTTATCACCTAACCGCATTATAAATTGAAATATTTGGCCAAACAGTAGTAAGTAGTTTGCAGAAACGGCCAGAGTAAAAGATAATACCCATTTGAGTTATCAAAAAAATTCACGATTATTTTATTAAAATTAATCCTTTTTGGAGCGATTTTCTATTTTTTTGCTTCGCGCACTAAGTGATGGAGGTAATATATAAAGAATGGGTTTACACCCCCAAACTTTGTTTTAAAAATCAAACATCCCTTTAACTTTGAATAATAATTATTCTTCCTCCTTTTTTTTATTTGATTTTTCAAAATACCTACTTTATTTTTATATTTATATCAATATTTGAATATTTAAAAAAAAAATGATAACCACAATTTTTATTTTTAATCTATATAACATATTTTCTATAAAAAGCTAAAAGTTATTTTTTAGATGAAAATATAAAAGTGAGAAATATTAATTGAGTATATAAGTTAATGACATTCTATAACGAAATAATGAGAAAAATAATAAAAATTAGTTTTATTAAAAACAAAAATTCCAATATCTATTTATACGTGAAAAAAAAGGTAATTATATTTTTATAAATATATTCAATGCAAGTAATATAAATTAATTAATGCAAGTAATATGAATTAATTAATAGTCGAGGGTCCTTCAAAAACAACTTCTCTACCTTCTCAAGATAGTGGTAAGGTTTGCGTACCCCTACCCTCCTCATACCTCACTTAGGGGATTTCAGAGGGATGAAAATCAATCAAACACCCCCTTAATATTGAGCAACAATTATTCTCCCCCTTTTCACCATGTAATGCCTATTTTATCCTTAATATTTTTAATATTCTGTTTATATAATTTTTTTATATTATATATATATATATATCTTTCATAATCGAGGTATTTATCATTTTTATTTAAATTCATTTACATTATTAGTAAATTCTTTTATAAGTTAATTACAAAATCTAATGGTATTTTTTACATTCAAAATTTTTATATTATAGGTATGAAGTATGTATGTGTGTATATATAATTATGTATATAGATGCATATTTTGATTCTCTCCTTTTTAGATATCTGTATAGATAAACGACTTTTGGTTGTGAATATAAATTATTTTTAAAATTATAATTTAAAATTCATTAATAATAATCATGTATTTTTTAATAAATATAGATCTACAATAATATCGTACTCGATGAAATTCCCTAAGTGAGGTATGAGAAGGGTAGGGTTATGCAAACCCTACCACTACCTCCGGAAGGTAGAGAAGTTGTTTTCGAAGGACCCTCAACTATTAATTAATTTGTATTACCTGCATTGAAATATATTATAAAAATATAATTACCTATTATTTTCACGTATAAATAGATATTAGATTTTTTAATTTAAATAATTTTTTTTATTTTGCTCATTTATTTCGTTATAGAATGTCATTAACTTATATACTCAATTAATATTTCTCACTGTCACACCCCCTTTTCACCAAAAGATTGAATTTTAAATTTGAAAGGGTTTTTATTATTGAGTGACAAAAGATGAAAACTTGTTTCAAAAAAAGATTATTTATATTTAAACTCAGAGTCGCCACTTGACATAATTCCTGTACCAAGTCACCTTTGGAAAATCCTTTTTGAAATTATTTGACTCTTTAAAAAAAAAAATTGGTTTGCGAATAGAGATTCCGGCTAAGGAATTCTGTTGACCGAGGGGAAGGTGTTAGGCACCCCTCGATCCCGAGGTTCGACCACGGTCGCTTGGTGAGTATATTGGCTAATTTGACATTACAAATGTATAAATCACACAAAACACATAAAACAACCAATCAAACACATGAAACAAAATAAATTCGAAAAAACATAATGTCCAGTCCAATTATTGCAAATCAAGATATAAAAATACGAAAATGTAAACCTACTTTAGTCTAGACTAATCCTAAACTACGCTCCAATGCTTTACCCGATGCCTCGGTCCTTCATCACAGTCATCTTCCACCAACATAGTACATCGGGGCATTCCCCGGTGAATAAATACAAATACCTCGGGGCATTCTCCGGCCAAATGAATACACTTTTCAAATAAGGTAAATAAGACATTCAACAAATATTCCAAACATTCCAACAATCCACCAATTCTTACTTTGCCTACCCGAGCCTACTATTTGCCTACCTGCTTGATGACATATCACGTTCAACATCAACAATGAATCAAAAACCAAGATATTCACTTTTATCAATTTTTAATTTCCGACCCCCAAATAACTAATTTTACTTCCCAAATGAGATATCATTTCATCACACAACTCATAATCAATCCATAATCAAGGGAATCAAACTCCAAATCAAAACAAACAATTCACATCATCACAGATCAACCAACACACCGTGTTCAATTCAAAGTATTGAATATAACAAACAACAAAATAAAGAAGAGAATGAATAGAATTGGACCTCAATGCCGCTTTCAAAATCGTTGCATTATTCCGATTAAAATCCGATAGAGTCCGCGTTCGAAATACCTTGATTTGAACCTCAATCAATGAACTCACGCAAACCCGAATCAAAACTGATTTAACCCTTTTTAGGAGTAGCCGAATTCAATTGTGGTTTCCACCGAAACAGCCGTATCATAGAATGGTTTTGGGACTTTTTTTGGTGAGTTTCAACCAAAATTAATGGAGGGGCCGGCTGTTTTCCAATAGGATCGTCAGAACAAACAGAAGCGAGTGGTTCGAGGGTTTCGGGGCTGCGAATGAAATTTTCCGGTGAAACCCACCCAAATTTTCTCTTTCATACGTTTTCTCTCTGTTTATCTCTATCTCTCACTCTTCTCGTCACCTTCCTTATCTCTTCATCTCTCCCTCTCACTGGTGTGTGTGTGAATCAGTGAGATATAGTATATGATAGTGATGACTTGTATATGGCAGTAGTGTGTGAGCGTTTTTGCGTGCTCTGTTAATGGAAATGTGAGGTTGTGTGTAGGTTATATTGTGGAGAAAATGATGGATGATCCCCTTTCTGATAAAGGTGGTGTATCGTATATATAATGGGAAAGATGGGTCAGTTTATTGTTTATTGAAAAATGGAAGAAAATGGAAAATACTTAGGAAGATTCTCCTCTCTATGTGTGTGATCCGTAGGCCCCTCTCTATTGTGTATTCTTTTCTTTTCAGTGAGTGCTCTTAGGATAAATGTTATTAATTGTTATTCTGAAAGGGTTCTTTTTTGTGGAGAGCTCTCTGTGTCCACGAAAATGGAAAGGAAAATGTCATCAAAAGGGGTGGGGTAGGGGGTAGGTTATAGGGTAGGTGGGGTAGGGTGAGTTGCTTAGGATAAAATTTATTAGGATAAGTAGAGTAGTGGTAGGTTGTTAGGATAGGATTAAAACAAGATAAAATTTGTTAGGGATTTTGTTAAAGGTTATTATTTTTGTATTTTTGTGAAGGGATTATCACACGGGGTAGGACACATTGTAAGACGAGGGTAAAAATGAATAACTTGGGTCTTCGGGAGGGATAAAATTAGGTGTCTACATCATGCCCCCTTTGAATGTAAACACGAAGTATTTTCAGATAAAGTAGTAGACTACGAGACCAAATTTTGATCCGGCCATTATTTAAGGAAAGAAACAGAAGAAAAAAGAGCAACTGGGTCTTGACTTAAGACATCCTACCTACCCAAGTTATGAAGGAATCAATTGACATGTATCTCAAAGGGTTGGAAGGAGAGGAACTATACCGAGTTGGAGAGTCGAGTGAGGTTCCATCGAGGTTCCGGTACGCAGCTCTGTCGTTACATCAAAATAAAAATTACAAGTTAACACATAAAAAAATTACAAAAATCCTATCTATGCAGCTTCTTTTGGACTTTTGACTTGAGTTTCATCACCCTATTCTTCAGGCGGGCTCCTGACTTACAATTTATTCAACTTGTTGTTTGGCTTTTAATTTTTTTCACCCTGTTCTTCAGGTAGGCTCCTGACTTGTAATTTCATCACTCTGTTTTCCGGGCGAGCTCCCAACTTTTAATTTCATCACCCTGTTCTTCAGGTGAGCTCCTGACTTGCAATTTCATCACCCTGTTCTTCAGGCGGGCCCCTGAAATCAAAATAAAAACTAGAACGAGAATTATCCCAAACAAAGATTACGATAAAGAAAGATTTTATTTTTCTGAAAGTAATGTCCCATTTTCCAAGAGGGTCCTGAACAGAAAGTAAATTCTCATTTTTCAGAAGGGTCCTGAACAGAAAGTAAATTCTCATTTTCCAGGAGGGTCCTGAACAGAAAGTAAATTCTTATTTTCCAGGAGGAACAGAAAGTAAAATCATATTTTCCAATAGGGTCCTGAACAGAAAGTAAAATTCCATTTTCCAGGAGGGTCCTGAGCAGAAAGTAAAATCCAATTTTCCAGGAGGGCCCCAAGCAGAAAGTAAAATTCCATTTTTCAGATGGGTCCTGAACAGAAAGTAAAATCCCATTTTTCAGGAGAGGCTTGAGCATAAAGTAAAATCCCATTTTCCAGAATGGTCCTGAGCAGAAAGTAAAATCCCATTTTTCAGGAGGATCCTGAACAGAAAGTAAAGTCCCATTTTCCAGGAGGGTCCTAAACAGAAAGTAAAATCTCATTTTTTAGGAGGGTCCTGAATAAAAGTAAATTTCCACGGATGCTTTTCCAATGGTAACTGAATTAAGTAAAGCGAATTTGCCCCTATTTTAACAAAGAAAATTTGTTAGTTGAAAACATAGTGGTGGCTTGCAGCACTTGGCTGTCCTGACACCTGCTCTAGTGTCCATTCCCTTCATTTTATTTCGGATTGCTGGCACTTGCCCCTGCTTTATCGCGTCATTGATCCAAACTCAGATTATTAAGAGTGACTCTGAAATAAACACACTATCTCTGTTTTTCCATGTTTCTCAGATAAACCCTTTAAACCTTGGTATTTCCATGAGTTTTCAGATTTGCCTGTTGACAAAGCTTTCTACATGCCCTTTTTTTCAGCTCACAATCATGTCTCTTTCATGCACTGGCCTTTTGGTCTTACTTTGTGTAATTGAAGAAGTTTGTAGCCAGTTTTGAAATCTTTTCTCACTTGTTTTGACATGGACTTGACTCAAAGACAAGAGAAAAATAACAACAATTTTTACTTTATTCAGATAACCGACTCAAGAAAATAAAAATATAACTAAAGAGAAGAAGAAAAACAAAAACGACTATGAATATCCCCATTAAAAAAAATGAAAGAAAAGTTTATCTGAAAATGACAGTCAACTCTAATGATTATGACATGCATATCAGATTAAACTACCGGATCTTTCCATCCAAAACTTTCTACCAATTGTTGTTGAGTTAATGACCTCGAAATTGAGTTGCTTCCTTAGGTCAATTGCATTTAAGACCTCATTTAGCTAGTGGCCCCTTGAATGATTTTTGCCAACAAGCCTCTCTCATTTTCCTTTTCTCAGCTCACCATTGCTTATGGTGTCCGCGAGGATTTTTCACCAATGAGACTCTTATTTTTATTTATCTCAACTCACCGTCGTCTTACAGTTTCCGTGAGGGTTTTCACCAATAAGACTCCCTCATTTTATCTCTCTCAGCATACCATCGTCTTACGATGCCCGTGAGGATTTTCACCAATAAGACTCTCTCATCTTTATTTCTCTTTTGATTTCTTATGTCAAGGAAGATAAGTAGTTCCCTAAATGCATCATCATATCCCTTGCATGCTTAGCCTTAACATCCTCAAAGATTGATCTGAAGGTCTTTCTTTGGTTGTAACTTGGCTTTTGGATAGGGTTAGAAAGAAAGAATGACATGGGGCCCAAACGACACTTGATGTGGGGTAGGACTTACAACTTTTGGAATCGACTCAAACTACAAGAATTAACTCATGCCTCAGTTTTGTTGACTAGGTGACTCTAAATTTTATTTAGTTGGACCTAGCCCTGAGTAGGGCAACCTACATATCTCACTCCCGAGAGAGGAGAATCAGGTCACGTGTAGTTCTGGCAACTCGTTCTTTTGTTTGATTTTGATTTCCTTTTCTTTTCTTTTATTGACTCTCTTCTTTTTGAAATTTTTTTACTCAATTTTTCTTGACACTCTTCTTTTTTCTTCCTTTTTGACATATTTTCTCTTTTTTTTTTGAAACTTTTCTAACTCTATTCTTTTGCTCGATACTTTTATTTTGAGTTTTGCTGACTCTATCTTGATTTCAAAAAAGGTGTATGAAAGAAAATAAAACTAAGGCTCACATGGGGTAAACAAAGCATGACACAATGTTTGGATAGCTGAATGAAATGCCTTCATCATATCAATCCTTGAAAATGCAAGTACATATCATGCAATATGAAAGTGAGATATGAAGATCATTTGTGACATCTTTTTAAGCATTAACTTTGATTGAGTCTGTGCGTCACTACTTCTTCGGCAAACTCCAAATTTGTTGTACATTCCTCACATTGAATGACTCATGCTTTCGTGGAGCTGATTTTCTTTCTATTCATGCAAATACTATTTGACCTAATTGAGCCATGTCTTTCAATTGATGACCAAGTTATTCTTGTAATTCTCAAAATAATTATCTTAATTTTCAAAGAAGGCTTGAACTTGTCCCCAAATGTCTCAGAACTCTACCTATTTTCTCTGATGCTATCTTTTTCTAACTTTAACCCTCTGATTCAATGTTCATGCTTAAACTCGATTTTAAGATCTGACTGAAAATTCTGTTAGCATGTCATATCACTAGAGTCAACATAAATGTAATGTGGAAAGAAAACAAACAAAAACATATTTAAAACACACAGGAGAAAGGGACACTTTATTTAATTTAAAATAAAAGATAGAAGGGTTTGAACATAATGACAAATGAACAAAACAAGATAGATCCCGAACTACAACCTTGAAATAATTTAGATAACAGAAAATAAAATAAAACAAAACAAACTACCAGACCTCTTCCTAGTAAGGAGAGGGGTGACTTCTCAATTGCTCAGCCTGACATCTTAGCCACTGGTTTGCATATCAGCATGACTAGAGTTTCTTCACTGTCAATGTTCTGCACCATAATCAATTTGTCTTGAATCATCTTTTCAATTTCTCTTTTCAAAGCATGACAATCTTTAATAATGTAACCCTGAACATCAGAATGATATGCACATCGTACATTAGGATCAAAACTTCTTGAATGTGGGTCAGAAGTATACCCAAGGAAATGAGTGATCATGCCTCGTTGTGCCAATCTATGAAATAAACTGGCATATGACTCTCCAATTGGTGTGAAACTATCCCTCAATTTCTGCCTCATTTCATTGTTTAACTTGGATCGAACATATGGCCTAGAAGGGCTTCAGTATGTTTGGGGAATTGAAGGATGACTTTGAGGAGTTGGTGCGCGCCATTTTATGTAAGGAGGGAGTTGAACATATGGTTGTGCGCAATATACAAGATAAGGAGGGGGTAAACAGAGTATAATGGATTTTGGGAGTGATTATGAAGAGCTTGGGTATGAAATTGGGCTTGAGACTGACGACAACGACGACGTCGTCTTCTTGGATGTGCCCGTTCTCCAACTACAATAGCAGTGTCATATTTCTCATTCTTCTTCCCTCCAGGTTCCCTTAATTGATTGCAATATTGTCCCAAATATTTCACGGATTTCTCATGCCCATCTTGCTCTTCAAATTTCGATATCTCAAAGATTGGAGAAAGGTTAGCGCTTGAAGGCATGCCCCAGTCTTTGTATGAAACATCTTCTTTACCCGCAGGTCCTAGAGAATTTTCATAGCATTTTCTGCACTCTTCATTTTTTCAACTATTTTCTCCGACTCTTCTGGCACACTGGACTTCTTGTTAAGAAATTTTGGTAGTCCAATTAACTAAAAGCAGGCTCAGGAGTATAATCCAAAGAGTCTCAACAAAAAACAACAAATGTGTTAGAGTTCAACACTTTTTTAGAACCTCTTTTTCCTTCTTTTTTTTTTTTTGAAAAGATCACCGAACCCGAGAAGGGAGCCTACGTATCTCACTCCAGAAAGAGAAGAATCAGGTGTGCGTAGTTCGTGAAGTTTTGCCAAAATGACCAATTAAACTCTTTTCCTTTCTTTTTCTTTTTCTTGAAACTTTAAAAATAAAAGAAAATAACAAATTGTCAAAAGAATTGACGAAAATCTTTTTGCATTTTTCACTTTTAAAATCCCTATACAAAATGAAACCTATGATTACCAAAGAAAAATCTTTTTGGGTTTTCAATTTTGAATTTCATATGAAAATGAAACTTGAACCTATTAAAGAAAAATCTTTTTGTAATTTTCTTTTAAAGATGTATATAAAACACTTACTCTAAATAAAGAGTGAAGAAAACCTTTTTGAATTTCTGAAATAAGATCCCCGAACCAACAATAGGTTGTCCACGTATCTCACATCTGAAAGAGGAGAATCAGGGGTGAGTAGTTCGTCCAGATTGGACAATTAATGATTAAATAACAGATTGCATCCTGACTTGAGACATGACCAGAGACACACGATGAACAACATAACAAAATCCTTTTTTTGAGTTTTCAATTTGACACCACATAAAAAATGACACAAACAGCTATGAAAGAATATCTTTTTGGTATTTTCGATATGATATATACAAAACTTCTACCACCTTTTTTGATTTTTCCTTTCATAAAAAGCTCCTAGTTGAAAAAAAAATCTTTTTAAAATTTTCGAATTATGAATGCATGATGAAGGAACAAAAGGAAAATCTTTTGGATGTTTTTGAGAAAATGAGTGCGAAAGGTAAAAAATCTTTTTGAATTGTGAAGAAAAAAAATCAAAAGCCATAAAGAACTCTAAAAACTTACGAAACTCTTTTTTTTTTCTTTTCGACCCACTTTTATTTCTCCTTTTCTTTTCAACACTTTCTTGTCTACACACTTTACTTCTAACACATACTTTCCCCAAATCAGTCTGTCAAATGACCACGTTACCCTAAAAGATGCAACATTTAGCACGTAGGGATGCTTTTAGAGGCGAGTCTCCTATAAAAGGCCACGTGGTTCTCGCTAGGTCTCAATATGATGCAGATAAGCATGACCTAAAGGCTGACCTACGTTGGAGTCCACTAACAAGGCTGTTCGGGGGAGCATATGGTCGATAGTGGCTGCTTTGCTTTCCACTTACTCCATACATCCAACGGCTCCCCCCCCTAAAATAAAGGTGACTCAACTAGAGTTCGTGCGCACGACGTGCACTCCGGGACTTGTTGCAGAAAGAATTGATCCGGGTTATGCAAATGATACCAAATATAAAGAGGTAACACATAAATGAAGGCTATAAACACGTATCACGTAAGCACTCAACAACGATAAAACGATAACACAAAACAACACAAACAAAATGTCTATACACCCATAATGTCAAACTAAGTCGATACAACTCCAAAAATAAGCTCGAATTCTAAAAGTCCCCAGCAGAGTCGCCAGAGCTGTCACACCTCCTTTTCACCAAAAAGATTGAATTTTAAGTTCGAAAGGGTTTTTTATTATTGAGTGACAAAAGATGAAAATTTATTTCGAAAAAGGATTATTTATATTTAAACTCAGAGTCGCCACTTGACATAATTCGGTGTGCCAAGTCACCTTTGAAAAATTCTTTTAGAAATGATTTGACTCTTTTAAAAAAAAATTGGTTTGCAAACAGAGATTCCGACTAAGGAATTCTGTTGACCGAGGGGAAGGTGTTAGGCACCCCTCGATCCCGTGGTTCAACCACGATCGCTTGGTGAGTATATCGGCTAATTTGACATTTCAAATGTATAAATCACACAAAACATATAAAACAACCAATCAAACACATGAAACAAAATAAATTCGAAAAAACATAATGTCCAGTCCAATTATTACAAATCAAGATATAAAAATACGAAAATGTAAACCTACTTTAGTCTAGACTAATCCTAAACTACGCTCCAATGCTTTACCCGATGCCTCGGTCCTTCATCACAGTCATCTTCCGCCAACATAGTACATCGGGGCATTCCCCGGTGAATAAATACAAATACCTCGGGGCATTCCCCGGCCAAATGAATACACTTTTCAAATAAGGTAAATAAGACATTCAACAAATATTCCAAACAATCCACCAATTCTTACTTTGCCTACCCGAGCCTACTATTTGCCTACCTGCTCGATGACATATCACGTTCAACATCAACAATGAATCAAAAACCAAAATATTCACTTTTATCAATTTTTAATTTTCGACCCCCAAATAACTAATTTTACTTCCCAAATGAGATATTATTTCATCACACAACTCATAATCAATCCATAATCAAGGGAATCAAACTCCAAATCAAAACAAACAACAATTCACATCATCACAGATCAACCAACACACCGTGTTCAATTCAAAGTATTGAATATGACAAACAACAAAATAAAGAAGAGAAGGAATAGAATTTGGACCTCAATGCCGCTTTCAAAATCGTTGTATTATTCTGATTAAATCCAATAGAGTCCGTGTCCGAAATACCTTGATTTGAACCTCAACCAACGAACTCACGCAAACCCGAATCAAAACTGATTTAACCCCTTTTAGGAGTAGCCGAATCCGGTTGTGGTTTCCACCGGAACAGCCGCATCATAGAATGATTTTGGGACTTTTTTCGGCGAGTTTCAACCAAAATTAATGGAAGAGGCGGTTGTTTTCCAATGGGATCGTCAGAACAAATAGAAGCGAGTGGTTCGAAGGTTTCAGGGTTGCGAACGGAATTTTTCGGTGAAACTCGCCCAAATTTTCTCTCTCACGCGTTTCCTCTCTGTTTCTCTCTATCTCTCACTCTTCTTGTTACCTCCCTTATCTTTCCATCTCTCCCTCTCACTAGTGTGTTCTGTATGCGTCCATGTGTGTGAATCAGTAAGGTATAGTATATGATAGTGATGACTTGTATATGGCAGTGGTGTGTGTGCGTTTTTGCGTGCTCTGTTAATGGAAATGTGAGGTTGTGTGTAGGTTATATTGTGGAGAAGATGATGGATGATCCCCTTTCTGATAAAGGTGGTGTATCGTATATATAATGGGAAAGATGGGTCAGTTCGTTGTCTATTGAAAAATGGAAGAAAATGAAAAATACTTTGGAAGATTCCCTTCTCTATGTGTGTGATCCGTGGACCCCTCTCTATTGTGTATTCTTTTCTTTTCAGTGAGTGCTCTTAGGATGAATGTTGTCAATTGTTATTCTGAAAAAGGTTCTTTTTCGTGGAGAGCTCTCTATGTCCACGAAAATGAAAAGGAAAATGTCATTAAAAGGGGTGGGGTAGGGGGTGGGTTATAGGGTGGGTGGGGTAGGGTGAGTTGCTTAGGATAAAATTTGTTAGGACAGGTGGAGTAGTGGTAGGTTGTTAGGATAGGATTAAAATAAGATAAAATTTGTTAGGGATTTTGTTAAAGGTTTTTATTTTTGTATTTTTGTGTAGGGATTATCACACGGGGTAGGACACATTGTAAGACGAGGGTAAAAATGAATAACTTGCGTCTTCGGGAGGGACAAAATTAGGTGTCTACACTCACTTTTATTTTTTCATCTAAAAAATAACTTTTAGCTTTTTATAGAAAATATGTTTTATAGATTAAAAAATAAAAAATCTGTTTATAAAAAGTTTTTTTTAAAAAAAATATTCAAATGTTGATATAAATACAAGGGTAAAGTAGGTATTTTGAAAAATCAAATAGGAAAAAGGAGGGAGAATTAGGGGTGGACGTTCGGTACTTCGGTTCGGGTTCGATTTTTTTATTTTGATTTTTTTGATTTTCTATTTTGAAATTATAAGAGCCGAAAATCAAACCGAATTTCTTCGGTTCGGTTCGGTTTATATAATTTTCGGTTCGATTTTATTATGGTTTAATAATTTTGGTTTTTTCGATTTTGGGCCTGTTTAATGGGCTGCGTTATATTTATAAATTGGGCTACTGGGTAGCCTGACAGGTATAAAACTAATAAGTAATAACACTAGTTTGCCCTACAAATGGAAAAAATACATAAAGTAGCATACTTAAATATTAAATTACAAAAAATAACAACACTTTTATCAAATTACATTTTATAGCATATGTATTTGTATTTTTGTAGCAACAGTTTGCAAAAATACAAAATACATATCGATCATAAGGGCAGTAAAAATCATATGTATTTGTATTTTTGTAGCAACAGTTTGAAAAAATATAAAATACAACTTGCTATATTATGTAATTATGAAACTATTGCTATGAAACTCATAATTAAGGGGATAAGTATGTTATTTCTGAATTTTGTCCTTTACAAATTGAATGAATGGAAATGATTAGGTATATACAGAAAAGGAGATATGTACATGAACAAATCAGTGTAATATCTGCGAGTGACTAATTTCACTCCAAGTAAAGCCTTGAAGAAGTAAACAAATGGAGTTCTCTAAGTTACTTATTGCTTTGGACAACAATAAGTGACTACTTAATCCTGCAAACATCATTTGATCGCTAGTATCACTCTAGAATATTTGAACCGCAACAGTTGACTGTGAAACAAAAACAACTTTATATTCAACAGCAAACTATCATAATGCATAAAACAACTTTAACACTTGACATATTAGAATTTAGGAATTAGGTTTCTTTGCCTTCTGGAATGAAATCAATTTACTGATTTAGGGCCTTTTGGAATATATATTAATTTAATAATATAGATATATTAGTGTATATTATTTTATATTATATAAAGGGCCCTCTTAAAAGTTAAATATATATTATTATATTATATATATTATATAATTAAAAAAAGTATATTAAAAATTTCGGTTTAAACCGAAAAACCGAATTATGTGAACCTAAAACTCGTAACCCGAACCGAAATACCGAAATTTAAAAAAAAAAAAAACCGAACCCAAAAAACCGAACTGATTCGGTTCAGTTTGGTATTTCGGTATTTATGCCCATCCCTAGAAAGAATGATTATTGTTCAAAGTTGAGGCACGTTTGATTTTTAAAATAAAGTTCAGGGGTGTAAACGATTTTAACCTATAAGAATACAAAAAAATTTGGCCAAAGTAGTTGGAAGCTGCTTATTATGAGAACATTTTTGAAGAGTATCAATATTTGTTTGCCTGATAAGTTTGAAGAACGCTACTAATAATGTTAGAAAATTACTTGTTCATAATTAGTCTTCCAAAATAAAGTTACTTGTTTTAGCTGACGATAGTTTTTGTTACTATTCAAAACACTTCAATTATTTGAAATAAATATTTTTTAATTCCGAGAAGCTTAGCCAAACAAGCTGCAGATATGAAGATAAGTGCATTCATTGAATTCACTGGAAATTGCCTAGCCAGTTGCCTGAACATAACAACATCAATCTTAATACACATTTTCAGTTCTGAATGATACAAGTAGTCATCATGAATGAAGGTTGAAGAACATATGATATCATTGGAGTACTGTCATCGATGCCTGGATTTCTTCAAGTGTCCGTCCCTTCGTCTCTGGTACCAGCATTGCAACGAATACAACGACTGAGCCACAAAAGAACGCAAACAAGAAGAATATTCCTGCAAGTTTCGACACATTTAGTAAAACCGCTGGACCATCAAACAATCTTTCGGAAGAGATGGAGTGTGACATTACCTGCTGCATTCCATTGGAATAGGAAATTAAAGGTATAACCAACTAGCCAAGAAGTAAAACAGTTGACCAACGTTGTCAGACTTCCAGCAGAGCCCTTGATGTTTATAGGAAGTATCTGAAATGAAGATTCACAGTTTGGTTTGTCTGAATCTTTATAATAAAGTTGAATTTGACATCTTAAAGCCGGCTCTTAGACGCACCTCTGACATGATTATCCAGGGGGTACCACCCATGCCCATTGTGGAAGATATAGAAAAGAGCTGGTTATAGAATAAAAGATTACCAAAATGATGACAGAATATGGCGCGTTAGAGGTGGAGTGAATGTAAGGACTTCGGCAAGCTATAGGTGTTCGAAAAAAATATGGAGATGAATAAAAAATAAAGGATGTTTTCACAAACCAGTATGCCAGTGAACACCATTGAAGAGGTTAGCTCTGCTGATCGATGATAATCCTGTTCATGGTAAAGAAGAATCATCGATATAGGAAGCATCAGAACGACATTAATGTGTGTGTGGCAAAAGTAGATGAGAAACTGAAGAAGTTAATTCATGTATATATCACCAAGTTTTGCACCTCAAAAAGAAATCCCAATGCTGCAAGCAAGCATCCTAAGCAAGCCCCAGCCGAAGTAAGCTGCAAAAAAAGTGTTGAGACTTACTGAACCATACTTTATTGGCAAAGCGACATGAACACGGAGTCATTGACCTAACCATCATAAGAAGTCGTCGCCCAGCTTTTTCTGTAAGGATAATACTCATGGCAGCAAATGGAATCTGAAATGAAGAACAACCGTTTTGAATGTCCTTTTTAACAGTCTTTTATTCAACTGGAGTGTCAAGAGTTGAGAACCTGAAGAACTGCTATGACTCGAGATGCTGACTCTGCCGAATAACCTTGTAAAATGATCTAAACTTTTTAGATGTATGCCTATAAACACAAGGCTGTCGAATTAAAACAATTTATTTTGATTGTTCTCACCAGCTGCTCTAAAAATTGAACTGGCAAAAGAAGATATTGCACTACTCCCTCCAAACTGCACGAGAGCCATTAACCCTGTTCCAACCTAATGATATAGAATATCAGCAGACATGTCAGACGTATCATCTAAACTCAAAATTATTCCAACTCTGGGTTATGCATAAAGCTTACAATCAGTGGACGAGCATATTTCCTGCTGAACAACTCCATAAATTTAGATCCTGAGTGTTGCTGAACTGTTTCGGTAAAGTCCTGTTAAATAGAGGAGAGATTTCAGTCATAGCTGCTCTTCTGGAACTAGACTTCAATATAAAATATGAAAGGGACAAACATGTAAACAACACTGCTCGATAAGACATTTTTGATCATTCTGTTACTTTTATTTCAGCCGCTTCAGTGGAAATATCTGCATTTTCACCCCTCAGACGTTGTAGTGATGCTTCTACCTCCTTCTCCAAACCAATTTTCGACTGTCAATAGAACCACATCAGATATCATTCACCCAGAGGAGCTAGATAGCTTGAAATCAAATATAAAAACAGCTCAGCCAGAGAAAAATTTTAAAAATAACAATAAGAATAAAGAGGAGAGATGTATGCTTCACTTTGCAGAAAGTACATATTCAAAAGCATTAGCGTTAATCCAATACTTGAGATTAAATAATTGCAGACTGTATTTCCCTTTGTATTTCTATTTGAAATAGTTGGAGCACAATGATCATTTAATGCCACCTGTTTATTCTTCGTAAATAACTAACTCACCAACCACCGAGGAGACTCTGGTATGAAGAATACACCTAGCACCTGTATAAAGCAAGGGATAGCACCTGGAAGGTCAACCAATTTCAAGAAATTAGAACAGAAACCTCTATATAATCAGGCATCTTGTTTTTGAAATTCTCTTTTGCAGCAACTGTTGTATGCATTGTATCATTACCTACAAGAGCTAAAGTGCGCCAGCTCATGTTATTCCCAATGTAATACGACAGTGAAAAGCCAAGAGTCAACGTGAACTGCAAAATATCAAGGCTTATATAGAAAGAAAATGAATTGTAACCACCAACCAAAATCGACAAAGTTTTTCATTTACTGCGGCAGCTGCTACAAAGCACCCTCGGATATTCTTCGGTGTGACCTCTGAAATGTATATAGGTGCCTGTTTGAAATTTAAGTCGGGTCATATTATGCATCAGACCTTATTTCGTCTAAGGGACGGACAAAGTTATCCAACAAAATTTAAGAAATTACCACATATAACTGAATTCCTGCACCAACTCCCATCAGCAACCTTCCAGAATCAAGCCACCAAACTCTCTTTCGACAAGCACAAACACGTAAGTTGAACCAGAATAAGGAAAGCGCTATTAGGGAGTCAGAAAAAGAAAGACCTTATAAATGATGTATTCTGTATCTTAGATGAAGACAAGGGCGAATCCAATATATAAGCAGTGGGTGCACATACTTGGACTTTAACCATGTATATGGGAAGTTTAAATGGAAGCTGCCTTTAAATTGTGTGTGTATCTTCTTTCTTCTTGTGAATATATACTTTCAAGAGGCAGCTGCCTTCAGATTCTGATTCCGTCTCTAGATGAAGAACAAGATGTGCAACATGCTTTTTAACCACTTAAATGAATGTCATGTAAACGTTGATGAGTTCCTGGTGTCCTTTATATTTTCCCAGGAGCTTCTATTGCAATATGACTGGGCTAATCAGATAATTGACATGCTATAGGCTTAACACGTGTTACAGCCATTGTTGATATTTCCCTTGAATGAGTTAACCAGATAATCAATATGTTCTGTGGCTATTTGCTTAACACATGTTACATGGCCTGACCGGAAGCAATAAAGGGAGCGAGGGAGGGGAAGCACACGCAGAGAGGAGAAAAGTTATTTCCCTGTGTGTTTGAGGTAAAAGACATTCTCTGTACCTTGCCAAAGGTTATTGAACACCAGCCCAAGATAAAAAACAAATCCAAAAGCCACATTGTCTGTATTAATCATAAACCAAATTAGAAACTCAAAAAGTTATTCAGGTTCAATGATTTTTTAGTAAGTGTAAGTTCAATAAACTAAGTAAAAGAAAAGAGACATACAACTCTCCTGCCAAAAACATCAGCCACCTTTCCACTTATCAGTGCACCAATCATTCCTCCCAATGTCATGATTGAAGCAAAAACTGAGTACTACAGAAAGAGAATAATTCAGACTATGGACAGAGAAATATTAGTTATTTTGTTTATACAATTATTTTGATCCTATTTAGGAGGAAAAAGTCTCTTCGTGAATTAAAACAAGAATGTCCCATCCAGGGAACTTCCTCTTTGTGAGCTACTTACTTTATCTGAACCCTCTACCGACAGACGCGTGAATTGCACTGGTCATTGTGCGGAATTCCAAGTCACCCAGTTCTTTTTATTATCACTGTTGGAGTATTTTTAATGATGACTTGGTTAGGGAGGTTCACAATTTCTTTGCTGACGGCGCTGTTCGACCACATCAAAAATTTACGCAAGGTCTTTGAAAGGTTAAGGAAACATCAATTGAAGATGAACCCAAAAAAACGTGCATTCAGGATTGAGCGGAGGCTTTTGTTTTAGAGTCGAGTGATGAAGCTCATGATGCTAAGGAAGCCAAGATCTTCCACAAAAAGGAAGGTTCCAAACAATCTATAAGAGAACCACACAATTTATGTGTGAATACTGATGCACTGCCAGTATATCTTGATATCATGGCGAATGTAATGAAAGCATACAGCAATGCATGCATCACTACCACTTGTCTACATATCAAGCAACTAGAATAAGGAAATCTTTAATTTATCAAAAAGAAAAAGAAGAATGTGAGCCTCTTTAAACCCTACATATATTCAGTATGTCCACATTACATGTTACAGGCTGTGAGATTAAGCCGGAGCCTGTAAATATTTTCGAGACTCCTGGACTAGGCTACTAATTATAGATTTATTATCTTCTAACACTTCAACATTTCCCTGTTTTGCAGTTGAATTACTGGATCAACAATTTTTAAAATCTCAGGACAGGGTAAGAAAAGCTGATCAGGTCAGTGTGAGAGAGCTGTTCTGCCACTTCCGAACACAGGAAAAAAGTTGTCAAATACTTACTTCTGCTATAGAGAGTCCCAGTTCATCCATGATCCCTAATTGCGCAGGAGATGGATATCCAGACTGAAAAGGACATACAGCCGACAAGCAATCAGAGGCAGCCACTTAGCCTAATCTCCTGAGGTCATTATACATTATACTAAAGCGAAATCTCAAGTATGCTCATTTCAGAAATATGTTGTAGTGCTTAAGACATATGCATGTGTCCTACCATTAAATTAAATACATTCAAGAGGAAAGGTATTTGGTCACACAGGTATGTGGAAATAAACCTATCCTGAAGACTCTAGATCTAACAAGGAACCAAATCTTATGCATATCTCACTCTTGTTGCGCTAGGACACAGTCGGAAGACCAACAGATAAATATTTCTGAAATTATTAAGGACAAAATGGATGCTTAATTCAGTCTTATCCAAAGTTGAAAAATTGTGTGCCTTCATTATCCCCATAATATGAATTAACAGACCTCAAAGCCCCACATATTCCTCGTACTTTTACAAGTAATACTTACAGCAAATCCATAGGCAAAGTAACCACAGGCAGCAACTGAGGAACTCAAAATGACATTTGCAGTAACATGGAATTGCCAGCTTTCTTTTCTGAGACTACTCCTATCTAACAAACCTTCTTCCATGCTTTCAGTCATAGTATGTTTCTACCTGAAGAAAAAAGGAAGAGACTGCTAAGCATGAAACTAGACATTTAGAAGAGTGAGAATAATGTACAATACTTCACGAGAGAGCAATAAAACCTATTCCGGTGCTAGTATGACGTGGTCAATATTATTATAAGCAAATATATATCAGGCTAAGAGTTTCAGAGATTTACAAATGAAGCCTTAAAGGAAAATGATATATAAAATTGACGTCCGTCTTTCAGCTATGGGAAGTCACACAAACACTATTTGATCAGTACTTCAATACAGAAAACCCCTTCACAAGGGTTTATCTGCATTATATCTTTGGCTGAATTGGACGCATCATTGGAAAACAAATAACAATGCTTCAACAACCATTTTCCAGTAACTCATCCAGAAAAGCATACTGAATGTTGTTGTTGAAGCACTAATAACTATGTTCTGCTGCTAAAGCACAAATGCAGCAAGCTGCTGGCCAACATAAATGGTCACAGATAGGAACATCTTACTAATCTACCTTTACTACACTGAGGGCGGCCTGATGGTTAGGTGGTCAGGATGGTAAATGCCTAAGTGATACATGTACTTGCAGAACTCTACACAGCATGCAGTTTTGGATTCTTCATCCACTCAGCATGAAATATCACGGCCAAGTAGCACATTTCACATGAGATCCCATCTTCATGCAGCGCCTTTCATAGAAGTCCCTGCTAATAAGGTCAAATAACGTTCATACTATATCTTTTTGCCTAAAACCCCTCATATTATAGCATGGAGGGACACAATTCACACTTCTCATGGAAAGACAATTTGCTTAAGAAATCATATATCAGAAAGTTATCTCGATCAAAGGCCTATAACCTCTCGGCATCCAGACAAACTAAACCAAGAACAACATAGATCATACCAACTAGTTGGGATTAAACATAACCATGATGGTACACTTACATTAGGTTCAATATTTATAGGAGGCTAGCTCTTTAATTTGTTCAGAGATGTTTATATCAACAGGAATTGCAAGGGAACCCTTAGTACCTAAAAATGAGTATTGGGATATGAAATGGTAAATGCAGGGAAATGGAAAGTGATGATTTATACAGTCGACCTCAGTTTGAATCGAGGCGTAATAGTTGTTATTTATCATTTACTAAAGAATGCAAAATAAGGAAAATTTCAACAACTTCAAGAGACCAATAAAATTAAAGCCAAGTAAAATGAGTATGGAGCTGTCATTCAACCAGTTGTTTCCAGTTTCACACAATACAGAATTACTGAGTCTTCTTGTAGCTTCAGTCCCCATAAATAAATATGAAAACTGAGAACACCATGTTAGAAAACTTTCAAAAAAAAAAAAAAAATCTGTTGAATTCAAGTCTGGATCACAACACAGCACCAAAATAATTCATGTTTAAGAAGATAAAAAACAAATAGGAAGCGGATTAAAAAGAAAAGTAGATACTAAAAGTTGATTCTAGAATAGCAAAAAGACAGTACATAACATGGATTTCTTAAAACAAGCATACAAAATATGTTCAAAAACTAGAAAGAAACAAAGTTATCAATTATCATAGTCTTCTTTAAAGATGAACTGCTTATAATAAATTCTAAAATCCAGAGAAGAAATGTTCAAGAATAGGTAAGTTAGAGCAAACCTTTTTGAAGGTTATAAGATGTTGTCAATAATGCAGCACCAAAAGCAGGCAAAAGGGAGTGTCAAGTGGAGTATAGCATTTGCAGAGAGAAATATATAGTAATGTACTAGTACTATACAACCAAGGAATATTTGGTAACTCAGGTCCACCATTAACAAGAAGTCCATCATGGAGATATATAAATAACTGTGACCTTTTTGTTCTTTTATCCGTCGAAAAACTATTCTCTTATCATGATCAAAAATAATTTAATTTTATAGTACTCAATTATTTTAAATAAAATAATTTATAGCTATATAAATTTTTAATTTTTTTTTAAAGTATTACTTCGTTCGTCAATCATCCTATTTTATACATCGTCATTTCTTTTTAAACCGTCTCAAAATTATTTTTTTTAATTTAATAATTATTTAATGACATAATATATTACATAAAATGAGACGGAGGAAATATATCAAATCAAAATTACCACGTAAAATAAAACAGGAAGAGTAACAAACAACAGCTTTAATTAAAAGAATCCTCCCTTTTTGGACTATAGTAAGTAGTAATTGATAATGACCAGCGCCAAAGCTACGTTCACATTTTTACGATGATGTGATGTACGTTTATCTTTGTAATTCTGAACACCATTCGGAAACTTTACACAGCAATTATTTTTAAAGGTGGATCTTAATTGGGGATTCTCAAAAACTTAATAATTTTTGTGTGAATTTTTTATTTATATTAAAAAATTTAATAAATATATAAAAAAATATAAATTAAGAATTCATAAATAAAATATGTCATTGATCTAATGTTAGACAAAGAATTTGCTAAAATTTTATTTTTAGTTTTATCAAAAATTCAAAAACTTTAAATCTTAGTATTAAATTATTTCTTTCTTCACTTTGGCACGCAATAGTTGCCTGCTTCTTGTATCTTTGGTGTTCCCCTTTTTGACACTCCCTTTGCGTCAGGTTTTCGACTTTTGGCACGAAATAGAAAGAAAAAAAAAACGTAATTGAATATTGTAATGATACATGTCCTTTAATATTTATCATAGTGTTAATTATGCAACTGAAGAATTGAAATTAAAAAAAAAAAACATTTAAGAAAAAAAATACTTTTTAAAAGTGATTACTAAATATAAGACAAATAATTGAAACGAGGGGATAATAAATAATTTATTACTTCCTCCATTTTAAAAAAAAATGATATAGTTTAACTTGACATGAACTTTAAGAAAGTAAAGAAACTTTTGATTCGTGTGGTCCTAAAGTAAAGTTGTGTCAAATATACCAAAACTTCCTTCAATCTTCTGGAATTGAGCATGCCGCGTGTAAAATTAAAATTAAAGTATTATTAAAAAAGAAAAGTCATTCATTTTGAAACGGATTAAAAAAAAAAAAAGTAGATCATTATTTTTAAATGTTTAAAGTTGACATTTTATTTATACATATAATTTTGTATTTGAAAACTAATTCTTCTATAAATGAGATTTGAATGAATAAAATAGATCGACCTTAGCACTATTTGGGTAGAGAAGTTATTATTCTAAATTAAAAAAACACATATATAGTCTTCAATTGACAATCTAAATAAATAATTTGGGACCAGCAACACTAAAAGAGTTTCATTTTTAGTTGGAATTTCAGTTTTGCTCTAAAATAATTAGGGAGATCCAGTAGTTGGCGACCTACCTTTTGTCTTTTTCCTTTGTTTCTTAAAAGTGATAGGAATACCTAGACGTAACATAAACGTTTGGTATCTTACGTTTGTAATTTGTAGATGATGAATTTCATTGCCGGACTTAGTAGGTAACGACGTAACGTACAAGGACGAGCAGGTTTTTTTTTTTTTTTTTTAATATATATAAAATAAAATAATAATGTCTAGTGTCTACCAACAAAGAAGAATTATTTTCAATATTGACTTTTCCTCTTTCTGCCATATTATTATAGCTTGTTCTATTTCTCCACAAATTCAAATAATAATGTCATCACAGAAACTGCAATCCTAATTCACACTTCACTAGATTCCTAAACAGGAAGGAACTATTCCATAGACCATAATAATATATGTTATACTGTTTATTGAATAGTTATTAGAAAGTACTCTAATTTAAATAGTGCACGCAATATTTAGGATTCATAAAAAGACAATTTGATAAAGCTGATTCGTATCTTGAATGAATAAACGAGTCATAAAGTTTGATTGAACTATACAATAATAGTGGTGTAATTGTTTAAGCAAAGAACTATGGAATAAATCATAAAATGTGCATGAATAAGAGTCTTTTTCTTGCAAATCAACATCAGTTGAGCAGTGTCATGGATGCCTGAATTTCTTCGAGTGTCCGTCCTTTCGTCTCTGGTACTATCTTTGCAACAAATGGGATCATCAACCCGGAAAAAAATGTGAACATGAAGAACACACCTGGTAAAATGCAGAATTTTCAGACCAGCTGGAACAACAAACAAAACATATCGGTTCGAGCAATTCTAGAGATCGATGAAAATGCATACCTGAAGGACTCCATGCAAATAAGAAGTTGAAAGCATATGTGACGATCCAAGAAGTAAACCAGTTGCATACAATTGCAAGACTTCCAGCTGATCCCTTTATGTTCATAGGAAATATCTGATATGGTAATAACTACTAATTAGTTTCTGTAGTACTCGAAAAGTTTCGAGTTGTGTAATGTGTGTATATGGAGGAAGATGGCTAATAGCTGACCTCTGAAACAATGGTCGAAGTTGCACCACCCACACCCATTGAGTAAAATATGCCAAATACCTGTTACAAAATTCGTGATACACGCGAATCGTTCATTTAGTCAACAGTTTGAGCTACAAAATCGGTAAAATAGAAGGAAAATGAAGTTGTTCAGCAACAGAGGGTGAAGAACAAACCAGTATGCCAATTAACACCAATGTGGCAGAGATTTGACTCATTTGATCATAATCCTGCTTGGAATAATGTTGAAAGTGATAAGTGTAGCAAGTGAAGCTTTTAGTGATTTTCATTTTATGAAAAGGTTGGGGGGGAGGAGGGTGTGTTGAGTACCTTACACAAAAAGCCTACACCTACAAGAAAGTTTCCTAAGCATGTCCCAGCAGAAGCAACCTGAAACCATTTCGTTTTGCTTCAAATATCTACTATCGGTCACTAAACTAGACATAGTAGTAGAGATGCTAGGTTCTGACCATCAGAACTGGCCGTCTTCCAGCAGCATCCAGTAAGAATATGCCCATAGCGGCAAAAGGGAGCTGAAAGAGAAGTATAAATAGATAATAGTTGGAGATGCTGTTGTAGCAACAGTAGTTCTGAATCACATTGTAGTTTCAAGAGTCAAACCTGGATGAATCCCATAGTTGTAGTTGCAAAACTGACCGAGCAACCTTTACAAAAGCGATAATCTCTTTATTTCTATCAAAGGCTATTGCAGTATAATTCGTTTTACAAACAATCTATGAGTTGCTAACCAGCTTTTTTGAAAATTGAACTAGCGAAAGATGAAATCGCATCAGTTCCTCCAGACTGCACCAAAATCATTACTCCCAATCCTACCTAGTAAAATTAACATAGCAAGAGGAAGCTCAATAAGTGATGAAAATGGAATAATATAGTAGTACTTATAAGAGGGATGTATATATCTAAGGCTTACAATGAGTGAATGAGCATATTTACGGTTGAACATGTCCAGATATCTTGATCGTGGAAGATGTGCAAGTGACTCCACGTTGTCCTGTGAAGAGATTTCATTTCAATCACACAATTTAATTTGGATAGAAGATGGTTTTCTCAGGAAAGGGAATAAGCTCATAGTACACATTAAGCTAGTAGTAACACATTTAGAAGCAAGTGACCTTAATTTCAGCTGTTTCTAAAGAAATATCAACATTTTTTCCTCTCAGATATTGTAGAGATGCTTCTGCTTCTTTGATCAGACCAATTTTTGCCTGCAAATAGTTCAATAAGTGAATTAGGAATCCAACTATAGCAGAAACTCCAGTATAAAAAACAAAACACAAACCCTTCCATCCAATACAATGGTAAGACAGAAAAGATATGAAAGTGAACAACTGACCAAAAACAAGAAAGTAAACAGCAAAACTAAAGCACCAAGCATTAGTTTGTCAATCGAAGTAATGTCTCCTTTATTTTTGTAAGTGTCCTCGACTGTATCTCTTCTCGAAAATAGTGTATTATTTTTACTGTATAATTTGAGAATATAGCATTGTGAGATGGGAGAAACACCAATTTAACTAGCAGGGTATTTTAGTCAGCGTGGCTAAGTTTTGCTCATTTTTAATGTCCAAAGCTGCTTGTTTGCCTTTTGGACAGAGAAACTTCCAATACGTATTATAGTTAGAAGTATATACACCACTCACCAACCATCTTGGAGATTCTGGTATGAAGAATATGCCTAATAACTGCACCAAAGAGGGTATAATTCCTGAAACAAAGAAGTGCAAAGACGGTAAATCAGTTCTTCTACATCGCACATTATATAGTCTTCTCTTCTCTGCAGCTCCTTCTCTCTTGTGCCTGGCTGTGCATACATTGTTATATAGAAGTAAATACAATATAGGAAGCACTCTACCTACTATAGCCAAGGTGCGCCAAGTCAGGAAATTCCCGATCAGAAACATCAGTGAAAAACCAAAATATACCATGAACTGCAAAAGCATAGCAGTTTTAACTTTTTAAATATGCACGATTTGAACATTTCCGAGTCACAGAAAACAATGGTTTCTCATTTACCGCAAGCGCAGCTGTGCATCCACCTCGAATACTCTTTGGTGAGATTTCTGCAATGTATATAGGAGCCTGCATCGTGGTGAACCTCTACTCAATATGTTTTGCACAGGAAGAGCACTGAAGAATTTTCTGTAATTTAGCTACTTACCACATAAAAGAGAAGTCCAGCTCCGACTCCCATTATAAATCTTCCAATATCAAGCCACCACACGCTCTTGTAACAAATAAACATATCAATGAGTTGAACTCGAAAAATAGGCTGAACGCAGTTCTCCAGACTATCTACTGAGAAAGTTGAAAAAGAATCAGAAACTCTATCCACTGAAAGTTAAATTAATCCCTGGCTTTCTATATCAATTTTTGCTAGACAACAATCATTTAAAATGTATTTTGAGATGACTGTCTATTATTGGAAAAGATACTGCTAAGATATTTTAGACCAATAACAGTCATTAACATTCAGTAGAAAAAGTACAGAATGACCATTGAATTACATACCGTTGCAAAAATTATAGATAGCCACCCCAGGATGAAACAGAGATCCATAATCCACATTGTCTGTAAACATAAAGCACATAGGAAGTTCTTTAGCGATTGTCATCTTCAAAAATTCACGAGGCATGAAAGAAGAGCGTTGAAAGAGAAACATACTACTCTCCGCCCAACCATATCTGCAATAGTGCCACTCACTAACGAACCTATACTTCCACCAAGTGTCAGAATAGCTCCAAATGCTGAATACTGTAGTAGAACAACAGCAAAAGCAGTACGAAAGGATGAGTTACGTATCAGAGATCAGAATCCCAAAACTCCAACTAAATCTATCGTTTTTGAACTTCATTAAGGTTAGCAGGCCCCGTAGCACTTTAGTTATTCCGGAAGTTACGAAATCACTGACTCCTCAAACATGTACTTGGAACAAAGCCACCCAGCCAACCACTACAGCGCCCACAAAATTAACCTCTTGCAGTGCATGTTAGTTGCCTATTATATTGCAGCACTCACTCCCAAACTAACCGAAAGTGTTTGGCTGAAATTCTTTAAAGGCCAAGTCTGGATATTCACACACCCAAACGTTCCGATTATATAGAAGGGAAATAAAGTTTATAAAGTGTGCACTTACATCTGCAATGGACAACCCCAGGTCAGCCATGATACTGGACTGGGCAGGAGAAGAGTAGCCAACCTATAAAACAATCATCACATTAAATATAAACTCATCAAACACCTTAATTAAGTATACCATCACAGCATAAGGATTTACTCATCTAAATTTGGAACCATGTAATCATAGATAGAGACAAAAACAAATAATATGAAGAGGAGAAAATCATATTTATTGCTCGAATTCTACATTACTGTACACTTGCTATGTTGTTCTTATATTATTGTCAACTCCAAATCCCCAACTCTTCGATTCTATGTATGCACTAACAGTCTAAAGAATTTTCACAATTTTCCTAACTTAAAGCATATTATACTTACAGCAAATCCATAAGCCAAGGAACCACACATAACAACACAAGTGCTTAGAACAACAGGCGTTGAACAGGACGTGCCAACGGGTAATATGTTTCCCTTAGGATGTAAAAGTTGTTCTTCCATGTTGCCTGTCTTGCTATTTGCTATGCTAGCTGTTTCTCTTATCAGAGGAGAAAAGAGAGAATTAATTCAAAACAAAGAACAGCTTGACATAAAAATCAGACTTTGTTGAAAGAGTTAAGCTTATTAACGCTTGTAAAATCAGTATTTCTCTTACCACACGTCTTTTCCCTTACTTCAGAGTTTTACTTCATATATGTATATAACTTCCCATCAAACACGTTAAAATAAAGACTTCAGAAGTTTTGGCACATTAAAGAGCATGAGAAACAGCATCAGTAGCCCATTTAGCAAGCCTACCTCTCCACACAGAGATAAAAAGAGGTGGACCTGACATAACTGACACTAAAAACATTTGATGCTACGTACTTTACCTCAACATCAGACAAAGTAGAGGAAAATATTTTCAAAAACCAGAGGATACCTATATTCTAATTTATTTTTTTTCAAGAAACTATATTCCAAATTGTGAAGAAAAATTAAATAATTATTTGACACCCCCCAGCATCATACTAACAACTGACAAATAAAAACTGATGGTATACACAACCCAAAACATTGGAAAGTACGTTAACCATACACAAAAATCCAGAAGCCGCCTCTACATACGATTTGGACAATCTTTACCTTTACAAGAACATCTAACATATATAATAATGGGAAAAATTGTTTTGAGGTTTTCAAGCAAAGCATGCATGATTATAAAAAAAAAAAAAAAAGAGAGAGTCTGTGTACTAAAGTTCCTGCGGCATGCATGGGGTCTGGGAAAGACCGGACCACGAGGGTTTATTATATGCGGTCTTATGCTGCATTTCTGTCGGAGATTGTTTTCACGGCATGACCATGTGACTTTCTAGTTACATGGCAGCAACTTTCCTAGTTACTCCGAGGCTCCCTCAAAGCATGCATGATCATTTGGAAATTAATTGTAGTTTCCATTAAGTAAATGGAGAAAGAGATCAAAAAAAAAAAAAAAAACATGATATTTCAGCAAAATGTGAATCATAAGCACATACTTCAGCTCTTTGAGAAAAAATCTTGGCATCACCTAAAAGAAAGTAAGGTTATATATAATGATAACCTGAGAAATGCTTGTTTAGTGTATTTATGTTGGATTTAATGAAGCCATTAAGATTGTATACTAATAGTTTAATACTAATTAATTAGTACTAATATTTAATTTGAGCTTAAGATCACCATCATAATCTTTCTCCTGTTACTCTCCAAAGTCCAAACCCATCCATCCACTAGTTTTGACTTTTATTATAGCTTGTTCACATAAATTAATTGAATATAAGTATATTTTTATTATAGGATAACTAGACAGCATTAGAGAATTACTACTTTTTGTAAGAATATTTGAATTAAAAACTAGAAATGAATGAGGTCCTTTACTTCTACGTTCATGATATATGTTGCTTTATTGACTATACTACATTTCCTCATAGATTTATGATAAATAATAATATTAACTTTCTTGAAGATCTTGTTAACTATTTTAGTATCAATTTTATGAGAATCATTTTAGTTAATACATACAAGTACTCACGCAATTAGAGAAACTACAGCTACTAAATTAAAAATTGCCCAGGAAATTAAAACAAGAGGAGCTAAATTATCAACCCAGCCTTTTAAATTTATTTTATAATGAAATAATATATGTACATTTATATTATGTAGGAACAAATACAAAGCCAATAATTGAGAAATTTCAACTTCCTTTACAAAATAGTTCACGTGTACGCTAACATGCTTTTTTATGATTAATTATGAATTCCATAAAATTCTTTCCATCTAAATGTGGCACATACCTCCTCAGTTTTTGTACTTGTAAGTTTCATTTTGTCAGCGATTAGCCAATAATAGTACTATATGATTACACCTAAATAAAATTCTGGATAAATATTTATCGCGGAAAATATTGAGACGTTAATATTTAATACTATTAGTTGACATTGTTGTACATTAATTAGGTGCCTAACTCCTTCCAAGTTGAGATGAAAGCATGGTAATTTTGTTTTGTTTTTTAATTAGAAGTGGCGAATTAATTAGCAAGTTTTAGTCCTCGCCTTTCAAATAGTTTGCTATTTAATATTTTTCTCGTATTTCTGATGTTTAGTTTTTTTTGTCTTTATTGCTTATTTAATAAAAATTTATGAAACAAGTATCCTTATTAATCCTGATGTAATTCGTTTAGTATAACTTCTATAAGAATTAAGTTATGCAATATAAATTATGTGGTATCTCGTGTCCTATGCTTTTGTTTACTGTCTTTTTATCTTGAGCCGAGGGTTTATCGGAAACAGCCTCTCTACCTCTCTAGAGGTAGTGATATGGATTACGTACACTCTACCCTCCTCAGATCCCACTATGTGGGAATAAACTGGGTCAGTTATTGTTGTTGTTGTTGGGGCATATATTATTTATCCTTTTCGGAGGAAATGGGTTTGTGTGTTATTTTCTTTTTCTTTTGAAATATATTATGCCCTCTATCATACAACATGACTTGTTACGTCTTTTAACGACATAACTCGTGAGTTGTATATACGAACATAAAAACTCGATTAATTATACATCCTAGTTATATATAGTTTTGAGAACGTATAATACATAAATATCTCATTTAATTTGACACTCTCTCTGACTCAAATTATTCGTCTTAAATTGAGATGATACATTAATTAAAAAATAATTAATAATATGCCTAATTTATCATAGTATCCCTATTAAATGATGTTTACATTTTAATTTTTTTCAAAAAAGTAATTAATCAACGGATAAAACATGAAAAAAAATATTTGTCTCTTCTTAATTAATGAAAAAAGATAAGTAAAAATGAGAAATTAAATTAGAAAATTTGAGACGGATAATTTGAAACAGGGAAGTATTAACTTATATTTTTTGCCTCAAATTTTAGATGTGTACAAATTATTTAAACTTGTATAGAGTTAAGTAAGTAAACAGAGAGATTTTATGTGGCATAATGACATAAATTGACCATGTATGACTCCATATAACATGTATATTTATTTGTTCAAATTTTATATAAATTTAATTATTTATTATGTACACCTAAAATTAGAGGTAATATATAAGAGTTGAAGTAAGTTAAGAAAAAACATATTTATATATTATCTCTTTTGAAAACTTGTCAATCGATTAGATAGAAACGATCTAAATAGAAGAAAATAATTCTTTCAACTTTTTTATACTTAAAAATAAAATTTAATAAAAAAATATAAAAATAAGAATAAACTGCTCAAATTCTGAAATAACTCATTAAATGTATTAACGAGTTAATCACGCCATGTTATTTTGTGTGAGATTTTAGTTGTTAATCACAACTAATTTGATTAATAATGAGCTTCATTAGCGACGGTCCGGCCCCGCGTTGGTCCACCGCACAAGGATGCATCACAATGAACTGATTTCGCCGGAGCTTTCATCTCCGCCGCCATTTTTTATTTTTTGATAGCCGTCGTATTTGCTACCTCGACTATATTCAAGCAACACATAGATAACTCTTCCATCGAGGATAGGACAGATAGGAAGAACCTGCTTCGCTATATAAAGCAACATTTTGTCATGTTTCCCTTCTGCAATGCCCACTTTATCTTTACCTTCCAAAGCTCGAAGTTTTGGTACAAACAAGAAGCTCAATAATTCATGCTTAGTGCAGAAAATTATCAATCTTTCTTCGCAAAGGAATCTTAAACAAGCCTTCAATTACCTTAACATCTTAACCCGTAAAGGCATTCGATTAGACAGTAAAGCTCTAGCTTTTCTTGTTCAACAATGCGCTAATTCCGGGTCACGTGAAGAACGAAAATGGATCCATTTACATCTCAAGACTACTGGGTGGAAACACCCAACGACTTTTTTAGCCAACCATTTGATCAATATGTATGGTAAATGTGGTGATCATATTGAAGCACGTAAGGTGTTTGATAAAATGTCTATGAGAAATTTGTATTCCTGGAATAATATGCTTTCTGGGTATACTAAGTTAGGCATGATTAAGGCTGCTAAAAGGTTGTTTGACAAAATGCCGGAGAAAGACGTTGTTTCTTGGAATACTATGGTGATTGGTCATGCTCAAGTTGGTTATTTCAATGAGGCGATTAAGTTGTATAGGGAATTTAGGAGGTTGAGTATTGGGTTTAATGAGTATAGCTTTGCTGGGGTTATAACTGCTTGTGTTAAATCCAGGGGTTTTTCTCTCACGGGACAGGTTCATTGCCAAGTATTCGTCGTTGGGTTTTTATCCAATGTAGTTCTTTCTAGTTCAATTGTTGACGCTTATGCGAAATGTGGGAAGATGAGCGACGCTAGGAGGTTGTTTGATGCAATGCGAGTAAGAGATGTTCTTGCCTGGACAACCTTGGTTTCAGGCTATTCAGGGTATGGGGATATGGTCTCGGCTAGGGAGCTGTTTGAAGCAATGCCTGAGAAGAATCCTGTTTCTTGGACAGCTTTGGTTGCTGGTTATTCCCACAGTGGCATGAGCATTCAAGCCCTTGATTTATTTGCAAAGATGATAAAGCATCAGGTCCAACCTGATCAATTTACATTTAGTAGTTGCCTATCTGCTTGTGCTGGTATAGCATCACTTAAGCACGGTAAGCAAATACATGCATTTCTGGTGAATGCTGGTTTTCGACCTAATACAATTGTTGTGAGTTCTCTCATTGACATGTATTCAAAAGGTGGAAGTTTGGAAGTTGCAAGGAGGGTATTTGATATGGCATATAACAAGCATGATGCAGTATTATGGAATACTATGTTATCTGCATTAGCACAACATGGCATGGGTGAAGCGGCAATTGAAATGTTTCTTAAGATGGTGAAGTTTGGAGTGAAACCGAACCGTATCACTTTTGTTGTCCTTCTCAATGCTTGTAGTCATTCAGGGCTAGTACAAGAAGGGCTTTCCTTTTTCGAGATAATGACCTCTAAGTATGACGTTCCTCCCGATCAAGAACATTATGCATGCATAATTGACCTCTTGGGTAGAGCAGGACGTTTTAGTGAAGTGATAGCTCAGATAAAAAAGATGCCTTGTGAACCTGATGATCATATTTGGAATGCCTTGCTTGGTGTTTGTAGAATTCACGGAAATGTGGAGTTGGGTAGAATGGCTGCAGAACTGCTAATAGAGCTGGACCCACAGTCTCCTGCAGCATATTTGCTGTTGTCAAGTATTTATGGTGTACTTGGGATGTGGGAAAATGTAGAGAAGGTGAGACAGCTTATGAATGAGAGACATGTTAGGAAAGAGCAGGCTGTTAGCTGGTTAGAGATTGAGCATAGATTGCTTCCATATTTTGGGTGCAATAAGTTGAATAGTTTAGAGAAAGATGGACACACTATTTTGCAACTGCTAGCTGATCAGAGAAATGATGATGAACTAGTACATGATAGTAAAAGGTAAATTTTATTCCCTTTTTTATCCTGTCACTGAAATGTTTTGCAAAATAAATGTGTTTAACACACGTTATGGTATTTATAGCATTTACCTAATTTTTTGGCAAAAATTGAAGCAGACAATTATTTTCTTTGGCCTGTTCAAACTTCAAACCACTATTTTTATATCCTGTGTGGAAATACGTGAACAGTATCTAGCTGCAGTAACAAAATTTTGTTGAATGTCTTCGTCTCTTTTGAATATCTGCAGTTAGAATTACATTAACAGTCTGTTTTGTATTTTCAATTTACCTGTATGTTTCATTTTTCTTGTTTAAAGATAATGCATGATTACAGCTTTGGGCCACTGCTCGACCTCCACACTCAACCTTTGCAAGCAAAACTTCCTCCTTCAGTGTGCTCCCCAGGCCATCTACCGTACATCACAAACTACTTCTATAATCAAAACCGGTCATCTTTATGTCTCAGTTCTCATACTAGTACATGTTCTTAGATGTTGATTTTTGTTACGTTACGTGCAAACTAGATAGGAAGGTCTGGAAGATGCGAATTACGGCGGAGGATTAGGGCCAGTTCGGGTCGCTAGTGTAGGGAATTAATTGGTGGGGGTGTATTCCTGTTATGATTCCGTATTCAATGTTCCGTGTTCCGTGTTCCATGTTTATTACGAATATGTGTGCTTTCCTTTGCTGTATATTCCTGCATTCCTGCTTTACTCTGTTTTATATTCCTTATGGGTGCCGTATCTATGTTATGTCATCTGCTTCTGTGCTGTACTATGTGTTTGTGTGATATCTCGTGACTTGAGCCGAGGGTCTTTCGGAAACAGCCTTTCTACTTCATCAGAGGTAGAGGTATGGACTGCGTACATCTTACCCCCCCAGACCCCACTAAGTGGGAATACACTGGGTTTGTTGTTGTTGTTGTTGTTGTGTACGTGCAAACTTCGGAAAAAGTAGTTTTTGCTAAATAATTCAAACTATGAAAACGCGAAACTCCATATGTTGTTTGAATCAGTCCCTACATGGGATGCATTCAAGAATATTACCTTTTCAGTGAGGATCATTCGATTGCAACGATGCCCTGATTGAAAGATTAAAATGAGGTTCGGAAATCTTAAGTTGGAAATGAACTCCAAGCAAGTGTCACTAATAGTATTGTTTTTGTTTATCTCACAGCTAAGTTACCACTTCTGAATATTTTCTGGTCCTGCGTCTCTCTTCCTCCCGCATGCATTGAGCCAGATTCCGATTTGCATCCAAAACTTGTCTCTCTTCCTCCCGCATGCATTGAGCCAGATTCCGATTTGCATCCAAAACTTGTCGATGCATTCATACATGATGGGATTGATGCTACAGGTGACAACCTTTGTGGTGAAGTGCATGGGCGACCCTTTCAACCAGCACATACCAAGAAATAAGCCTCATATATGCTCTTTTGGCTGTCATATGAGCTTCACAATTATCACCTGTGATTTATTTAGGGACTTAAATGACTGGTTGAAGTTAATTTGTATGTAAAGGGCGTTAACAGATAAGCTGCTGGTTTGGCCACTGGATACGTTTTTGGCGTGCCATGCCTGGGATAGATTGCTGAGGTGGACTTTCCCTGGCAAGATGCCTGCCTGGAAGCAACAGCTTCGTCAAGTCTAGGAATAGAAGCGCAATTAGTTCTTAGTGATTGAGAACCAAGGATATAGAGAGGTAGATGCTCTGTAATAGCTATTCAGGACCCTGCTGGATAGTATTTTGTTGTATTGAAAGATGCATGACTCAAATTTTGCTGCATTTTGATTTTTGTTGTCTCCATTTCTCTGGAGCGCAATTAGTTCTTAGTGATTGAGAACCAGGGATTTAGATTCGGCTGGTGCTCAGTAATAGCTATTCAGGTTCCCGCTGCATAGAATTTTGTTGTATTGAAAGATCCTTACTATCTCCACTTCTATAGAGACCAGGCCTACTTTATTTTTCCTTTGATAGAAAAGCTCTTATTGTCAAGCACAAGGGCTAACGAGCAATTTTCTTCTGCAAAGAATAATATACATGACACGTTTATTGATATATCAGCTGTAGAAAGATGACATTCCACCGGGATGATGATGATACTCAATAGTGGGTAAAACATCACAAGGGAGGTATGTAAAACTCACAGGTCAAGATTTTCTACACAATACTAATACCATCATTAAAGTTGTTTCGAGCCAAGTCAAAAACAAAATTCTATCATAAAACAGAAGAGCAAAGAAAGGTATGCTACATTTCCTAACAACCTGCATAACTGTTTAGACTAACTTACGTCGCGCTTTTTTCGGTAAAGGTAAAGGTTACATATAAGTCTCACTTGTATCATCTCACTAGAAGTTTTGCAGATCATATGCAGGTTATCCTCTGCACCTAGAGAAGGAACTATCATCTGATGCCTTTACTGAATTTGCTTTTCAGGACTTCCTGTAATTGCTGGAATATAAAAGAAAATACCTCTGCAAAAGAAAAAAAGGAAATATCAAGGATGGCTAAGAGAAAATGTTGATACCAGTATCTGAAAACCAGGCAGACTGATTTGGCAAACAACCTACTAAGCAAACAGATATAATTAAGTTAAATGACTAGAGTCTTGAGTCTTGACAACTATTTTCCTTGAATAGAACTGACAAACCCAAAAGTTGACAAGAGAACTGAATGTTATTGCGGAGAATGAGAGTAAAAGTAGCTGTTCCAGTCTTTCAGCACACTGCAGTAAAATATTTTCTAGGGAGCTGCAAAAGGAATATGGAAATATTCCGGTTGCCAAGGTAATCACAACGATAGAAGAATTAGTAGGCTGAGAGGGACTAGAGTTCCAAGTTAAAGTTAACACTAGTACACAAGTGAGAACCTCCTACTTGGGCTAGTTGGAAGATGAGAAATTAGTAATTGAAGGCAGGTTTCACGAAGCTCTTTTGAAAGAAGCTTTCCTTTTATTGACTGATGATGAGTCACAGGGATCAAACTGTTCTGGAGTGTAGCTGAGAAGGTGTGTTTAGGGAACGATGCTCTACATAGCTAGTCCTTTTTGAAGACGACAAGACATAGGACATTATTGTCCCTTAAGCCTATCATGTGGGTCCAGTGGGTCCGTATCTATCTTCGAGAGGCTATAGGATGTATTTAAGAAACTTCCGTATCTATCTTCGAGAGGCTATAGGATGTATTTAAGAAACTTTCCTTATTTTATTCCTTATCGTGCGAATTTCTATCTGTTTGCATTTTGAAGAATAAGCTGACAAATAACAAATCATCAGTTACGACTTGCGAGTACATTATTTCTCCTCATTTTCTCCTGATGTTGGAGCTATGGCCTGTGAGGACATTCACGAATCACAATGTGCTACAAATGGAAAACGCCTAAACTTTAGGTTCGTCAGCCAACGTCTTGAGTCTCATATGTTACTGCACTCTGCAAATGCTAACTGTGCTGGTCATTAAATGTGCAGTCAAAATCAATCAGCTGTATCTTCTTCTTTTTTTGTTTGTTTTACTCCTTTTACTTATATGGGTGTTTATGTCTATTTGCACGCACTTTAACTATTCCACATATAACTACTACCTTCCACATCAGCACATGTAACATGCAAGTAATTCTGCCTCCCAAAACTTGGGCAGATGGAAAAAATCAAAATAAGCTGCATCTTAGACCAGACAGGGAGTTGTTCTATTCTAAATTTCATTTTTGTCATAGGAATTGGCAGCAGCAACTGTAGACCTGGAAAGGTCCAATTAGAACTACGCCAATCTCGTTTTCGGTGAAAGTTTCAACACTTCCGACATTGGGAGTTGATGAAAACAGGAGTAATCAAACGCTGTTTTGACCCAGATACAAATCATAGGGACTACTGCAAACCCCAAATAACTAGCTCACAAGCTTTTACCATAGCCTTCCCTTCCAATTGAAAGTTCTTTAGAGAAAAACCTATACGTTGAAAGAGTTAAAAAGTCTTTTGCTATTTGCAAAATTCTTTACAAACATGTGCAAATAATCAAATGTTTCCCGCTCTACAGTAGAAATAAAATACAAAATTGCACTTCAACAAAAGTAATTGAAAGGAACGTGCAAAGCAGACACAACTAAAAAGATGATCCCCCAACATAATCAACTACAGAAAATGCTGTTCTCAGAGGAAAAAACAACGAAAAAGATAGAAAACTAGATTTTATACTCGCTAAGTAAGGCATGTAGGCCAACTTAATGAGGACATGCCATCTTATGATCCAATAAACAGGGACCAAGGAAAATATTAATAGAATTTATTCATGATAGTCTCAAGAAACAAAGCCAAGTATCTGCACATGAAAAAGATACAAGGCATAAGCTCAGTTACCATCTCTAGACGAGGCACAAAAATCAAAAACTTGGCATTTCAAACCCATTGACTGTGAATCCTCCATCAACCGCTATAACTTGCCCGGTAATGTAAGATGCCCCAGGTAGACATAAATAAGCTACGAGGGATGAAACTTCTCGAGATTCTCCAGGACGTCTAAGGGGAGTTCTAGATATGACTCCATCCAAAAAAGTTTTCTTTTCAAGCAACTACAAAAGAAAAACATCGAGTTCAGCAAAAATAGGAGAGCATGTGGTTAAGTGAAAAGTTTATATAAATATTAAGGCTAGATTCAGTAACATTAGCTTCCCATAACAAATCTCTCAAAATGCTAGAACTCTCGCTGCTTCACATATAAAATCCTGAAGCATTCTCCACAACGAAATAGAATCGGCCCCATTTGTGATATGAATCAACAAACTTTGGTAATACATATAACAAAAGGAAACCTTAGTCTTCAAAAAACATTGCAATCCCAACATAATTCTCTATACAGAAAACTCTGAAAATAACAATTTTTTCACATTCAGTTTTTTTTTCCTTTTCCGGGGAAGCAAAAAGATTCTAATCAGAGTTAACCATTTCCAAAGTCATTGCCACATCTAAAAGTATTTTACTACAGTTAAATATGTGTAACAATATACAAACAAGAAATTAAATAAACTTTATTTTCAGAAAGAAAAAGTATGACTTCACGGGAAAATGGTTGAAGAATAGATCCAAGGACCCGGAAAAGCACAGTTACTGTTCCCATGCATGATTCCTTTCCTAGTGAACACTGAAAATCATGACACTTTTTAGAGATACATGAATCCAAGTGCTTTAGCAGTTTGCCACTTGTTATTTACTCAACATCCAATACATTCCTTAAATGAATGCAACAGAATACACATTGCATAAGATCCAATAGATATCACCAATGGAGTGTGGTGGGGTGGATGAGATCCCTCCATCCATAACCAAAGGTCTCGGATTCTGACCATGGGAATGGAGAAAGCCCAGTTGGGAACTCTTCCGCCCTTTAATGGGATTAAGTGGGACAAATCCAGATTAATCGGGCATCGGGTTACAGAATAGGGATGATTATCCTTTAAAAAAAAGATCCTACAGTGGTGCACTTGCGGGAAACTCCTTGCCGAGGGCGTGTGCACCCCCGGGATTAGTCGAGGCTCGAAGAGTCTCGGACACCCGGCGCAAGTCAAAAAATAAAAAAGATCCTACAGATGATGTACATAATGAAGTTAGTTATCATGAAGCTCATGAGAGAGTTATTTTCACATTTATGATCTACCATGAAAACTAATGATAAAAAAATACAAGACCCATTTTACAATACATATAAATGTTGAAGTATGTATGTTAGATGATGGCTAAGCCATGTACTTGAACAATGGCTGTTCTTCAATTTGGCGTATGCCACTTAGTTCAACAGGCATGTGTATTCTTAGTAAAAGGCAAAAGAATAGCTCACTGTGTGCTCATTGTGTGGCATGCTATATATTCAGTTTGTTTATTGTGAACTATAAAATTTCTTTAAAAGGACATTTGCTCAGCCTGTAATGCAGTCTGAACTGCATCCACCCCTTGGGCCTCAGTGAAACCAAAGAAATGTTTGGCCTCGGGTAACCTTTCAATATCAATATCTCTAATCTGCAATTACATGGACAAAGAGATTCATAAACTCAAATTCATAAGCAAGGTCAAGAATATTACATGTTCTACCAAAGACGTCCTTATATACCATGGGGCAACACCATTAACCCGAATGCTATCTTTAGCCCATTCACAAGCCAGATTACGTGTGAGCTGATTCATTGCCCCTGAAGTTAGTAAAAATAAAAAAAGAGAACTCTCAGAATTCTATCTTCAATTGTTCAAGGACTCAAAAGAGTGTACAATGAGTGCAGCTAACCCTTTGTTGCTCCATAGATAGAACCGGAGGATATGTGCACCAGACCAGCAACAGAAGAGATAAAGACCACCGATCCATTTCCAGATGCTCTCAAAAGAGGGTGAGCAAGTTGACACAGATGGTATGCAGATTCTAAGTTGGTAGCAAACAGACCAGCATATTCTTCAGCAGTATAATCGGTGGTGGGCTTCCGAATGTTAGTTCCCACATTGCTTATCTATGGGCCAGAGACAAAAAGCAATAACGGGGTTCAAAAACTTTACAATGCCCGAAAATGAGGACATCTAAAAACAGGAAGCATAAGAGCACCAGATTGAGAAGGCAATAGCCTCTTTAGGACTTCTTTTTGGAACTAGCAACAATCCTTAAGAAGCTTTAATGGATCGCATTGGAATTTAAAATCCGAAAACACATGTAACACCACCATTCTAAATTAAAACTCTAACAATCACATATAAAGTCAGAGAAAGAACCTACGAATCGAAAGAATGTTAATGCTACATAAGCTCTTTCTATCAATTTTCCTATCCTTTCACCATTAAATCAGTATTAACCCTGTTGAAACTGGCTAAATTGGTTGCGGTGGAAGCCACATAAAATAAGATATTTGATCGAAAGGTCGAACAAACAAGCTCCGCAAACTAGAAGCCAACGGTGTGGCCTAGTGGTCAGTGATGTGGTTTGAGCATCAGAGACAAACACACACTGTGTTTTCTTTCCATCTGTTCTAGCACTGATGGAGATAGTTACTTGATACCTATTGTTGTTGGGAGGTCGCAGGTATTAAAATAAAAAATAAAAAAAGCTCCGCAAAAACTACTTATATATTCTGAAGCTAAACAGAATTTGCGTGCTATCAGCTAAGAGAGAAGATAGAGAGTAAGATAGAGAAAGAGAGGAAATTGATTCCCTAACTCATGCTGAGCAAAACAATAACCGTCTCTGTATTGAACTATCTAGAATGAATACATTCTTCTCCCTTATATACATGCCACATTCTCACACTATTGACAGTTGTACATCACTAACTAATCAACTAGCTTACTAACTAATCACCAATTAGTCAAATCTATATTAACTAACTCTTGTGCCAGTTGTACAATACAATCAAGTTACAGCTCCCGTTCAATTACTCCCCCTCAAGCTGGAAGGTATGAACACATCCAAAACACCCAGCTTGGAAACCAAATACTCATGTTGTGATCTAATCAACCCTTTTGTTAAAATATCTGCTTGCTGCTCATATGTTCTTAAGAACAATGGTTTAATCAATCTCATTTGAATCTTCTCCCTAATGAAGTGACAATCTATTTCGATGTGCTTTGTCCTCTCATGATATACCGGGTTTGCTGCTATTTGTAACGCTGCCTTACTGTCGCAATAGAGTTCTACTAGCAACTCCAGGTCTTTTCCTAATTCTTTGTACAGTCCTGTGATCCACACTATCTCTGAGACTGCAGAAGCCATGCTCCTATATTCTGACTCCGCTGAGCTTCTTGAAATGGTTGTTTGTTTCTTGGACTTCCAAGATATCAAAGAATCACCATGTTTAACTAGGAAACCTGTCACAGATCTCCTAGTGTTTGGGCATGCTGCCCAGTCAGCATCACAATACGCTATCACAATACGCTGTCGGCCTGTTCTGTTTTCTGCTACTCATCAATATTCCCATTGCAGGTTGTCTTTTTATGTATCTTACCACCCTTAGTGCTACTTCCATGGGAAATCTCTTTAGTGCTTGCAAAAACTGACTTAGTGTTTGCACGGCAAAACATATGTCTAGTCTTGTTAAAGTCAAAGTCAGGTAAAGCAATCTACCAATCAATCTCTGATATGATCCCATATCTTCCAATGCTGGATCATCTTTTACCCCTGCTATTTCATCCATTTCTCTAGTGGTTAGTCTTATGTTGTTGTCCAATGGTGTCCAGGAGGGCTTTGCTCCAGTAAGACCAGCTTCCTCTATCATTTCTAGAGCATATTTTCGTTGATTTATCAATATTCCTTTATTAGACCTGCTGAATTCTATTCCAAGAAAGTACTTTAGAGTTCCTAGGTCTTTAATCTTGAATTTGGCATGTAGCTCCTTCTTGGTCTGCTCAATTAACTTTAAGTCATTCCCTGCTATCATCATGTCATCAACATAAACCAAAATGACTACAATTTTCTCATTATGTCTTCTTATAAACAATGAGTGGTCTAGTTTACTTTGTATGAATCCTGAAGCAACCAGTGCATCTATAAGTTTCACATTCCATTGTCTGCTTGCCTGTTTAAGACCATACAGGGACTTCTGACAGTAACAATTTTCACACAGGTGAAAAAGTATCTTGATAATCAAGACCCTCTCTTTGGTTATGACCCTTAGCAACCAATCTGACTTTGTATCTTTCTACTTCACCATTAGCTTTAAATTTCACCTTGTAAACCCATTTACATCCAATAGGATGCTTCCCTGGAGGCAGAGGAACTAACTTCCAAGTATGATTGTCTTCAAGTGCAAGAATTTCTTCTTGCATTGCCTTAATCCACTTAGGATTAGAACAAGCTTCCTTATATGTCTTGGGCTCAGTAACACAAGAAAAGGCAGTCAAATAGTGTTGATAAGCAGGTGAAAGATGAGCATGACTTAACACCTGACGCATCACTCTATGCCATTGGATGTATGTTGGCGCAAGAAGGGCACTTCGCCCCTCTTTTTATTTATTCTTTTATTTTTTCTGAAATTGAGTAAAAAAATAAAAAATATTCGAGTTAGTTATAAATTATGAACTAATGAACTAGCCCTTTTATTGGTTATTAGAACACTAACACTTTTTCCCTTGGTCTATGAACGGGAAGGGTGAAAGCGAGTCAGTATGCTAATTCCTCATCCGTGAATATGTATGGAGTGCTTGCAGAAGCACTATTGGAGATGTAATCAGTCGTCCAAGTAGGTTGCTTCTTGGTCCTTGTGACCGTCTAGGAACAACCTCAATAGGCATATCAATAGCCACAGGAGTTGTGTCATAAGTGTCAGCAGGCACAAGTGCTGCAGGCAAGTGGTCAACAGTAGCATCATGATCAGCCTCAATGGGAGAATGAAGCAACATTTCATCAACCTGTACTGAGTCTTAAGAGACTGGAATAAAAGGATCAGTAGAGAAGTCCAAAAATATAGGAGTAGAAAGAGTCTTAGTTTGGAAAGGAAAAACATTTTCCTTAAACAACACATCTCTTGACATGAAAAAGGTGTGAGTAACTAAGCTATACAAAACATACCCTTTAGTTACTGCAGAATACCCCATATGAACTGCGGGGATTGCTCTCGCATCAAACTTATCCCTTGGAGGAAGCTTCTTGGCAAAGCACAAGCAACCTATTGTTCTTAAATGAGTGAAAGTAGGGAGATGACCATGGAAAACTTCGAAAGGAGTCTTTCCCTGTAAAGCAAAAGAAGGTAATTTGTTCATCATGTATAGAGCTCCCAATATACAATGTCCCCAGAACTTAAGGGGTATTGAACCTTGAAATCTGATTGCTCTGGCTAGCTCCAATATATATCTGTGCTTTCTCTCCACAACTCCATTTTGTTGTGGAGTGTAAGCACAGGTTCTTTGATGCACTATCCCATGGGTGGAGAATAAGGTGTGACAATGCATATTCACAAATTCAGTCCCATTATCGGACCTGACCACCTTTATAGTTTTGTGAAACTGAGTTTTCACTAAATGAATAAAGTTTTTCAAAATCATAAAAACATCACTTTTCAATTTAAGAAGATAAACCCAAGTCATTCGGAAATGATCATCAACAATTGTCAGGAACAATCTATAACCATCAAATGTTTGAACATGAAAAGGGCCCCAAACATCCAAATGAAGTAAATCAAAAACAGCTGCAGACTTAGTTTCACTAAAGGGAAATGGCGTCCTAGTATGTTTAGCCAAAAGACATATATCACAAGTATCTAAAACAAGTTTACAATCATCAAAAGCAACACCTAGAAGTTTCTGCATGGCTCCAACAGAAGCATGTCCCATTCTCCTATGCCACAACAATATATCCACCTTATTTTTGATAGCAATCAATCCCTTAATAGGTTTAGCATGGTGTTGTGCTTTCACTTTGTGTACAAGCAAGTATAAGCCATCTTTCTCCTTACCAGTCGCCAACACCTTCCCACTTGAGAGGACCTGGAATATACAGGAATCAGGAATGATTGACTGAACAATTCAACTCTTTAGTTATCCTGGAGACTGACATCAAATGATACCTAAAGTCAGGTATAAATAATACATTTTTAACGGTATAATCATTTAACACCTCACAAGAGCCAGTGTGAGACACATTGATCACTCCTCCATTAGGTAAGTGAACATTTTTGTCACTAGCACAGATATGTGTTGTCTTTAATAACTCAATATTAGAGGACATATGGTTTGTTGCACCTGTATCAATTATCCATTCTGTCTTATTATCATTTACACAGGATGCAGAAGCAATACCTGTGTTTTCAACCACTGTAACATGAGATGCAAAAGAGTTACCTCCCATGTTTTCAGCTTCTGATATAGACAGCTTGCTCATGCTTACTGAACTTTCTCCTACAGGTTCTTTCTCAAGAGATTGCATCACCTTGTTGAGGTAATAAGGATTCTCCAGCATCTTCAGCATTTTTTCATATTGAGAATGAGTATAGGAAGGCATCTATGAACCTTGACGACTATCATCATCAATTGACACACCTTTAGCATGTGCATAATCTGGAAATCGAGTAGCCTCTCCCTTCACATAGTAAGCTCTGCCTCTTGCATCATCTCCTCTCATATAGTATGACTTATTTCTAGGATCTCCATCTCTTATATTAGAAGAAGCACCAACTCCATTCTTCCTTTTTGACTTGAAATTCGGGGGATAACCATGAAGTTTGAAACAATCATCCATGGTATGACCAGGCAACTTAAAGTACTCGCACTTAGAATTCCAGTGAGGATTCCTTTTATACTTATTCGAAATGTCACGTTATTACTCATTAAAGCGGTTATCTCTGCATTTTCAGGAGGTCCAATAGTGTGAGCCATCACCCTTTGGCTTTCCCTTTCAATCATCATAAGAGTATGCTTGATTGACAGATGGAATTGGGGCTAACTTAAGAATTTGACCTCGAGCTTGTTCATATGAGTCATTGAGCCCCATTAAAAACTGTAACAACTTCTGCCTTTTTACAAATTCCACAAAATCTCGAGACTTCTCATAATCACAACCAGGGAATGGGGCTAAGCAATCAAATTCAGCCCAAAGTAAGCTCAGTTTAGTAAAATATTCAGCAATACTACTAGTACCGTGAGAGGTAGTTGCGATTTCACGATGCAGCTGAAAAATCTGCGATCCATCAACTTTAGCGAATCGCTCTTTAAGATCATTCCACACAGAGGATGCATCTGAAGATTATACAATTCCACTCAACAATTCCTTCGAAACACAGTTCATAATCCATGACAAGATTATTGCATTACAACGCTCCCATAGATCAGCTAGATTTGGACCAAAACTTACTCTTCTGCATGTGCCATTGATCAATCCCAACTTGTTTCTTCCAAGTATTGCAATCTTCATCGATCGACTCCAAACAGAGTAGTTTTCAGATCCTGTCAACTGTATAGAAATTAACACCACTCCAGAAGTATCCGGCTGATTAAGATACAATGAATGATTGTGCTTCAATTTTTCCGGCAGAGTATTATCGACTTCCACCGCCATTGCTGTCCTTAATTGTTTCCTTCGATCTCTTCTTCAAATCAGCTTACGCAGACCATATTAATGGCCTTGGGCTCTGATACCATGAAGCTAAACAAAATTTAAATTTGTGTGCTATCAGCTAAGAGAGAAGATAGAGAGTAAGATAGAGAAAGAGAGGAAATTGATTCCCTAACTCATGTTGAGCAAAACAATAACCGTCTCGGTATTGAACTATCTAGAATGAATACATTCTTCTCCCTTATATACATGCCACATTCTCACACTATTGACAGTTGTACATCACTAACTAATCAACTAGATTACTAACTAATCACCAATTAGTCAAATCTATATTAACTAACTCTTGTGCCAGCTGTACAATACAATCAAGTTACAGCTCCTGTTCCATTATATTCAGCTTTAAAGCACTACAATTACTAGATTAATTTGAATATAGAGACCATTTGTTAAGCAATTCATCAAGGGAGGGATTAATAAGAGAAAAGGTTATATAACTGACAAGAATGTTCAGCTTTCCGTCGAAAGCCGAGGAGACATTCTCCATAAGCTGAACTCTGTTTTCCCTGGAAGATGCATCGCAAACAGAACCTTTCACTTGAAGGCCTTTAGCGGCCCACTCTTGCAAGCGCTCGTTGAGCTCGGCTTCATTACGTGAACAAGTGTACACTGTGGCACCCAGTTCCGCTAATTCTTCCACAACCGCATGCCTAAAAATGAATATCCAAATTGAAATCTAGAAAAATGTATTTGAAAAAAGGTATTGGAATTCGGTTTACCCAATTCCACGTGTCCCGCCGGTTACGAGAGCGGTAAACCCTGAAAGAGACCATCTAGAACTGCTACCACTGCCTGCAACCTTCGCCATTGAAATATCACTTTACTTTTTCGAGAGGGTTCCCGATATAATTTTGAGGATAAGAATTAGAGTACTTTATTTTATTGCTATAGCCATGACTCATGAGTCGTACCCCTATTTGGTAACACTCTTACCATTTCCAGATTCATTAGATGTGAATATAATCTTTTTAATCTTATCGTTACAATTAATAGCATATATTAAACATAAATCATTAGTATTTTTGATGTCATTCCTATGCTCAACAAATATTATTAATATAAGTAAATAATAAAATAATAAATTTATTATTTTTAATCAACATATAAAATAAAATTTGCTCAAATAAAATGAAACACAGAGAGTATAAAGTTAGTCGAGCTAAAAATGTAAATTTTTGCTATACAAAAAGTGAAATCAAGTATACTCCATATTTTTTTGCTTATCATATATTGATTTAGAACAATCATTTACAAATAATAATTGACATAATTATTTTACTCACTAACCTTATTAATACATTATTTTCTTTGTTTCAAAAAGAATGAATTATTTTAACTTGGCATCGAGATTGATTTCGATCTATTACTTTTTCACTCTTTAATCACTATTATTTACTTTGATCCAGAGAAATTTAACGCTTTCTATGTTATTGTATAGATTTAGTCTCAACGTTAATTTCAAACAATGGATTAATATATTTACACATTTTTAGTCACGGTTCGAGTATATACGATACTAGATAGAGTAGATTGATTATGATGGTTATTGAAAGTCCCGATTCGAAATTAGACAGTGTATATGGATATTTCAAGTCCCCTGTGGGCCCCTTCATCTGTGAACCAGAATGCTGGAGAAGAATGGTAGCCTCAGGTCCTGCCTTTGCGAACTACTGTGTTAGAAGAGGTGCATACGCTTGATACGTTTGGCACTTGGATTGCACATGATTTGCTATTGGTTTATGTTGCATTCATTCATATGCATTATCTATCACCAGTATGATTGTTTGGTGTTTATATTTATCGACCTCATTGGGGGTTGTTTAGGTACAAGCTATGATTGTTATTTGTTGAGTGCTGCTTGAACCTTCCGGCTTATGAGGGCCCGGTTAGGTATTGTTTGTTTGTACTAACTAGCTACTTTATTATTGATTATTATGGTTAGTTCGTGGCAGGATAATTATGAATTGATACTCGAAATTGAAGGTACATTTTTAATTTCTTATCTTTCTCTATTACTGATAAGTTTCATTATTGATAGGTTACCTCATGATTAATCACCCTTTGATTAGAGGCTTGATTATGTTAGTACTAATTTTCCTACTCGGTTAGGATTCCTTGATATGTTAGGTTGGTTCCTCAGGTTATATATATATCCCCACACACACATACATGGCAATATAGTGCATCCCTCTCTATTCTTATCCAATCATATTGTATATGTATTTTTTGGGCTTGTATTATTATTATTATTATATATCCTTTATTCACTCTTAATTTGCATATTGGCTAGTGATATACAATATTATACCGTTACTGATATAATAGAATAGTATACCCTTATCGCTCCATTAGAATGATTATGTTTAGTTTTCTGAATAGCTGCCTATAGTGTATGATCTCGCTTTACCAGTTAATTATGCTTATATTATTTTTGGAGCTCAGTTTATCTCCACTTCTATAGAGACCAATGGCCTACTTAATTTTTCCTTTGATAGAAAAGATCTTAATTGTCAAGCACAAGGGCTAACGAGCAATTTTCTTCTGCAATGCCTGTCCCAAATGAGTAATGCAATAATATACATGACACATTTATTGATAGATCATCTGCAGAAGGATGCCATTCCACCGGGATGATGGCGATACTCGATAGTGGGTTAAACATCGCAGGAGGTAATCCCTAAGTATTTCAAAAACTCATGATTAAGATTTTCTACACAATACTAATACTATCATTAAAGTTGTTTTGAGCCAAATCAAGAACAAAATTCTATCATAAAACAGAAGAGCAAAGAAAGATACACTACCAGAGGCGGATCCAAAATTTCAAACTTGTGGGTTCCCAATAAAATAAATAATACTGGAAAAAATTAAACAAAAAAAAGAACCACCACAAAGGCTCAAACTCATGACCAAAAGCAACATGGCATGCATCTCAAGTCTTTCCCTCCTACCACTAAGCAATCCCATTACTTTGTTATGGGTTCCTACCTGTTAATATTTAAACCCATTGAGAATTAAGCCTTACGGTAGCGGGTGGGGGTTCCCGGGAACGCCCACCGATACCGTAGATCCACCCCTGTATACTACATGTCCCACACAACCTACCTAACTGTTTAGACGTGCATAAGTCGCACTTTTTTGGGGAAAAGGTAAAGGTTGCATATAAGTCACACTTGTATCATCACTAGATTTAGAAGTTTTGCAGATCACATGCAGGCAATCCTCTGCACCTAGAGAAGGAACCATCATCTGATGCCTTTACTGAATTTGCTTTTCAGGACTTCCTGTAATTGCTGGAATATAACAGAAAATACCCCTGCCAAAAAAAAGGAAATATCAAGGATGGCTAAGAGAAAATGTTGATGCAAGGATCTGAAAAACAGGCAGACTGATTTGGCAAACAACCTACTAAGTAAACAGATACAAATAAGTTAAATGACTAGAGACTGAGACAAGTCTTAAGTCTTGACAACTATTTCCTTGAATAACACTGACAAACCCAAAAATTGATAAGAGAACTAAATGTTATGCGGAGAATGAGAGTAAAAATAGCGATTCCAGTCTTTCAGAACACTGCAGTAAAATATTTACTAGAGAGCTGCAAAAGGAATATGGAAATATTCCAGTTGCCAAGGTAATCCAATGATAGAAGAATTAGTAGGCTGAAAGGGACTAGAGTTCCAAGTTAAAGTTAACACTAGTACACAAGTGAGCACCTCCTACTTGGGCTAGGTGGAACATGAGAATTTTAGTAATTGAAGGCAGGTTTCATGAAGCTGTTTTGAAAGAAGCTTTCCTTTTATTGACTGATGATATCAGTCACAGGGATCAAACTGTTCTGGAGTGTAGCTGAGAAGGTGTGTTTAGGGAACGATGGTCTACATAGCTAGTCCTTTTTGAAGACGAGAAGGCATAGGACATTATTGTCCCTTAAGCCTATCATGTGGGTCCCGTGGAAGTAGAGAAATAGGAGAGTCTTTTAGGGGATAGATAATGACTTAGCTATGCAAGGAACATGTTATTTTTAGTTAGCTTTTGGTGTACCCATGAAATTCCTGTTTGTATAGAGAATTGATTGTCATCTATAGACACCACCACTTTATGTAGGCTCTGTAATTCTTTAGCTCCTAGTTATATACAGGAGTTTTCTCAAATCAATTAATTTACCTAGATACCTTAACCAAGAATCTGTCGAAGGGGAATGAGACACCACCAGATCTGACCAAATAGTTCAGGAAGCAGGGAAAAGAGGAAATGAAATATTACTACACCGATTGGATCTGAGCAAATGGTTTTGGACAAACCTGGTACAAGGATCTCTTTCTGGAGCAATAATCCTTTCACCAGTAGAGTCCCTGGTATCTGCTGGAATACCTATAGATACAACCAGGCATTAGACCACATCATGCTAAATAATAAGGAGAGTAACAAGCCCTATGACCAATGAGACATTAGTTCGAAAGACAAAACACTATAATAAGAGAATTTACAGAAACACGCAGACGCATGTCATTCAGTTGGTCAGAGGGACAATTTGCAGATATTAATATATCCTGTTCGTTTCCATTCTGTGTTTGAGTCTTCAGGATAGAATTACATTGCTCAGCTGACAAAGTTACCTATAAGAAAACATTTAGATTCAGGAAAAACATGTAACAGGGTGCGGTAATAATCATAGAGAAGAACAAATGGAGCGTACGTCGACTTTAAATGAGGCAGAGTCTAATTTAGAGGATGCACCAATACTGTAGAAGTAGGATTCCACTGATTGCAAGACATCAAAGGCACTCTGATGGCGTTGCAGACCCTAAACAAACATTGGAAATCAATAAGAAAACTTGGACCCACCAGCAATGGAGTAATTAACAGAACTAGTACAACCACTTCGTGCCAAAACTAGTTGGTCTGCCAAAGAAATACACGACCTCATATGTAGGGTAGAAGTTCAAAGCCTTGGTGAATGCATAATGTGTAAACAATCATTTTTTATGCAGAAGGATAACAATGCCGTTGAAGTTAATCTTTAATCATAGCTGAATCTTCTATTGACTTATAAGGAACAACAATCGAAGCTGCGCTTTTCAGCCAGCTTGGTGTGCCCAACATGATTAAGAATTATGATGGGGTCAAAACAAACTTTGTTCTTTCAATAATGAAGGAACTATTTATATAGATTCTACTTGTATGTGAATTCTTTCCAGACAGCAAAATGGAAAAACGGTTAGTATGCTAGTGCACAAAATTTGAGTTGAAGTTGGGAAAATGTTTGTGGAACTCGAATTTTGTTTGGGGGTTTGGACATGAACTTCACTAGCAAAAAGAGTTCATGAATAGTCGAAGATTTGAAAAAATTCACTTGAAATACACCTTAAATCACTATTTCAACTTGAAAAAGAACATTTCAATTTAAGAAACCCAAAATTTCATTGGTCACACTTCTATTTGCAAATAACTATACTTGCAAGTGAAGTCATGGGCCACATGGTCACATCCTTTAAGACTTCAACCAGGTTGCATTGTACGCAGCAACATCTCTAACAAAAGACACAAAAATTGCAGATGGAAAAAGAGACAGTATTAGGTGAAGGAAATTACTCATGTCATGGAACATGGTCCAATCCTAATTTTCACAGACAAACTTAAGATATTTGAGCTTGGTTTTATCAGAATTATCAACTACCCAATGATCTCCCAGATGACCGAATAAAAAGCTAGTAATATCAGACCTCAAGCATGAATGACAAGTTATTCTTTTCAGCCACATGGGATGGTACAATCTTCTTGGAAGCAGGGAGAAATGACCAGGAAAGCCCCCATCGACATGTTTGACCTTGGACAAATTCAGTTGTCTTCACTATTGTAGCTCCAACCTCCCAAAGCTTTGATATCAGTACCTTTAGGTTAGTTTTTCTTCCAACCATTGAGGTGTACCACCTGGCAAACATGGGGTCAGGAAATATAAGGACTCTTCAATTGAGCTTTCCTGATAAAGTTCACTAATGCATAATGCAATAAACCAGATTCTCATAATGATGGCATACCCAAATGATTGTCTTAGTTGAACACTATCCTCAATAATGCGAGCGATAAAAGCACTCTCTCCACCAGGACAAACCATCTCCTGCACAGTCCCACCACAAGAAGTCTTTGGATTTAACCCAGCTTCCTCTATCGTCTCAAAAAATGGAGGATTGCACATACAGAAGTCGAATGTCTCCCCATCCTTGACTACACCAACAAGTATGGGTGGTCCATCATAACCTTTTCCTATACGTGAATGCATTTGGAGATGAGCAGGAGGTGAAGGCCCAATGACAACAGCCTCGTCTGTACATTGGCCATATTTTCCTGGTTCGTCATTCAACTCCTCACTGGAAGATGCTGGGTTGTCCATGTTAACTCTTCTGATCTCAATCAATTCAGAAATATGAGGATTACTTTTGACATTTTTCTCTGCCCACTCCAAAGCTACATCAGTAACATCTGTATAAAGCAAACTCTGAAGAATCAATGTTCTGCAAATATGTAGCACAGTTCTATTAGTGAAACACCAGCAATGATGCAAGTTAAGGAAGAAAATTACAAATTAGAGGGGACTACCAGAGCCAACAAACTTCCAACCCAGAAGAGATGCACCAAGAAGAGGATAAATGCAATTGGCCCCAGTTCCTATATCAAAACCTTTAGCAGTGTTTCCGTCAGCTTGAACTTTAGGAATGATGTCTGATGACAAAAGGTCTTCAATCCAATGAATATAGTTCGATCTGTTTGGGACTGTGGGGCAGAGCTGTCCATCAGGAATCCACCTACATAAAGAACATGTTCAGCATATGCAAGATAATGCAAGATAGGAGAATAACATCATTTGGAATGTAAAGGATCTATATAATCATACACACACTTGCATCTAAGCTGCATCTTCGGTTTGCTTGACACCTAACAGAGACAGAAAAAGCGTTTCTCCTTTTCCTTTTTTTCTTTTTCTTTGGTACATTATCTTAGCTGTTTATACACCAAACTGCAGGTAGGTTCCATCCCAGGCTTAGATTGTTTCAAAGTACCAATGCAGCTTGGTGAGCACAGCGCCAATAGTAATTAAGTAACATATTCAGTTTCTTCTAGCTTAAAACTCAAACATAAAAGATTTATTTGAGATTTTTTTTATCACAACTAAAGAAAAATCATTTATTATATATTTCAGTTATGGTTTAACATCTTCTATGGACTTTTAGCAATCAAAAGATCAAAAAATGACATCAAAAAAAGAAAAGGATTCTGGTTCCATCATTGACAGGGGGACAGCAGTTCTCTTTGTCTTTTCCTTTTTTTGCGGGTAACTAAGAATCTGCTTTTTACGGTTCGACATCAGAGATAACAGGTCCATTCCTCTAGCCCTTCTCCACTTAACAATACGGAACTTGGTTCACTGGCAGGATGCGAACTCTTACAATCACCTACCACACATCCTGCATTGTGCACTACTCTACCATTGAATCAAAGCCTGGGGTCAAGTATGTGGACAACAATATAACGAAAATAACTTCCATTCTCCCAGGCCACCATAGAATGAAAGTGACATGCAAGGTCAAGTTAAAAGAAACAACTTAGAACTGTAAAGGAGAAAACTACCTTAGCTTAGAAATGCTCAGGTTGCTAATATTTTGAACAATAAACTTAGCAACAAACACATTGACCAAAATCATGAAAATTGTTAGTATTCCTTCATACATATATGACAGTACCAACCTGAAATATTTGACACTATACCATTAGTAATACTTTTTAATACCAGTTTCACAGAATATAGTTTAACTTCACTATTCAAATGTAAATACCATTATCAATGGAGGTCTACTATGTAATGCTACTTTCACACACTTGAAAACACAACTTTAACTTCATTATTCAAATTTCAATTTCAACTTACTGTATGATCTTTTAAACCATTTTTTTCAAAACTTAAATATTTTCTTTAACCAGTATAAGTAGGGGTGTTCATGGGTCAGTTTGGGTCGGTTATTGGTCAAAACCATAACCAAACCAACTTAGTCGGTTTTAAAATTTCTAAAACCAAACCAAACCAAATAAAAAATAACCATCGGTTTGGTTCTTGTCGGTTTAGTTCGGTTTGGTTTGTTTTTTCGGTTTATAACTTTAGCTAATGATAAAAGTTGAAAATTTAAAAAACAAATCCAATCTAACATATGAGATGTCAACCGAGTGTTGTATATCAACCTTGAAACTATGATGTCAACTGAGTGTTATACTTCGGCAAAGCCATGACAACACCATATGAACACTTCTAAGAAAATATTAAAAAAAATATTTAACAGAATGATATTATAAACCCCCAAAAGGTGAACACATAAACTTCTTGCTCAACAAAGTTAAAATTAGTGATTGTCTATAGTCTAATGAATCTCAATTGTAAAAAAATTCAATATACAACAAGATAGTATTTTCACAATTAGTATCATTTGTTATTCAAAATGAGAAATTCATTTAGAATCTCATAAAGTACTGTCAATTGGACGAAGACATGTGACTGAATGTGTTGCGACTAAAGTTAAATCATGATTAAAATATAAAATGTAACAAATATTTAGATTGTATTTATGAATAATATATAAATAATTATAATATATATATATATATATATATCGGTTCGGTTTGGTTATTTTGTCGGTTATTTTAGAGTAAAACCAAACCAAACAAATTAGTATCGGTTTTTTAAAATTCAAAATCAAACCAAACCAAACCTAACCAAATATCGATTTTTTTAATCGGTTTGGTTTGGATCGCGGTACGGTTTGAAAAACCAAACCATGAACACCCCTAAGTATAAGTATAATAAAGAAGTCAAACAATTACCTTAAAACTCCACAATCAATCAAATTCTGCATATAAAACGGAACAAGGGTGTAGCCTAGTGGTCAATGGAGCAGGTTGAGCACCACGAGGTCTCGCATCCAATTCCCAGCAGAGATAAAACACTAGGTGATTCTTTCCATCTGTTCTAGCCTTGTAGACAAAGATACGTGTTACTGGTGGGAGGTGGCAGGTATCTCGTGGGAGTATCCGAGAAGTACGTAAACTGGCCTAGACACCACGATTATCAAGAAAATAAATAGAAAGTTTAATACAAGATGGAACGCAGGGACACTATAGAGTGAAGCAAAACACCATTTTACCAGAAAGGGGGAGCTAACAGATTGTGAATCAGCTCGCTAACCCAGTGAATAGTAAAACTTAGCAGTAACACAGTTAGGTGAGTATGAAAAATCTCAATTTATACAACACAAACAAGAAAACATAGAAGTGAATGGGGTCTTTTACCAATTGAGTCCATGATCATGGTGGAGGAGGACTCTGGTGAGTTCACGAGTGGCATTGAAATCGGTCCAGTCAATTCTTGGCCGACCATCTCCTGAATAGAAAACGTATGGTGCAAAGGTAGAGTATTTAGAGGCCAATTCGGTGAAATCAGGCGGGTTATCAAAGTATTTGTTGCGAGGGTGGCCAGTGGGTTTCTCTCCTCTCTTCCTCTTCTTGCTCCCCATTCCTACCAATCCCCACCTTTTTCTTTCTTCATTTACTCAGATGACCCTTTTTGGTGGAGTCATCTTATATTAACCTAAAACTTACGCAAATTTCACTTATTATAAAAAATTTCATACCTCCAAATATATTACAAAAATCTCATTTTTCTCTAAAAAAGACTTTCTATATATATATTTCGTCATATGAATCAGCCTTATAATATATATGTCCATCTTGTTATATATATATCTATCTTTGTCATACTTATTATGTATATAAATCGATCTTAGTAGATGTATATCTGCCTTGTTATATATAAAAATTTCTATGTTTACGTCAACCTTGCTATGAATATAAATTAAGAGAGAGAGTAAAGTAATTAAGGAAGTGGGAGAGAGTATAAATAATTCTAATAAGATTGAGATTTATGTTATTTTTACTACTAATTTAAATTTACGCGCTTTACGCATGTATCTCACTTTAATGAGTTCAAGTGTTATATTAAATACGATATTGGTTTAAATAATAAAAATAAATATTTTTTGACCTGCAAATTTCATACCACTTAAATAGATTATAATAGCACTTTGATTGAGTGTTATTTCAAACTTTGCTAATACTCTCCTCGTCCCATTTTACTTGTCTCAAATTTTCTAATTTGATTTCTCATTTTACTTGTCATTTTTCATTAATCAAGATAAGACAAACTCTTTTCCCTTTTTTACCCTTAATATTAATTATTTTATCTCCAAATTAAAATCTAAACATCATTTAATAGGGATATTATGGTAACGTACTGACGTTATTAATTATTTTTCTTAATCAGTGTGCAATGTCAAATTGGAACGAGTAAAATAGAATGGAGGGAGTATCTCATTTATTGGGACTCTATTAATTATTGTTCTTCGCACTAAAAATGTCATCGTAAATGATATCTGCTTGTATCATGTGTTCGATGAAATTAAGTTACTTTTTAGTATCCAAAGTAATGAAGTGGTTTATATTATTATTTAAATATAGATTTATAACAATTTGATTAGTATAAATATTTAACGCAACCAAGAATGAAAAGTAAAATAAGAAAAGAAACACGACAAACTCTACCATCACTTTAATTTAGATTTCAATAAATCAAAATCATGTAATTTGTGGTTAAAAAAAATTGTACTTAGAGTTATATTCCTAAAAAAAAGCAAATGAAAATTTAGTATTTTATTTGATTTATAGTCTATTTAAAATTAAGATACCTTTAATCAATTAATTAATAATGTTTATATTAATTTTCTCTATTTATTTTGATTTAGATTATTCTTCAAAAACTACCGCAGGTTAAAAAAAAACATATTTAGATACATAATTTTATCATCAATTAACTCTTGATAGTATCAATAATTATAGAGATAAATTTATTGTGATTTAAGTTATGTTTTTTACAATCTTAATATGTTTTTGAAGTTAACGATAATAAATTATCATATATTATTGATAGATAATTGTCAATTAAGAAGATTTAATGTAAATAGTAATACCTTAAATGTCAATAATTTCAACAATTTGGTGTTTGTTTCCATGCTCTTCATGATCATGGTCTCATGGGTACACTACATTCGAAATAAAATTGAAGGTTATTAACATGTTTAAGAGTTATACACTCCACTCTTTTCATTGAAATTTAATTGTAAGCTAGCACACAAATTAAACATAAAGAAAATAATCACACAAGATTGACGATTATAAAAGAAAGTTCAAAGTACAGAGAAAATACAAATAAAAAAATACTCGTCGAACAAACTCAATGTAAGCAAAAAAAACATGATCCTATAAAGTATAAATTCAAACCCTAGACTGAACACAAACAAAAAGAATTCATCAATGAAATTTTTGGCATTCGACTCCTATATAATTTATATTAATGTTTATATATGTACTATTGTGCCTATAATTGTATGATAATTTTTTTAATGTGCCTATAATTGTATGATAATTTTTTTAATGTAGTAGGCAACTTTATTTTTTTCAAAATTAGTCCTAATTTTTCAATAAAAACAAGGTAATATTAGCTTACTAAGTTATGAAGTAATTTAGATACATCATATTAGCTATATTTATGATAAACATTTTTTTCAAGAAATATATTTTTTATATTTTAGGACTCTTAATTTCTTTTCATATATTTATTTTATTATCAGTTTCTTATATATTTTATTATTTTAAGAGACCTTGGTCTTTAATTTAATAAATAATAATTGAAAGAAAAAATTTAAAAAGATAATTTTATCTATTGTAAAGTCTTTTGAGGGAGATTCTTTTAAAAAAATTATTATATTATATTTTTTTTGCGGTGTCACGTAGGGGTGAGTTTTTTTTTTAATTACAATTTTTAAATTATTATATTATATTATTTTTTTGATTTCACATAGGGATGGGCTTTTTTTTTAATTATAATTTTTTTAT
>NC_061118.1:152446471-152448179 GCF_002878395.1 Capsicum annuum
AGGGGGGTTATTTATGATCTTCTTGGTTTTAGGTTATAGAAGGATTGGTTTCACATTGGGATTTTTTTTTAATTATTATTATTATTTTGATTTCATGTTGGGGAAGGATTGATTTTAGGAATTATATTTTTGTAAGGAAAGGTTTTGTTTTTTGGTAATATAGTCAATATTTAATATTATTAAAATAATAGAAAAAAGGTGAAAATACAATTTTGTCTAAAGTGGAATATTTCAATGAAGGGTAACAAGTTCAAATAACATTTCTAAAGCCCTTCACATTTTTAATATATCATAGATATAGATTATAACTAGTTAACGGAGCCCGTGCCAGTACGGGCCCAATATGCTTTACTTTTTGGATATTATATGTCATTTTTTGTCTCAATTTATATATCGCTAATGAAATGTTTGAGTATTTGAAAAAGCCAATTAGATTTGTTATATATAGTTTTAGATAGTTTAAGTTGTTAATTATATTATGATTTATACGATTTTCAATGTAATTTTCAAGTAATATCTCTTTATCTTAATTAATATGACGTCGATAACTATTGTACTCTATAACACTTTTTCGACGTTTTAATGTACTATTTTAAATTATTTGCTATTGTAATGTATACTACCTTTCTTGTTCAAACTTTTGTGGTATTGATAATGAATTTAGACTTTTAAAATAATTTAAGTTTTAAATTATTGTAATTTATAATATTTTTCTATTTCAATTTAAGCGACATTGATATAATTTCAAGAGTAGTCAAATATCATGATTGAAATAGCGAAATCGGCACGTCTTGAATGACTTAATAACTAATTAAAGTGATATGACAAAATTGCTATAAAAGTAATTGTGAATTTTTTTAAAGTGGGCCTCAAATAAGATGTCAAATTAATTTAAAATATCAAGATTATCAATTTTTAAATACTTATATGACTCATAATAATTAATTGTAGATGATATAGTAAATTACTGTTGAAACAGCTGAAACAGCCATTTCATAAATGTCTTTACTTTATAAATATCTATTTTATTTTTTATAAAATATTATTAATTTTTTAACATGTAAATGTCATATAATAATTAATTAAGGGTGATATAATAAAATCACGAAGCAAGCAGGCAGCTGAAAGCAAGCATGGAACTTATACAAATTTCAACGTAATTTTCAAGTAATATCCCTTCATCCTAATTAATATGTCATCGATAACTATTATAATCTATAATACTTTTTCGACGTTGTAATTTGCTATTTTAAGTTGTTTGTTATTGTAATTTATAATACTCCTCCTGTTCAAATTTTTGTGTTATTGATAGTGAATTTAGACTTTAAAAGTAATTTAAATTTTTATTATTATAATTTATAATATTTTTTATTTTAATTTAAGCGACATGATATAATTTCAAGAGTAACCGAATATCACGATTGAAATAACGAAACTGGCACATCTTGAATGACTCATAATAACTAATTAAAAGTGATATAACAAAATTGTTATAAAAATACTTGTGAAATTTTTTTAAGTGAACCTCACATAAGATGTTAAATTAATTTAAAACATCAAGATTATCAATCTTTAAATACTTAAATCATTCATAATAATTAATTATAGGTGATATAGTAAAATTACAATTAAAGCAGTTGAAACAGTCATGTCATAAATAGCTATTTTACTTTATAAATATTTATTTTATTTTTTATTAAATATTATT
>NC_061118.1:152448279-152463595 GCF_002878395.1 Capsicum annuum
ACTAATGCTACTTATTACTACTAGTACGTTAGAATTATAAAGCTGAGACTTGTTCTTCACTACCTAATCCCTCCTATTTTCTCTCTTTACTACTAGTACTTCTACATCTCTTAAACCACCTCCATATTTTTCGTTTCTCCTTTTTCAGATCTCTCTTACTTTTACTTTCCCTAATCCACTATACCCAAAGAGAAGTATTTCTTCTTTTTTTCTTTCTTTTGGATTTTAAAATTTTCTTGAAAAGTATTCACTATAATCATTTTGTGATTATATTAGTTTTTTTTTTTGTTCATTTGGTGGTGTGTAAGGCATTTGGGTATTACATTATATTATACGCCCATTTTGTGAAGTGGGTTCTTTTTTCTTTTTCTTTTTTTGAAAGAGAGAGAGTTGCTCAAATGACTGAGTTTGAGTTTGAGATTGTTTGAAAGGTTTGATCTTTTTGACACAGGTATGCAAAATGTGTTTTTTTTTTTCTTTGGTGTATGTGTGTGTGTGTTTGATCTATGGTGTTTTCAGTGAAATCTGAAATGGGGATTTTCAGATTTGTAGTTTTGTTGGCTTATCTTGATTTTTATCTTGAAATTGGAATCTGGGTTCCTGTTTGTTTGCTTGTTTGTTTTGTACTGACAGTTGGGCTTTCTTTGTTGTGTGTTTAGGGGCAGTTTTATGGCTCATCCATCAGACCATAGGTCCTTTAGTCGTGGGACAGTGCGATTTGTTTTGGTTCTGGTGGGTTTGTTTTTGGTTGTTTACATGGTCAGACCACCAACATTGCGGCACTATAAGGCTTTGTCTTCATGTCCTCCATGTCTTTGTGATTGTGAGGAGGATTCTATGTTCTCCCCTATAGGTTAGTTCATCTTTCTTATCTACCAAATGCCTTTTAAATTGTGTAGGTTGTGTAGTTATGTTGATTGATTTGATCCTAATGAGTAAACATAACGCCTCATTGCACACCTTGGCACTTAGTGTTCACGAGCTCATTTAAAGTTGAGTTTCTGCTTCAGAAAGAAGTGATATTGTTTTAAGGTCTTGCTTGTACCTGCTAAGCCTTTAATTTATGTATGAGAAAATATTCAGTTTTATGTAAGTGAATGAATGGACTGTTTAACAAAAAACTTGTATAGTGTTCATGGGGTGCTTGTCTACTCCCTCCGTTTCAATTTGTTTTCTGGCTTTGACTTGATACAGAGTTTAAGAAAGTAAAGAATACTGTTGAAAGTAAAAAGTGGTTGAAAAGGGAAAGATGCATTCTTTTTGATACGTACTAAAAAAGAAATAAGAGAAACAAATTGAAACTGAGGGAGTATTAACCAATTGAGAAAACCAGTGGGATGATCCTCAATTTGAAACTGGGATCCTCAATTTATATTACCTTTTTTTACCACTTATAGTAGGTGGAGACTGAACTATAGCTAGATATTAGAATGAATTTCTGTGACTTGAAACTTTTTGGTGGTTCCACTGGAGGAAGAACTGGAAATAGGCACAAAACCATCCGTTCTAGCTCTATATTTGTTTGAATGAAATACTTCGCCAAATTCATGTCTAGATAAAAGATCTTTTCTAACTCCACATGTTCCTATTGTGTGCGGCAAGCGAATATTTATGACAGAATAACACAAAGGACTGATCGTATTAATATATATAGAGACTATATTGTCCTAGTACAAAAATCAAATGTTCTGCATAATTATACTTCTAAATTCATAGCGAGGAGTTCAGACAGTTGATCTTAAGTTAGATCTTTCTGGGAATTCTCGAGGACTAAGTGAATTTGCCGAGAACTGGTGCAGGTCATGGCTAAACTAAATGTAAGAGAAAGGCACTTTAACTGAAATTCTAATTCATGGTTGATTTGAGAATTTTACTGGAAAAAAGGTACTACTCCCTATTTCATAGAAGAGACTGTTATAAAGTTGTTGCCATGTTCCGAATAGTCTGTTTTGATTTATTAATTTCCATAAGGAGCCCATGATTCTCTGAGGGCATTAATTGGCATCATGATACAACTGGTGGACCTGGAAGAAACTCTGTGAACTTTCGATTCTTTTCGTAGCCGATGTTCCGAACTCTCATCCTGAATTATAGATGGATATGCCTTATCTAAGTTATGAATGCCTCTCATTGGTGGTATGGAGCATCTTTTGAACTTATTCAGAGTAGTCACCCTTATCTTTATGCCAGAAGAACTTCTTTAAGTATAGAAGCTTTTTGAGAAATTTGCACCAGAAATAAGCGTCATAAGAGGGTCCAATTAAGAGTTTCTCCAAGAGTTTGCTATTGCAGGTTACCCAATTTTTTCTTATTCAATTTTTATGTAAAAAATTGGGTAACCTACAATAACTGGTCAAGTTTACCTAATAGTGTAGAATATTTTATACACTGACAGTGCACAAAACTTAAAACTCTTATTCGTTTAGCCTTATTGAAGCAAACTGAATGCCTTCCAAATCATGAAGACTAGAGTTCCTCTATTTTGAAAATGGGGATTGTTTACATATAAATGATGATACTTACATCAATTATCAATATAGCATACTATTCAAATCTATACTGCTAACACTGCCATACCTTTAGAGTTTTTCTTTTCAAGAAAAAGTAATTGTTTAAGAGTTTTTAGATAAACATGCATGACGTTTAAATCATATTGTCTTCTTTTGTCTGGTATCAGAAAATTTCAAGCTATATATTTATTCAGTAGTTCCTCTTTTCTCTTGCTGTTTGATGTTGGAAAAGTTGCATAGCTTTTGGAAATTATTTTATGTTACAATGCAGAATTGACATCTTTTATGCTGTCTCTAATTGTTCCTTTTTCTTCTTTCCTGTAGATTCTTATTTCATATTTTATGTGTTATTTTGCAGACATCTTAAACAGCTCATTGGCAGGTTAGTTCACTGCTTCATATAGTGCCTGAAAAAGCCATAAGGTGTAAAGTTATACAAGTAATTCCCTACAAAATTAAGTGAAGTTTTTAATCGTGTCCTGCTTAAAAGTTATTCTACCAAAAGGTGAAATGGTGAGGAAGTGATAAAATCTTTTGGCTCAAGCATCCAGCAGATCTCGAATTGTCTGTGATGTTGAGCATCACATATGAAAAAGTTAGGAGGAGAGGTTAACTTGGTTTAAACTGTTTTTTCTAATCATTAGATCATTTTGTGATGCAGATTGTGGTAAAGATGATCCTCAGATGAATGAAGAGATGAAGAAGGACATTGCTTCTTTACTAGCGGAGGAGATTAATTTGCAGAAAAATGTTACTGATGACATTTTGGAGCGCACCAAGGCTCTAATTATGAGCGCCAAAAGAGCATCTTCGCATTACCAAAAAGAATCAGAGAAGTGCAACATAGGGATAGATACATGTGAGGGAGGTAGGGAAAAGGCTGAAGCTGCATTGATAGAAGAGCGCAAGCTCTCTGCACTGTGGGAGACTCGAGCCATTGAGTTTGGCTGGAAGGACTAGTGAAGTCTTAATTCCAGGAAAATTAACCATTTTGGTTGCTGTTAGAATTAGAATAGACAAGCACTTACATGCCTCTTTCCTTGTATACCCATTTTGTGAATATGGTTTTTGCTTTTGGTCTGTCTTGGTTTCATTCCACATACATCAGATTATGTTGATTTCAGTTAATAATCTCGTTGATGTTTTCCATGTTTTGTGTTATCACAATTCACATTTTTGTGAACAGATGCGTGTGGTTTTCAATTTAGACCATACCTGAGCTTTGTTATCTCACACTTGCAAATGAGGGAGTTGGTATGCTAAATTTCCTTGAAGTGACATGACTTTTCTTGGCTTGTGGACAAAGCATTTGATCTCTTGCATTACCTTCCAATTGTGGCCATCTCGCTGTCATGTCATGAGTACATATTGTTCCCTCAAGAGTCCCAGTAACCGGATAAATTTGGAGGAAAAACTTACTTCGTTGTACCAATTCAATGAACAGATTACATGCATCGTCATCTACATTGTTATCACCAAGCAATATCCAAATACTTTTGTCTTCACGTCAATTGATCACTTAATCATAGTAAATTATCACCAAGTGCAGAAAATTATTTACCTAAAAATAGCTTCTGCAGTGGAAGGTTTAGTGTTGATGTTTGGTAAATTTTGCATGTTGTAAACTTTTACAAACAGAAAACTGCAGCGTTTCTGTTATCCATAATATAAATGAGATGATACATCTCTTAAGCAATGCAGATATCGCACATCCTAATAAGATCACAAAGCAGAAAAGCAGGCGAGCAACCTTGGTCGTACCAACAAATGTGAATTACATGAGCACCGGAGCAACAGATCATATGCTCGAATCTAGCAGAGCAGCAAAGGCCTTGGGGTCACAATGAGTCCAAACACTGAATTGCTGGTTTAAATTACAAGCAAGAACTTTGAATTATCATTCTTGTGTCCACTTCAGAAAAAAAAATATGGACCTCTTATTTGAGATGTTAAATAAGAAAGTTACAATGTAAAATAAGGAGAGGTCAAACAAGCTAAAACCATGGCGTTCCAAACATAACATAGGAAATGACTTCTCGTGCTTCTGTATTCAACCCTTGTACTATGTTGACATGCAAGCCAATTCCATCAAACCAAGTATATACTGTCCAAAACTGCAAAACCGGCTGCAACTCCCCCCTCGTTTGATGAAGAGACCTTTGTTCGCATCAAGTAACCAGCCTGTTGGTTGATTACAACTTCTGTCTTATTCCTACATATCGAATATATATGAACACGTTAAATATTAGATTTAACGTTCAGGGGTAACAAGGTTGTTTTGATGTTTCTCCTTTCTTGAAGTTCCCTTTTCCATTCTTATGTAAATTGTGGGGAGGGGGGCAATACGACATATTCACTAATTACCTTAAATAGGAACCATATATCCCAAGTTCTGATATGGTTTGTTCTTTATGAGGGATGCCTTCTCGCATTAGTATCGAGTGAGAGATTTTCGGAAAAATCCTCTGCATTAGTATGTAAGCTGCATCACTTCCAGTGCCTTCCTTTTGCAGTTTCAGAAGAGCTTCTTTCACATTCTCCCCGTAGATATTGTTTCCTGAGGTGAGAGAGGATCTACTATTAGAGATTTTGATGTGTAATTGCAATATAGACAAAAGTAATTTCATGAGCAAGACCTCCTCCTTCTCGTTGTGGTTTCATAACATACAATCCAGGCTTCTCAATTGCATCATTGACAGTGTCAGATTCATCCAAACTCCACAACCCTGCAAAGCATTTTCGTAGTTTGGCAATGTCATCTTTGTTTTCCAGAAACCTGCTCATAGACAAGGACGGAAGTTTAACAAATCACACACAGAGTATTAGGAGAAGTTAATTTCTCAATGACTGCATAATTGTATTCATAACACTCTCAACTTGCAAATTATACAAAACATTCTACTTCAAACTGTTTGGGTGTTTATATATTGTTAATTTAGACATTTATTTTTTACTTTCTTTTTGCTTCACAGTGAAGGAGAACAACAAAATCTCAATATTCATCATGATCAGTTTATAACACACTAAATGCATTAAGTTTTGCCTTTCCAGAACCCCATTACAGAAAGGAAGAGGGAATATCCCAAACAATTATCCAGTCACAATTTTACGCTCTTGTTATAGACAGCTTTTGAGCTTCTCAAGACGCTAAGCTTACTGATTACTAAATCACATGACACGCAACTTTTACGGATTACTAAATCACATGACACGCAACTTGAGTTAAGCTTTTTACCTTTCAAGTACATTGGGCTTTGCAAGCTCTTGCTGAATCTTCTTGGTGCCAGCTAAATGATAGGAAATTGAAGGGCACTTGACTGCACGTGACTGCTCCATCAGCAGCCTAGCTTTCCACTCCTACAACAAAGTGCATAAAACAAATCAAGCAAAGACAATAGGTTACTGGGAAGTGTATACCTAAGTGGAGAACTGGAGATTCAACGAGATGCAATAGTAAATGGACGATCTCTCTATTTGGGCCACATCCATAATCTCAAATTTCAACAGTAACTCTGAATCAACTTTGCCTCTACCCAAACACGTGTGTGCACGCATTAGAGATGCTTTCAAAAGATTTTGCAGGTAAGTAGATATCCATAAGACTAACTAAAAGAACCACAGACTGCCTTTTAACTGTTCAGTGATAATGATCAGGGCACGTTACCCTGAGTTAGGCATCCAAACAGTTCCATTTCAATTGGTTATCAAAAATAATTGTTTCTGTTTCACTTACAAGGAGAATGCAATGCCTTAGAATGTGGAGTTCATTAACTTTGTTTAAAATGTATTTACCCCCATGCCATGTCAAAAACATAACAGATATCATCATAAGTGTATGAATTAGGCTACTCTTATTTTGGGATCTGAGAACTACAGCCACTGAGCAGTGCTAAACAGCCCTTTCGCTTCCACCCTAGCATGTCCATATTTCTCTTACTTCTCCAATTGTATGTTCCCATTTCCCCCTCACCATCCCTATCTAAGCAATTTTGATTTAAAGTAATACCTACATAAAATAGGTAGATAACCTGTTCCATCCTCCCGCCAGCTACCATGCCCACAGTTTTTTACCAGAGAGATTCCCCCTTGGAATTGTTTCTTCCTTTTTCTTTTTTATAAGGTATTGCTTATTCCTTTTCTCACTTATGATATTTAGGAACTGGATAAAAATTGTTAAATGGCATAAGATTGTGCTCCATAAAGACACCAACATATGCATTGATCAGACAAATCAGGCCATGTTCACAAATTCATCTGTAAAGAAGACATCTGCCTTTAGTGATAGCAAATAGTGAAGTTACTGCACAACATACGGGTATGCATTTAACAGTAAGCCAATAGTTGCATAAACCATAATGTCAAGCAGCATAAAAGTTATCTTACAGATTCTGAATGATAGTCACTTGGTGCGTAACCAGCTCTAAAATAAACGACTGCAACAGCTTGACCATCTCTGCAATCCTAAACTCTTAAGCTTCCCATACAGAAACTGACAATGAACAGCTTTAACACTAAAATGTAATTTGTCAGAGAAGTTACATACACAACAAGAGTACCATCTTGTCGAAGCTCGCCAAGTGCATCAATTTCAGCTAGTGTCTTTCTGATAGTTGTAACTTGATGTGTGTTATAAGCTAAGGAAGCATCTTTAGGAGAAATTACAATCAAAAACCATCTCAGATTTACAACATTCTGCATTTTCGATACTTCAGACCAACATAATCTTAAGTGTCTTAAATATGGTTATCATCCTTTTATTAGATGCATGATATGTAAACATCTAATTTAAAGTAGGATATCTTTCTCTCAATGAAGCAGAAAGCCAATGCTGGTCATACATGTTGCGTTCTTCAGATTGAACCACAAACATAACTACAGCCCTGCAATATGTATTTAAGTTAGTACAGCTTCAAAGACCTTACTCATTCTAGGATTAAATAAAACGTCTCCCAAATCAAAATGACCTTGGATCACCATATTCATTCCAAGCTTTAGCCAATGCTTCAGCAAATTGATTTACGGCATTGTTTGTGGGAATTCTGTTAGGATCTAGGTCAATATGTTCTTTGTATAGTTGAATCAAGCTCCTGCAAATGACAGTTAATATCCGGCTTTAGAGGTGAAAGATCTAGATGTTTTACTATCTAAAGTTTTCAACATTTATACATGCATACACTGAAGATTTCATCATTAAAAAAAAAAACAAAAAAACAAAAAAACAAAAAAAAAAAATCCTTGGTAAAATGACAACAGTAGTTCTGGATAGTGACAACCAATGTAAGAGAATTCTTATAACACAACATTGACCCAACCATAGTGCAGCAGATTTTAATAGCTGCCTTTTTAGAACCCATGAAGTTTCTTGTTACTTGCTCCAGTTTTTTTCATTTTCTATAAGAACATTAAAATGCAATTCATTAGGTCAAAAATGAAAGTTTTACTACATAAGTTAACAGAGACTAGTTTTACCTGTGAAGCTCGCTGACTAGACAACCTAACCCTGGAAATGATGACGAAATTGTGTTAAGCTCTATTTGCAAAAGTAATTTAGTCTGCTCATCCAGCATATAGTCTGAGCGATGCAAACCCAAGCGTATTTCCTACATCAATATCATATCAAATCAAATAGAGATGAAGAAATACAGGACAAATTTCCATTCCAGATGATCAAATATGACAACATCTGAAGCAACAAGAAGAAATTTTTTTGTACTAAAAAGCAAATTGAGTAAAACCTAGTACAATGATAAAGGGGCAAATCAAAATCACGGTGATTGATATCATGTAATATATCAAAATCATGCATCAACCCAAAACAACTGAAGTGCAGACAGATGTAGTGCACACACATCACGAAATTAAAATTTTATGTATTATCAAGACGTACCTCTATCTTGTTGATTTCTAACATCTTGGAGTGGATTTCTAGCAGTCTGGAGGTGAAAGGATCAACTTTTTTTGTCCTGCAGTATAAAGCAGATAAAGATCATGCCAAATGTGACATTACAAAAAGGTCATGCCTGACGCGTTCATACAATTCCTTGTCCCTATCCAGAGGTATGTACATTCACGGAGAATAATATATGTAATACCAGAGAAATTGAACACAAAGCAAATTAGAAGCTTAGTCAGGATGGATTTCAAATAATACAACAAACCTAAGAATGGCTTTCCTACTTGAAACTGCATCCATAAAAGGATCATTAAATGGAGGCGGTCTTTCATGGTATTTGATCAATTCTTGAAAGAACTTCTACATGAACTTATATTGATCATTGGTAAGTTATGGAGTAAATTTGATCATCCAATGATTACTAACTTTCATAGGAACATAGCCGCAGGTCCTATTGACTTCCAAAATCAACATTCTATCACTAAAATTAATGAAATTTGTGATGTCAAAGGATCTTCAGTTTTCATTGATGTAAATGGCATAGGAGTATTCTTTTATGTAGGTAGCTCAGTATGTATAATTCTCTCTGTAAAATTAGACTGGTAGTAAAGCACTAACAGTGTGCATACTATGCCTATAAGCAGATCCACTATATTCAGTAATAAAATAATAACAACGACAATGCCACCAAGAACAAAATACAACAAAAGTTTTAGGAACAAAAGGAATTTGTGTAACATCATAATAGTTGAAGGAAGAAACTTGACTATAAATTAAGCACGGCATAGAGGAGGAAGAAACACTCAAGTAACAGGACATGGATGCTGTTTTAGTATGGCAGGAAGAACGACGTAAGTTGAGTCAAATGAGATCAATTTTACATTGACTGGACTAAAGGCATCAGAATGAAATTGTCTCCATTATTACACAAGAGATCACACAGAAAACTGTATCAAGTTCCACAGAACTCTAAAAGAACTACCATTATCTCTTCCAACTTACTAGAGAGTTGTTCTTGTGCATTCTGTTCCAGTACATGTTTCAAGTGATCAGTAAACACGGAAGCAATTATGTGCAAATAAGGAGAAAAATCACCAACCTAGACAGTGATTCCTGCAGAAATTCTCCATCCTGACTCACACGATCCACTAGTTCATTGAAAATAGGAGCAACTTCACAAGCTTGCTTCCAATGACTTTCAGGAAATGACATTGGTAACAAAGCAACTGGTGCATGAACCATACCAACACCAGGAACAGTTCCTGACTTCTTCAAATTTCAAAAGACACATACATCACAAGAAAGCAATAACACCAAACAAACTTCTTGATAAACACATGATAAATGCAAAATAAAGCACCAAACTTTAATCAAACAGTAAGAGAAATCAACAAAATCGGAGCTTTTTCTTTCTTTAAAGTATAAAAACGCAAGCCCTATGCAGTAAAGCCCGATCACAAGGCTCTACTTACATAAATACTGACCTCAGAATTTCTGTCACCAACAAGAAGGCCACGAAGAGAGCACCAGACAAGGGCATCATAAGCAAGATTCTGCACCAATTTTGGGTCGATATCATGAGGATCAACAATGGATTTCACAGAATCTCCCACTTGGGTCTGCATTTTGTGCACTTTAGAACACCTCAATAGGGATTTGGGTATGAAAATCTTAGAAGATTTAGGGAGATGGGGTTCCAAGAATCTAGCTGCTGAACAGAAATTTAAAGAGTTTGATTGTGATTCTTGGGGTTGAAAAGGAGAGGATGCACAAGAGAGTGCTAAGCAAGTGGTGCTGCCTTGTGAGATTGATAGAGAAGAATGGCCGCCCCCCATTTTGACATTCTTTGGACCCCTCTCCCTCTCTCTGTGTAATCGTCCAAAGTGGCCCTTTACAATTGGATGGCTGCTAAGTGCTAAAGAGAAGAGAATACAATACTGAATTTTTTTTTTAATAAAAGAAAAATATTATGGGACCAATTGGAAAAGAAGATGCTAGTACTATAAACTATCAATCCATCACTATACTAATTCGGTTGGTTTGACTCGGCTTCGAGTTCCCCTCAATATTTTTTTGAATCGAGTCTGTTGCACAGGACTTATCTAATGTAGTTTACATTTTTTGTGTGGTTTGCAGGCTATTACGCAGTTTGTGGGGGTTTATCCAATGCGCACGACGTGCTCATCCAAAGAGTCGAGACTGTGGTAGTGATTGTAGCCGCTTCGGGTTATCCTTGGTTAAAAGAAAAAAATTATGTATTGTCTCCAATCAACCCACTCTTTGATTGAACAACGGCAACATGTCCCTCAAGAACTAAAAAAATGATCATGACTATTTTTTTAAAAAAAAAAATTCTTTTTGTGAAGTTACTAGCAATTTCAACTCAAATCAAGATTGTTCTATGTGAATTGGATAATTGAGAAATATCTTTGGTTTCTCTAACTTGAGAAGGAATAATTCTAAATGTTGCAAATACAATTAAATTATGATGTCTATTTTGAATTTGAAGAATATGAGTGTTTTTTAATGTTATCAACAAAAAGATATGAGCTATGTTTCATGGCAATCCAAAATTATTACGTAACTCCTCCTGATTTTTTTCACCAACGAATTTTCATTATAAGTTATCTTACAGATTCTGCGTGATAGTCACTAGGTGCGTAGCCAGCAATAAAATAAAATAAAATGACTGCCACATCTGGACCATCTCTGCAATCCTAAAGCTTTTAAGCTTCCTACACAGAAACTGCCAATTTTACAGACTTAACACTAAAATGTATTTGTCAGTGAAGTTACATACACAACAATACCATCTTGCAGTGCATCAATTTCAGCCATAGCTGTAACTTGATGTGTGTCATAAGCTAAGGAAGCATCTTTAGAAAAATTACGATTAAAAACCATCTCAGATGATACAAGCTGTCTGCATTTTAGATACTTCCGACCAACATAATCTTTAAGGTGCCGTTTGGTGTGAGGTACTAAGACAAGTTATTCCGGGATAAAATAATAGTCCCGGGATAAATTTTTAATACACCATTTGGTTTGGCAATACTTGGGATAATTTATTCCGGATTAATAATAGTCCCGGGATAAGTTATACCACATATTTGGTGGTATAAGTTATTCCATCTTAATTTATCCCGGGATAAATTATAAAATGACAAAAATATCCCAAATTCATTACAAACACATTTCTTCAATCTTTTTCATCATCTTTAATTATTACTTTTGAAATTAAAAAAAAAATTTGATATCTACTTGATTATCTAAAACGTGTTATTTATGACAAATTAAAAAGACTAAAATATCTTATTTTGGAACGAAGGAAATATATGACTAAGAAAAATGAGCCTCTTATTAATTAAACTTTGCATTTTTTTCATTCCATTGCTTGTGAATTTTATAAACTTATACGCTATTTTCTTATATAAAGGATCAAAATGCAAAATTAACAAATTAAAAAAAAATATGTTAGATTCATACATAATAAGTATCAAAACTAGGTGCTATAATTTTTTATATATCCAACAAAATGTAGGTACTATAATTTTTTAAACATAGAAAAATGGAATTCAACATCAACTTTTTCGTTCCTAAGTGTTATTTTTGTGAATTGATAACACAAAAAGTTCTTACTATACAATGAAAAGATTAACTAAAGTAAGTAGATTTTATAATAATAATTACCATTCACTAGTAATCTATAAAATATTTTAACAACTATAAAGGCGTTGCCTAGTTTTAATACACATTATCATTTCACAATCGACTCTATTGTTCAATTACATATTTTAAATAAATAGTTTTTCAATAACTTGAAAATTGATATTGTATATATCAATTAAAATGAATTTTAATATTCTATATTATATGAGTAATATGTGTTTAAATGAAGTGACATAAACAACAAATCTTCTTTTACTTTAACAAACTTAGGTTGAAAGTTTTTAATTCAAACTAAATAAGATGTAGTAAGTTTTTTTTTTAAACGCACACGGTATAATCATGGGAAGACACATGCAAAAAAATTAAAGCCAAATAAGATGAAAGTTTTATTTTTAAAATACACACGATATAAATATGAAAATGCACACACAAAAAAATTAAGCTAAATAAGATGGAAGTTTTATTTTTAAGAATAAATATTTAAAGCTTGAAAACAAATATATATAAATAAAAAAGAAGTTAAATAAGATAGGGGTATTTTTGGTAATCAAATACTTTATTCTTAGAAATTATATCATGCATATTAATTTGAAAACAACAAACCAAACACTCAGTAAAAAATAATCCTAGCATAACTAATCCTATTATAACTTATCCCATCATAACTTATCCCAGCATAACTACATTATCAACCAAACGACACTTAACTGTCTAAAATAGCTGGGTTATATATCTTCCTTTTATTAGATCAAGATCGAGGTCCGCACTTTATAACCGGGGAAAAAGTTCCTAGCATACACAAGCAAATATTAAATAAGTAAATATGGCAAAATCAAATTAAACTCTATAAACCATTCCTTTCACTCTCTATAAAGTATAAACCATCCTTTTCTCAAAGGATTCACACGTTGAGGCCATAATTCAAATTTGCAAGCAATAAATATAATTGTTAGAACAAGAGGTCCATACATTATGTCTGAAAACAAACATTACAAAAAGGAAAAAAGTGCTTTGTATATAACAACATACCCACCCGTAGATATCCTACAAGTGAGGTAATTAAGATCCGAAGTGGTTAATTTATAAACTTTAGAAAAGTTGTTTCTAATACAAACTCAAACTCAAGCAAACATTAAATAACTAGTTTTTGGAGAAATCAAGCTTTCTCTATAAACGATTCCTTCTCGATCAAAGCTTCCTCCACGTTCAGGCCAAAATCCAAATTTTTCTTCGGATGTCTGGAATGTATAAGAGCTAAGTACCCCACATTGATGTGGCAATTCCCCGGGTGCATATAGTAGCAGCTCACGATCCGGAAACCTATATCGCGGTTGGGCTATAGCAAGACCATTGAATTATAAGGTACACAATACTATCCAAGATTCCTCGACACCATAGTTTTTCATCGCCCACAGCTTAAAAGAACCCAACGAACCATTAGTAGTATAATAGCAAAGCATTCCATCCAATAATGAAAGGCCAAAATCGGGTCGTAGGATTTGATTTTGCCCATATCGTCTAGCAAAGGTACATCTCCGTACACCTCATTTGAAATACTAAATGAAACCGTGTAAAGGTTTCCTGGTACCATCAAATCGCCAATCCAATGAAAAGCTCCATGTACATACATATACCAAAGGCTCCATAGGAATATGTCGACTTGGGCGAGGACGAATCTCCATTATTTCATATCCTGTCGTCCTAGGGCAAACGGCAGTTGGATGGTTACAATTTTCCTCCAAAAATCTGTTTTAAGCGTGAGGATTTCCATGGGATATTGTCGACACATGTCCAATTTAAGGATCTTATAGCCATCAACGGCATCGTCATATCCCAATCCGAAAGAAGTGGACATAAAGTCAAATTCTGTAGGGGAAGTAGTGCGGTTTCTCTTGTTAAGGGGTTCCACAACAAAAGCTGGTGTATCAGCAGCAAGAAGAACCAAGCCGTCGAAAGAAGAAAAGAGGGTGTAACGATTCACATAGTGGGTTAAAGGGGGATTGAAGAAGAATAGAATTTAGACCTTGAGGGAGCAGTCTTACTAAACATTTTGCGAATAAGAAGCTTTTGGGAATTTGAATCAGGACGCTGATGCTTCATTATCATCTTATGAAAATAAGGATCTGATATTAATGCCTCCCAAGTTTTTGAGACACATTTGAAGCGAAGAAGAGAGCGCAAGGGTAACCTACTGAGGATATCCACAACTATTTGCTCTTCCATTTGCTTTGATTGAGAAAACCCATTTTCAATTTGGAAATACTTTCTCTTTAGTACTTTGGCAGACATTCGATTCTGCTTGTGATCCCGAAAACGCTAAAGGTCCCAAGATAACACAAGGAGACTGAGATAAAAGGGTTATGGGAGATTGGCTGAGGTTTAATCCAACCAAAGGATAATGACGCATTGACGCTTAGGGTTTACTTAAAGACGACGTGCCACTTAAAGACTTTTACCGAGACAAATATGGGCCGTCAAGAACATAGAGGAGCTAGCATGGGAAGTTGGTCAGTATGGATTGTACATGGACATTAGCTGGAATCAGCGGCTCTCCAGAGTCCCCTCATCTGAGATCGACTTTAGGGTGAAAATTATCTTATATTTATATTTACTTATTAAATCGGGTCTTTTTGGCCTTTATTTAAAATTATATAATTGTTGTATAAAAATTATATTATTTGTTGTATAGAATATGTATAAGTATAGGATGTGTATAAAGCGAATGCATATATATTGTGTATGTACATCAGATATGTATTATATTGTATCGAATATGTACCAAATGTGCATTGTATTTTATTAATGTATCAAATATGCATTATATTGTATGTAATATGTATCAAATGTGTATAGCATTCTATAAATTTATCGGATATGTATTATATTGTATCTAATATATATCGAATGTGCATCGTATTGTATAAATATATAAGATATATGTATTGTATTGTATTGTATCATTATGTATTATTAATACATATGAAGGCTACATCAATATTTTAGAAGAAATGATATCATTATTCAGATACATGTATCTAAAATCGTAAATACATGTAGTTATTATCAAATATGCATTGATACATTTTTTTTCTTTTCTTTAATTATATTCAAAAAAATTACACTCTTTTTATATCTTATCATTAAAAATAAGCAACATTTAAAAAATTACAAAATTATATTTGATTGTTAAAAAAAATAATAACCAAAAAAGCAAAAAAAAAAAAATCTTTAGAAAAAGAATAAT
>NC_061118.1:152463695-152495335 GCF_002878395.1 Capsicum annuum
GGGGGGGAAGAAACTCAGAAATAAGCAACTTGTAAGTAACGAATTATTTCAGTTGGTAATTTTTCCGAATAAGAGGCCATTTCAGCACTTACCCTATAAATTATAATTATTGGGCAAATTCAACATTGGGTCTGGGTTGAATTCCACGTAGAACAATATATAAACGATTAAGTTAGCTAAGAATTATCATCAATTATGTTAAAGACAAATGATTTTCTAATATTTGATTTTGTATAAAAACTCATAAAGATAAATCTAACTAATGAGGAGAACCATTCATGGAAATTCGATACGTTGGAATATAGTAATTTAATTTAAACTCATATCGATCTAGTATAATGTTAAACCACCACTATTTATACCAAATCAATTGTTTTTAGACTTGAGATCTCAATTATCTATTAATCTCTTGACGATTTAGCAGATTTATCTTAACTAGCTCTTTCGAACCAAACTAAAAGACGCTGCTTACATTTCATTTTTAGGCTACACTTAGGTTATCCCTATCTCTAGGTTAAACTAATTTTTCTGAAGCTTAAAGTCTCAAATCATATTAATTAATCTAACCTAACCTTAATTTTCTCTCTCAAATTAAAATGGACGAGTATTACGGTTAGCTAATTCCTTTGAAGACATTAAAGCAACAATGTGACTTCTTCATTAATAATGGTAAATAAAATACAAAATAACCAAACGAGTCAAATACTACCCAACAAGGGTAACAACTCAAAAACTTACTATCACAACGTATTACCGTTGTTGTGCTCTTTCGATCTTACACATGGGTTGTTTTGAGAATTCGGAGCCGAAAGGGCTAATCTTTTTATCAATAATATCAAAGAGGACAACTAATTTCCAAAAAAACAAAACGGACAAATCACTAAAAGTACAACAACTTACAAGTCGTTGGACCCACAACGACTTGTAAGTCGCTGGTCCACAGCAACTTATAAGTTGCCAGGACTCCAGCGAAATGTTGCATGTGAATGCCGCATTATTTGAATGCCATGGTTGATTAGCCTTTGAAAAGGCAGCATTTACTGCATGTTGCTTTTTTTTCTTAAATTTTTTACTATTCACACGTGAAATGGAGACTTAGTGTTTGCATGTGAACTGTGAAGTGAATAGTGCATGCATGGAGACTTATATGTTGGGGTTTGCATGGAGAGTTTTCACACTTCGATTTCAATTTACAATACAATTTTACTTAAATATTATTTTTATTCAGCTTACAATTTTTTTATTAAAAAATGAATGGAAATACAATAAAAGTGAATTTATATTGAGGTGGTAAAGTTTTATATGAAGCTGGTTCTGTAATATATAATCGGCCTCCTATAATTGTACAAATATTTTCATTATCTCTTAAATATGAGCGGTTGCAACGCTTATTAAGAAATAAAATGGGTATAACGACTGATCCAGAAGATATAGTGATTATTACGGAATGATATTCAACGTCTTTTACTCCAAATGGAGTTATAACGTACGGTGATGATTCTTTATCTATATTTCTCCGTACTATTAAAATTTTTGATAGTCGCATTAACTTAACAAGTCTTGATATATATGCGTTAATTGAACGTTGTCCTATCGTTCAAAAATTCACCGACAACGAATTTGATCTTTGTGATGCGTCACATTTATCGAATTTAAATGTTGATTCTTCAAGGGAGATGGTCCAACATCAAACAGTGGGAGAATTTGATAGGCACTCTAATGATATAAGTAATTTGAATACACAATGTGATGGTTGGGTTGATATGCAGTATCATAACTCTAATCGAAATGTGCATAATTTTGATATTGGGGGACCTAGTAATGCTCATATGCACATGCAAAATTTGAATTCTAATCATCAGCAACATTCTTTTCCGCTGGAGTCAATCGATGGGTAAATATAACAATTTTTTAAATTAAATTAATTTATAATTTATACCAATTATGTTTAAATTTTTTTTTTTGTTTTATAGATGTAATGGTTTTGAAGGTACACTGACTCGACTTACAAAAATTATGAAAAATAATGATGATATAGTTGATAATGGAGTGTGTGGATCAGACAGTGATGAACCTTCAGAACATGAATCAACGGATAATGGTGAAACGTCCGGTGATGATAATATCAGTGGAGAAGATGCAGCTCTGATTGCTCGTAGTGTTTGTCATCCATCAATGGAAATTCCATATTTGAATAATATCGAAGAAAGCACAAAAGATTTTGTGTACACATATGATGATAGTTCTAATCACACTGCTCTTTGGAATTTCAAAAATCCGGAATTCATTCAAACAGGTTAGATTTTTGCTAACTACAACTTTTAAAATAATTAATTTTATTTTTTTGTCAACTAATACTTATTTGAATCTATATGAAATTTGGTATGTTATTCACAAACAAGAAACAAATGAAAGTTGTTGTGAGAATGTATAGTCTTAAAAAAAGAAAGGAGTATATTTGTGATAGATCTAAAAGTAAGAGTTGGAGGGTTATGTGCAAGCGTCACATGTTGGGATGCGAATGGATGATTCTCTTTCGGGAGATTTCAGGTGGTATGTGGAAAGCAGGAAAAATGATACAACCACATACTTGTCTGACTGATAACTACAAGGAAGATCATTTCAATCTAAATAGTAATATGATTGTTGTTACGTTGGTACCTCATATTATGCAGAGCCCGAACATCAGTATTAAGGCGGTTCGAGAAGTCATCAAGTCAAAGCATCAGTTTACTCCCAGTTATAGAAAATCTCAAAGAGGTCGAAAGAAGGTATTTGTGATGTTATTTGGAGATTTTGAAAGTTCTTTCAAAACATTACCTCGCTACATGACTGAACTATAATATTTCAATCCGGGTACTGTTGTTGAATGAGAGCACTATTCTTCAACAATGCAGGGTGAGAAAATATTTAAATTTTTATTTTGAACTTTTAAACCGAGCATTGATGGTTTCAAATATTGCAGGCCCGTTATTTCAAATTTTCAATAGACGGTACCCATCTTTATGGTTTGTACGATTTGAAACTATTAATTGTTGTTGGCATTGATGCTAATGGGAATATTCTTCCGCTTGCATATACACTTGTTGCACGTGAAAGTTTTGAATCATGGTCTTGGTTTCTTAAGTTATTGTGGAGACATGTTATTGTCGTTGAGAGAAAAAAAAATTGATCTCATTTCTGATCATCATAAAGGAATATTACAATGTGTTCAGTCTTATGATTGGTTGAGTCCATCACACACATTTCATAGATTTTGTGTTCGACACTTGAAAGCCAATTTTAAAAAAAAAATTTGAATAGAGATCTCGAGAACTTAATGTGGTCGGCCGTCACGGAGCATCAAGAAAGGAAGTTTTTTCAAAGAATGGAACACATTAAGATATTATCCCCCGCAGCACATATGTAGTTAGATAAATTTTTGCTAGATAAATGGACAATGTATAAGGATGTTGGTCGTAGATGGGGTGTCATGACGACAAATGTATTCGAGTTATACAATGGTTTGCTGAAAAAAGCTCGGGGGCTTCCAGTGACTGCTATGGTTTGCATGACTTTTAAAGCTCTTATTGATCGTTTTGTGGAACGAAGCAATCTTGTTGATGCTTTATTACAAAATAATAGGCCATGGCCTCTAGCCGTTGAAAACAAATTCTTAAATTATCGGGAGAGAGCACAATCGCACACTGACATGTTGACTTATCAAACTGGTGATGAGGTATTTGAGATTCTTACTTTTGCACGTGATGGTAAGGATGGAAATGTCCACACAGTTAATGCCAAGAGAAAAATATGTTCTTGTGAAAAATGAAAGAATTATCACATGCCATATTCGCATTGTATTAAGTTTTGTGACATTCGTGGCATTAAACCTAATACATATGTTAGCAAGTACTACAATACCAAGCTATGCAAACAAACGTATAGTGATAAATTTTACCCTATGGGTGATGAACGATATTGGCCACCAACCCCATTTGCTTTAATTGCAAACGTTGAATATATGCGGACATTTGGTGTTGAAGAAAGAATCTGACTTAAGAATGATATGGATATTACTCCGGCTCGCATGGTTAGAACAGGTCACACTAAGATACGTTGTTCTAGACGAGCTCAGTAGTTTACGACTTTCATGTAGTATTATTTTATGTTGTGTTATTGATCTATATGTAGTATTTTTAATGTAATATGTCTTTGAAAAATTTTCTATTTTGATATCTGCTTTAAATACACTACATTCAATTTCGTGCATTACAAAGCTACTTGGGATTTTGTGACAAGAAGTATTCACAAGGTTGTGGATGAGGTGTATGGAGGCACCTGTTTAGGTTTATGCCTTTTGATTAATTTTATCCCTCAACGTGATCATGAAGACTACCCGTGCCACAATAAGTTGACATGAGTGGCCTAGTTGATCTTCGACGACCACCTTCTCTCGCAACCTACAAAAAATATTTTTAAAGGTAAGATTATTTAAGACTACAAATAAAATGAAGTATGTAAATCAAGAAATGACACCATACATGTGGTTGAGAAGTTTTTGCATTGGACCTTGTTGCCTGTAATAACATGAAGTATAATTAAATAAATAATAATTAATTTATATATCATAAATTATTAAATATACTATACGAATTACGGACTCACATCAGAAAAGCTCAACGCCTCAGTAAATGAAGAGTTATTCATGAAAAATTCACGCATTCTGGGTTGGGTAGCATGATGAAATTCACTTAATTGTGCAAAATCATATTACACAACGGGTGGCGTTACAAAACCAACTGCTTCTTCGCGTGAAAAATCAGTAACAGTTGTCGAGGGTTCACCAAATTCAAACGTGGGATAATAGACCTCGGTAGTAATAGCTAAAGACAACCGAAATTGTCATGTGGTTCTTCGCTACGATCCGCCATACTATCTGCTCTACGACCACCTCTTCTACCCTGATGCATACTATCTCTAGATGCAGATTGACGTCCATGACGATGAACTTGCACTGGTGGTGATTCCGTAGATTGAGTCGGTGGTACATAATTAAGAGCAAAGCTCAATCGTGTTCCATTGATTCCGAAGAAATACAGACAACCTCTGATGCAAATTCATACATCTCGCTAGTTGCTCTTGGATCACGTAAAATCAATTGAGCCATCCGATAAATGATTTCATATCTCATAGCCTAAAAATACAAAATAAAAATGGTCATTGACATATATTAAAAAGACCACTGACCTGTATTAAGGTTTTTTGAATATACGTACCAAGGCCTCATGTCTGTCTGCCATGTGTTGGTATCCTTTTTGAACAACATGCTCTGGATTTTCAATTAACATGCGAGCATGATTACAATACCAATGAAAGTACTCTAATTGATTGTTTATATGATGGAGCTCAAAAATATGTTCCAGACGTGTATCCCAAGTATTTTTTGTTTCATTATACATATTTAAAACTTTTTGAGTTATTCTATTTCGATTATCACGCTTTAAATATTGTTCGTGAAAGTGCGTACATGGTCCAGGTACATGTTGGAGATAGCCAAATTGTCTAACAACACGATTAACCATATGCCACTTACGGACTATTTCTCAAATAAGTGGCACTCTAGCCATCCAAATAGGTTCTCCCCTATAGCACCACACGGGCAATTCATTGCGTATTTCTTCTGAATAGGGCTCCCAAATAAACTATAAAATAAATAGATCATTATAAAACACAGTAATTTTATTGCTCTTTTCAAATAGAAATAATATTATACTTAAAATTATACATAAGAAAATCTATTAGTAACAAATATGGTACTTTTCAATTCTTATATTATAACTTTTTCTTTTAATCAATATGACAAATCATGAGTATTAAAAGTTCAATTACTTGCTCAATAGTTAGGTCATTCAGGACATCTCTAATTATGAAAAGTATATTTCTCGCCTCATTTTCATGAGCTATACCTCGTCTCCACTTACGTGCAAGTGGAGCCAAGGCCTCATAATGGTTTGCCCCCAGAGGGTGCGGTACTGGCTGAAGTGGAATAATACGCTTCCATGCCCATACTTATAAAAATATAAATCAATTAATTTTAATAACACAATAAAATTAAGTAATACAAATTTTAAAACACAAATATTAAGTTTCACGTACCTGAACTAAGACAAGAAATCCACATATATCGTTAGATGAAGATGTGGATGCACGACTTTAAGAATAGTATTTACGCCCCAAGCCTTTGTCGACATTGCATTTAAGTCTTGCATCTCAATTAAATAGTCCAAAGATATTTTAGAATTGAACTTGTCCGAAAATAATGTACCTCCGCACAACCATAAAAGGTACAACCTAACTCTCCGTTGCACCTCAATTTCGGGAGTATCATCATTAATATCATCTAACTCTTTTACGTATGCAGCTAATTTAGATACAAGTATTATTCTAATTCCACAAAAGCAATCTAGAGGAGGTTCCCATCCTGTTAAGTCACGCATCATTTGTCATCTAGCTGCAATTCCTAAATCGATAGAATCTTCTAGAATTATAGGACTTCCATCTACAACCATTCCAAATATAATTTCAATATCCTGTAATGTAATAGTGGCCTCACCAATTCGCAAGTAAAATGTGTGAGTTTCGGGGCGCCACCTCTTAACCAATGCACTTATAAGTTCAACATCGTAAGAAATGTTTTCAACTTCTACAATTCCTTTAAATCCACAAAAACTTAAATATTGAAGGATTAGGTAATGCAATGGACGCTCCTTTATGTACAACCAAAATTCACTATAGGCACGACGTGTATTTAAACATATATCTCGTCTCTCGATGTCCCAAACTTTTTGAGATCGATGTTTAGCTTGTAATTTTAACAATGGATTTATATCTACATAAAAAAAATTAACTTATTATAATCAAATCTAAATTAATAAATATTATTTAAAAAATGTAAAATTTAAGCTTAAAGATTCGATGTAATATTTTTATACTTCAAAATATAAATAACGTAAAAACTATATATTAACATACCTTATAATTGTTGCCTTAGCTTGTAACTTGTATTTTGATTAAATATTTGTAATAGTACTTTCAATTTAAAATATTTTTGCACTATATTTCTATCCTTCTACACTTGGTAGAAGATACTTCCTCCGTTTCAGAATAAGTGAATTGTTGGGATATTTATTGGTGTTTTAAAATAAGTGAATCATTGAATTATTTTTTCAAAATTACTCTTATGATTTGACAACCAATTAACTTATGAAAAGGTATTACAAGGTCAGCTCTTTTTTTTTTTGGGATAAAAATGAAAAGTTACATTAAATTTATATCTTTAATATTTTTTTTTAAATTCAATAATTCATTTATTATAAAACGAGAGAGTATAAATTACATTTAAGGGAATATATAGACACGCAAACAGTAAGTCTCCATTTCACGAGTGAATAGTAAAATTAAAAAAAAAAAAAAAAAGCAACATGCAGTAAATGCTGTCTTTTCAAAAGCTCCCTTTTCAAAAGGTGCCTTTTCAAAGAAAGGCTAATCAACCATGACATTCAAATAATGCAGTATTCAGCCCTGGCGACTTATAGGTCGCTGTGGACGTATCCTTAGCGATTTGTCTGTTTAGATTTTTTTGTAAATTAGTTGTCTCTTTGGTATTATTGATAAAAAAAATACCCTTTTGGCTTCGGATTCTTTATTTTGACTTTTAGAAAGAGTTAAGGATCGTTTGGGAAATATTTCGGTACTTAGCTGGAAGTTTATGATGTTAAACTTTTAGGGTGTTGTGCATTAGGATCCATGCCATGACTGAGAAAAGGCTTTCGGAGGCAAACTTCAACAGCCTAACGTGCTGGGAGGCGCACCAAGAGGCCACAAAGGCGTGCTCAGCAGCATGCCATAGCTTCGATTGGCTTTGCATAATTTATAATTGAGATTCAATAGTCTCGCAGGATTGAGAGACAAGATCCAATTAAAAAGAGGGGGATTTTCAATCACCTTTTTTCCTAGCAAAGCCATGGCTCGCGAGAACATGAAACAAGCTGGCAACTTCATTAAATACATTTTGGAATGAAAAATTTCCAAACAATAGACATACTTATAAGATCAACAAGTCCGCACTTTATAACCGGGACAAAAGTTCCTAGAGTAAATATGGCGAAATCAAACTCTCTATCAACTGTCCCTTTCTCAAAGGATTCACACGTCAAATCCATAATTCAAATTTGCAAGCAATAAATATAATTGCTAGAACAAGAGGTCCATACATTATGTCCGAAATTAAACATTAAAAAACAAAAGAAGGAAAATAATGCTTGTACATAACAGCATCCCCACCCATAGTGATTCTACAAGTGAGGTATAGGTCAGAAGAGGGTAATATATAAACTTTAGAGGAGTCGTTTCTAATAGTTACTCAAACTCAGGCAAACATTAAATAACTAATTTTGGAGAAAGCAAGCTTTCTCTATAAACGATTCCTTTCTCAAAGGTTCCTCCACGTTCAGGCCAAAATCCAAATTTTCCTTTGGATGTCTGGAATGTAAAAGAGCTACCTGGTATCCCAAATTGATGTGGCGATTCCCCGGGTGCATATAGTAGCAGCTCACGATCCGGAAACCTATATCGCGGTTGGGCTATAGCAAGACCATTGAATTGTAAGGTACACAATACTATCCAAGATTCCTCGACACCATAGTCTTTCATCGCCCACAGCTTAAAAGAACCCAACGAACCATTAGTGGTATAAAAGCATAGCATTCCATCCAATAATGAAAGGCCAAAATCGGGGTGGTGGGAATTTTTTTTTCCCCATTTCGTCTAGCAAAGGTACATCTCCGTACACTTCATTTGAAATACTAAATGAAACCACATAAAACTTTCCTGGTACCATCAAATCACCAATCCAATGAAAAGCTCCATGTACATATACCAAAGGCTCCATAGGAATATGTTTACTTGGGAGAGGAAAAAGCTCCATTTCATATCCTGTCCTAGGGCAAACGGCAGTTGGATGGTTACAAATTTCCCTCCAGAAACCTGTTTTAAGGTTGAGAATTTCCATGGAATGTTTTAGACGCATGTTCAATTTAAGGATCTTATATCCATCAGTGGCATCGTCATATCCTAATCCGAAAGAAGTATAAATTATGTTATATTCTGTATAGGGAAGCAGTACGGTTTCTCTTGTTAAGGGGTTCCACAAGAAAAGCTGTGTATCAGCAGCAAGAAGAACCAAGCCGTCGAAAGAAGAAAAGATGTGGTAACGACCCACATAGTGGGTTAAAGGGGGATCGAGTTGTTGTACATCCTCAAAAGTGGATAAAGAAGAAGAATAGAATTTAAACCTTGAGGGAGCAGTGTCACCGAACATTTTGCGAATAAGAAGCTTTTGGGAATTTGAATCAGGACTCTGATGCATCATCATCTTATGAAAATAAGGATCTGATATTAATGCCTCCCAAATTTTTGACACGCATTTGAAGCGAAGAAGAGAGCGCAAGGGTAACCTACTGAGGATTTCTTCAACTATTTGCTCTGGTAAATGAATTCCAGTCGCCTCCATCCTATTTTCAATTTGGAAATGCTTTCTCTTTAGAACTTTGGCAGACATTGGATTCTTGCTGGTGATATTAATGATTCCAAGGTAACACAAGGAGACTGAGATAAAAGGGTTATGGGGAGACTGGCTTAGGTTTAATCCAAACAAAGGATAATGTTAATGGCTCTCTTCATTTTGGGTAAATATGATTAAGTTAGGGTTTGCTAAAGACGACTTTAGGTGAAAATTATCTTATATTAATATCTACTTATTATTACATTGGGTTGGGCAGTAGTTGTGTCGTTTTGACAATGGAAAGATACGTATGTTAACATACGTACGTACTTAATTACAAAAAAATAGCAACATTTTTCTCTAATTACATTCTATTATATATGTAGCATTATTTTAAGTGGTCTCTGTTTTTTTATCGCCTAAATTTTTTATTGTGATAAATCGCCCTTTTCACTCCTCCTTCTTTATCTTTCCTTAATTTAAATTTCTTTTTCCTATTTTTCCGCCATTAACCATCACTCTCTCCTCAATCTTATTACATTTTGCACGATTCTTGCACGATCTTTGATAAGGATTTGCTTTCCATATTTCAGGTAATTATTAATGGGCAAAATCGCATTTTGCATGTGAGCGTTTTTTTTTTCCTACTTTAATTCATCGAAAATTTAATTTTCAAGGGTTTTGTGTTTTAATGGATGAACACACTGCAAAAACACCTATAAACAGGGGTACAAGGAATATGAAATTAGTGTATGATGCACCATCTTTTAGTCTTGGGTTAACTCAAGAAGATTTAGTTACTGTTGTTTCAAATCCTTTACAGTTGAAGAAATCTGGTAGATTGAAAGATATTAGGTCGAAGTTTCGGAACAACGAAGTGAAGATGATGCCAATTTTTAAAAAAAGGGTTGAAGAAAACTCCTTCTCCAAAGGAGCAAAAAACTAAAAAACGGTACGAGAAGAAAAGGAAATCTAAAGAAATTGAAGACGATGTTGACAAATCTTATGATGAATCTGAAGAAGAAGTGAGGAAGAGGTATTTTTTTTGTTTGTAAATTTATTATTTTTTTTGTGTTCAAGTAATTATGTATTTTCTGTTATATATGATGATATTTAGGGATTATGTGAAAATATATTGTTGAATTAACTATTCATGAATAGTATTTGGATATATATTTTTATAGTATAGGTGATATGTATTTTTAGTATAGTTGATATGTATTTTTAGTACAGGTGAATAATTTTGACCTATATGTATTTTTAGTGTAGTTGATATGCATTTTGAGTATTTATATTTTTCAGTGTTTGTTGTATTTTGTATATAGTCAAAATACATATGCATTTTATTTTAGTTTAACTACCATAACTGTCTATTGTCTATATGTATTTTTAGTACATTTGATATGTATTTTTCAGTGTTGGTTGCAGTTATAATTTGATCAATATACATATGCATTTTAATCATCTGAAATATATATGCATGATATATATATTTTTTTGTTTGATTGAATTTTGTTTACAGATTAAGAAGTGGTAGTTTTACTTTGTATAGGTGATGTGGGACGAAATATTTCTTGTCAGAAAACTTTCAAGATTTGCACCGCACACGTGCTCGTACAGTGACAATGATATTTATGGAAGCATACGCGCAATTTTAAACAAGGAACAGTTTAAAAACTTTTGTGAGAATAATATTTTTGGTTATATTATGAAGAAGAAGCAGTGTGTAGTGCAAGCACAGTTGTGCAGATGCGTTATGACGCTTGAGGTGAAGGGTAGTTCTTCTTCTGAGATTATGATCTGTGCTAATGGCACCTCTCTTAGTTTTACTCCCATGAAATTTGCTATCATAACTGAATTGAATTGTGTGTCTAATAGGTATGACTTTATTTTTTATGAGGGTGTACCAAATAGGATGATTGAAAAGTATTTCAATGGGGTAGAAATTATACAGAAAAGGCAACTATTTCTAGCATTCACGGAGAAAGTATGGGGGGAGAACAATGATGAGGTTGCTGAGAAATTTGCAATTCTGTATTTCCTACATTCATTTATGTTGTCTAACATTGACACTATTGTTATACCCCGTCTTCATTTTGATTTGGTAGATAGTGGTAGATATAAGGATTTTTCATTGGGTTCTTTATCTTTTAAAGATCTGACTAGAAGTTTGAACACCCGGCTAAAAGCTGGGGGCACATTTTATCTGATTTAGAAAATGCCACTGGCTATTCAAGTGTGGCTATATAAGTGTTGTTCAAATGTCCCACCAAAGATTGCATTGAAGGTTGAGAATCGGATTTCTCAATTATTAAATTGGAAGACGATTGCACCTCGTCCACGGTATGAGTTTTTGATGAATGCTATGTTCAAGGACAATGGCAAGGTTTGTTGTGAACAAATATATATGCATTGATATGTGTATTGTATACATATATTCTTTTTTATTTTCAATTGTTGTTGTTTCAATTGTTTAACATATTATTTAAAATATTCGTAGGTTGTATTTAAGAACATAGTGCCAACTGAAATGGAACTGGCAAAGCTTGAAATGCCACAGAAGGATGTAACTGTAGATGAACGTTCAGTTGATTCTGATGATGAGTTCCAGGATACACCACCAAAGAAGATCAACGAATGTTCAAAGAAGAAACAGAAGGTGGATTCATCAACCCCAGTAGTGAAGAAACCTTCAGGAAAAAAGCAAGTCAATATTGTTGATGCGCATACCCAAACGAGGACTCCACCTCATTGTGCTGCCAAGGCTGTTGTAATGAAGACATCAGTATTCAAGCCAATTCCAACACAACAGGCTTCTTCTTCAAAAAAGAAGGAAGGGAAGCAAACAGCTAGGGTTATTTTTCCTCAGGTACAGTCAAAGGCAGATAGTCATGTAGAGGAAGTTGTTGTGTCAAAGCGTGAGAGACATGTTGAGAAAGAAACATTTATTTCTAAGAAAGTTTTTGATGCATTCCGCGAAGAGGTAATTTTTTTTTGTCAAATGTTTGTTTTACATTTAAAAATATGTGTTTACTGAATTTGTATGAATACAGGTTCATCAAGAATTTAAAGGAGTTCGTGAAGAGTTTACTCGAATTCGTCAATTAGTGAAGAAAAAGTTCAAAAAAATGGTCAAAGCAATTTAACATAGCAAGGTAAAAGTTTTATTATTATATAATATCCACAGTGCTAAAAAATACATATGCAGAGTATATGAAAAAATACATATGCAGTATATTACTAAAAATACATATGAAGTTTATACAAAAAATACATATGATTTGATATAAAAACATACATATGAAATGTAATACAAACTACATATGCAGTGTGGCAAGAAATGTATTTTGATAGATACATATCCATAGTTTATAAAAAAAATACATATGTAGTATATTGCTAAAAATACATATGTAGTTTATTCAAAAAATACATATGAGTTGATTTTCAAAAAATACAAATGAAATGTATTACAAAATACATATGAAATGTATTACAAAATACATATGTAGTGTGTCAAGAAATGTATTTTTCAACACTATGTATTTTAGTGGGTTGGAATATACATATTAAGTGAAATCAAATAAAAGTAGTTTATTCAAATTATACTTGTAGCAATAACATGAAGATACAGAGGTTGAAGTACAACAGATGGATTATGCTGGCGTCGAAACATCACCACAACAATTCAGTTCTACTGTTGATCAGAATTTGGATAAGAATCAGGATGGTACAAAGGTAAAAAATAACTAAAATATTATTATTCTTTTGAGCGCGCAAATGTAATTCCTTTTTTTTGTGCAGTTATATGTTATTTTATATATAGTCCTGCATAAACTTATACAACTAAATTTTTGTTTGAAGTTGATTTAATTTTTTTTACTTGTTTGCAAGGGGTGCACTGATTTGCATCCAGATAAAACAAACATTGAAATTGATTCTCAACATTTAATCCTTGATGAGCTTCTCCAAAGTATAAATTTGGATTATAATCTTTCTGAGAAGATTGTTCATCACGATGATCAAGTATGTATAATGAATTGAACTTCAGTTTATGTGATGTAAAAATGATAACAATCCATAAGACAATTATATAATTTCTTTCATTTCTATTGCAGATCACTGATGAGAAATTGGATGATACAAAATTATCTGATTCGCAGTTTACAATCCCAGATGAATCCATTGGCAACTTCTGAAGAAGAATAAATCGATGAACACTTTAATGATAAAAAGTCCGAATCTGTTGTTCAATATCATTGCCAGTTATGTATTATGAATATATCTGAGGTTATGTGGATTATTTTTGACATAAAAAATAAAATTGTTTTCCATTTTTGAAGGAAAACAAAGAGAACGTTGGATCGAGCTCTAAAGCAGACATGCATGGAGAGGTTGATCTTGGTACGGAGGAACAGATTATGACAACTCCTAAAATATAAGAATTAACCACTGATGAACAAAAGGATGAAACAGTTTCTCCTGATTCACAAGACAAAATCCCTGATGACTTGCTTCCTAGTTTGAATGTATATAGTAGTAAAAGCATCATTGTTCATCCCTCTGCTAATCGTGAACTTCAAACTCCTATTCCTAAGTTAAGGATTAGGCGACCATCCAAATTCAAAGAGTCACCTTACACAATGAAATTTGGTTCAGCTACCGGTAAGTACAATTAGTTATATATTTAGTTTACAATGTAACATGTTATGCAAATACTTTTTAATAATTACCTTTTTGTATTATGTAAATATATAGAGAGCTCAGAAGGGCACATACGTATATTCCCACAGAAACATTCAATTGTTTATCATCCGATTGATGGGATTGTGGATACGAAGATTGTCAACAAGTTCATGAATTGAATTTCTGAAGACCTTCTCAAAGTTCATGCTAAAGGGTATTTCTATTGAACTGTTTTAGTTTTTTTTTTTAAAAAAAATTACATTATGTTCTCATGATTTAACATATACTGATTAACAAAAAAAACAGGAAGGAAAATGTGAATCATTACAAAAGGGGGAAATCAATCATTCCAATGATGCAGTTCGGAATTGAGATTATTGAAGATAAAAACTGATTTTACACCATGGGGTTCCCTGATCAGTCATGGACCGACTCGGTTAGTATATTTTTTCTTACAATATTTTTTTTACATTTATAGCACTAATAAAACTACATATTATGGTAGTAAATACATATGCAGGTGCAAATAAGTATTTTTTTATGTAATTTTTTATTATATAAGAAAGGATGTGATGCACTTTAACTTACATATGTATTTTTATATTACATACACATGCTAAATTCAGTATACAAATAGTTTGAATTATCTAAAACTCGTGTTCTTACTTACTGCAGCTTATTGATGTTTGCTTCTACTACATGAGGAAAAAGTCGAAGTATGACCCCAACAGGTCTTACAAATTCAGCACGGTAGATTGCAACTTTATGAACATAATTAGATCTGTTCATGATGTTTATTCTACGGATGCTGAAAACCTTACTGCGGGAGGACACGTGGCACATCTTAATGAATACATAAATGAATTCCGTATGCATGCTGTTGTGCCATGGCACACAGTGGGAGACATTTATATTCCAGTAAATATAAAGAAAAAACATCATAGGGTGCTAGCAATTTTATCTTTCTCAGAGAAGTTCATATTCCTATATGATTCATATGAATCATCTGGTCATTATTCGGCTATTTTTGATATCATTGAGAAATTAGCTGTGATTATCCCATTGTGTATCGAATATTGTGATTTCTACGTTAAGAAAGGAATTCATCTTGAAAACCATCCAAGATACAAAGACAAAGACTCCTCAGATATGTTTGATGTGTTATTTCAAGAAAGTTTGCCTCAACAATCGAGCGGAAGCTTGTAAATTATTTAATTTACATATAACAAAATTGTATGTTTGTAAAATATATATTAAAGCACATATGTGTTCCTTTTTATTATTTTTGTAGGGATTGTGGTGTCTATATGGTTACATATGCGGAGTGTTTTTCTTATGGTCACAAAATTCTTGCGAATGAGTTCGACCCCAATGTACTCCGTACAAGATATGCTGCACTTTTGTGAGATTATGAGACCAGAAAGCAAGACGTAAATGCTCATAGTGATGTCGAAGCACCTTTGAGGCCTCCAGTACAAAGTAGAATAACTAGTGTAACTGAAATTTTTGATGTATGATGGATGATGGATTGATTACTTTATATAGTTTAGACGCTGGTTTATGTATGTAGGTACTGATTATACAAACTAATTTTGATGTTTTGAAGTGGTTCTAATTGTAGGTTATAATAGTACTAATTCAAGTTTAATACGAGTCTTTTATGCTGTTTTTCATTTTACTGTGTTATTTTGTTAAAAAATACATATGTATTGTTCATATCATGCTTAAAATACATACGCAGTAATTTTTATGCCTAAAAAATACATATGTATTTTTTTAGATGACAAAAATACATATGCACTATTATGCCTAAGCATTCCAAAAATATATCTGAAATTTTTAGTTAAAACATACATATGTATTGTTCATATTATGTTAAAATACATATGCAATGTTAGAAAATACACATGCAGTGTTCATATTTTTTGCTAAAAAATATGTACGCATTATAAATAAAATTTATTATAAAAATACATATGCAGTGTTAATAATAAGTTTTTCTAAAATACATACTGGTCATAACTATTATTTATTTTGATATGTGTCCATTTAATATGATTATAAATGAAAACTTGAATTAAAGATAATTTTGAACTTTTAATACAAATCTGTAATTTATGGTGAGATTTTATTTTACATAAATACATATGCAGTGTTAATATTTTTTATTAAAAATACATATGTATTATACATTTAAATATATTTTTATCATATAAACACATATGTTGCGCTAAGATTTTGAAATTCAAACATAGATTTGCAGAATATGTCATATGTGGCTCAATCAATTAACAATTACGAACCAAATAAGTGTTTGGTTAATCAAAGTTTGTTTGGTTAATCAAAGTTACCAACTTTAACCTAAAAAGTACATTCAATGCTAAAAATACATATGAACTGCACATTCAAAATACATATGCAATGTTCAGATCTTTCAACATATACATATGCAGAATTCAGATTTAACTGTGTTCACTTGTCAAATGATTATTAAAAAAATAGTTTAAGTTTATAAAAAATGAAAATAAAATTTTAAGCAATAATACGGAAAGAGAAATGTTTCATTTTCGATATTTCCTACAGGAACGCCTATTGTGACCCTTAGCCCCACAAGCACCACATGAGTTGATGTTCTTTTTTCCAAACATATCCCGTCCTGATTTTCCACGATCCTTCTTCGCAGGTCTTCCTGGAGGTCTTTTGTATTTTGGAGGCAGTATTATTTCACCAAGTACGCTCTCTGAAATTAGCCAGTCATCTTTGTGTGGCAACGGATAGATGGAAACATCATATGTTTGCAAAACAGTTTTTGGTTTAGACAAATCACAACAGTATGGCTCCTTCTCAAAATTCTTCTTCTCCAACACCGCAAAGCATGTGCACATGGTATCTGATCTAGTTGAAATGCATTACATATTTGTTTGTCGTGTACCGTATACACATATTCTGTGGCTGGTACAACCTGATACAAAAATAAAAAGTTTAATGATATGCAACAAAAAGATGAAATTCATATTTATACGATATGTTGTAAGCACACCAGCATTTTAAAAAAAAAATGCATATACAGAGTAAAAATACATATGCAGGGTACATAATATTTTTCTTACTTAACTTTTTAGCTTTTTTTTAAATGTTTCTATTCATTTAGTACTTAATGGGAGTTATTCTATTAATTATTTTTTTCAAGAAGTATAAATTCCAAAAATGTAAAAGGTCATACCGTCATATGAGTACACAAAGCCTCGTTCTCTTTGAGTATGTCATAAAACTTTCCAATGAGTGGTGTGAAGGTATATGAAGCCTGTTACCTATTTTCGCAGTTTCATTTTGCAAACAATAATCGAACCTCCTCAAGAAAGTCATAAATTGACAGTTCTCTAGCTGAAACAAGTACTCCATTTATTGACTCTGCAATGTTTGAAGTCAAAGTCCACCCTCGATTAACTGTTGCATAGGACCTAGCCCATTTTTCGTAACCAACCAATTCCAAATAATTCTTCACCCTAATATCAATTGCCTCTACTTTTTTCATTAACATTTGAAATTCTGACTTTGAATATGATTTGGCCATTGTATAAAAGATTTCCGACAATGCATCGTGTGACTTCTTGTAAAGTTTTTTAACATTCCTCCATAGATGCCACATACATGCATAATGAGGAACATCGTTGTACACATTGCTAACAGCCTTTATGATGCTTGGATTCCTATCAGAAACAACACACATGTTTTGTCTTTTCCCGTACGCTTTCTTTAGATTCTGAAAGAACCACGGCCATGATGCATCATTTTCAGAATCAATCACACCATATGCCAGAGGGAATATATGACCTGTAAATACAAAAAAAATTATGTGCAGTAAAATAAAAATACATATAGGAATTGCATATGTATTTATTATATATACAGGTAATTAAAACTGTACATTTTATCAAATAAATGGTATCAATTACATATAATAAAATTTAGACACACATAACTATAAAACATAATCATTTTTTAAATGTTTTAATTCATAAAATTTTAAACTCTAGGTAATTTTATACAGATATGTATATATCTAGTGGAGATATATATTTTCAGGTGTTACGCAAAAATACAAAAACATACAAGAAGTTTTACAAAATAATTATTACAAATTCATACTAACCTGCTCTATCCATTGTACATGCTATTACAAATGCCCCAGTATACATTCCTCTCAGATAACTAGCATCAGCAACTACGACCGGTCTACAATGATCGAATCCCTTAATGAATGCATTTAGAGCGATAAAAATATACAAGAACTCATTCTCATCTGTCTTCTTCATTCTTATATGTGACTCTCGATAGGTAGTATTCAGTACATATAAGTATGATGAAAGTTTTCCATAAGATGCTGATGGCTTACCCCTCAACTCTTCTAACGCTCTTTCTTTCGCCCTCCAACATAAAGTGTGTGTCAGATCCATACCAAAATTTTCCTTCATGTCATTTCTAATTTCTGTTGCACTGTATTTTATTTTATGGTTCTTGAATTTTTGTTTAACCATACCACCTATCAACATACTAGTGGCATGCACCTTTGGATAGATCTTGTCCTTCACCGGGCATTTATATTGAGGTCTGAATTCTCTTATTCTAAACATTCCAGTTTGTCCCATTCCCGATGCACGCATTAAAAACTCGCATTTTCTTGATTTGCAAAACAACGTATACCTGCATCCCACATAATTTAGTATTTTGAAAATACATATCCAAACTAATATTAAACAACAATAGAGTGATATAGAATGTACGTACGTTTTCTTACTTGACCTTTTACTTCGCGTTTGAAACTTCTCCCTAATTGAATAGTCCTTCATGACTGACTTCAAATTTTTTTTTCTCAAGTAAACCTGATCTTTCTCAACATGTTTGTGATATGGATCTGAGATAATCAACTCCACAGTATCCATTTCAAATACATCTAATGCTTGTGTATCTTCACAAACCACCAAAGCTCCTTCATTTGTTGTATTTATCAGTGTTTGAATGTTGTCACAGTTGGTTATTCTTTCAGCAACACACATAGAGAACTAGCCACGTTGCTCCCTACAAATTTTTCCAAAATGCTTACATATAAAGGAAGATAATTCATGTCTTGTATCTGCTTTTTCTGAAATATAAACAACTTTAAACCCATATCATTATATATTTCTATCTGCCCTGCATTACAGTGATTTGATATTCCACTAGAATACGTTTCCTCGTTAAATCCACACTTAAGAGAGATGCCAATTCATCGTTCAGCTCAATAAATGTTGCTGATGTGCTCAATAGTATAGCATCAGTAATATATTTTTTATAGTTTTTTTCATATGTCCACCGACCAGAGTGCTTCACAAGCACTGGTATGCTTCCCATTTCTAGTTGATTTAACCAAAAAAATAAACAAATATAAATATTTTGTCAAATTATAACTTGTTAAAACAAACACTTTTCAGCTTTAACTGTAAACAAACTTACACAGCCAACATCTCCATCAGAAAAAAATTTTAAACAAAATTTATTTAACATAAAATACAAACACAAAAAAAACTATTAAACCAAATACAGAAACTACTGAATCGAAACGAAGAAAACTTGTAAAAAGTATATATTCAGCAAAAACAGTTATACTGTCAAATCCCAACAAGAAAACCAAAAAATACATATGCAGTGTTAACATTAAGCTGTTCAAAAATACATATGCAATGTTAACATTAAACATATCAAAAAATACATATGGAACATACCTAAATTATATTTTGAACTGTGTGAATAGAACTTCATCACATTCAGCAGCTCAATTCAATCATCCATTGAGCAATGATTTTCATAAAATCATTGAACCAAATTAAACTCGAAAATTGTTTAACTTATTTTCATAATCGATTATCCAAAACTCTGCAAATATACTACAAAGCTTCATAATTTCATCAATTGTTAAATCGATCAAAATAACAACAACCAATACTGAAATAAATAGTCTATCAATTAAATCTAAAAAACTGAAACAACTAATAAATTGAATTTTTGCAACAAAAAATTTTGAAGGTTTTTGTTATATATGTTGAATTTCCTTCTGATTTGATTAAAAATCGAAACTAAATAGGAGCAGCAGTAATGGCGGAAACAAAAAATCCAACCAGAAATACTTAATGATTACGTACCTTAGACAACAGTAACACATGAATATTCAACTGATAGTTCAATTCGAACAATTTGAACTGAAGAATCTATAACTGGATTTGAATTCGAAGAAGATACTATAGAATTTCGTATGAACAACAACAATGCTTGAACATCAAAACACGGTTGAATTAGACAAAATTTCTCATAAAAACGAAAAGCAGATTTTGATTTTTTTTTCTCAGATGAACTCGTTAATTTTTAAAACTGGAATTTGAAATTTGATCAATGCTGTTAAGCTGAAACGAAAGTCGCGTGATTGAAGTTATTTTAACTGAAAAGGAATCTACAAAATTAATTAACTGGTAATTATACCATATTTACCTCAACAAATTTCAATTATTTAAGGGAGATAAAATTAGTTTTATATGTATTTTTTAGCATCAGTTTTTAAAAATACATAATACAAGTTGCTACAAAATGTAATTATGAAACTGTTGCTACAAAATTAATAATTAGGGCCTCAAGTATGTCATTTCTGAATTTTTCCCTTTTGACAATGACTAAATTAAAGGGAAGGACATGGGCTATCCATTTTTTTTTAAAAAAACGGCTCACATTTGAAAAGGTGGACATGGGTTGTTCAGTCGGCTAAACTAATTCCTTTATTTTTAGTCATTTGGCCCAATTGGTCACATCCAGTCTTTATACTCAATTGATACACTTTTATACCAAATTGATATACTTTTATATTATATTGATACACTTTTTAAAAAAGAGAAGAGAAACTCTATGCAAGCACATGTAGTCCCTATACCCAATTAATACTCTTTTAAACCACATTAATACACTTTTATACTACATTGATACACTTGCAGTGTCCATATACCCAATTGATACTCTTTTATACTAGATTGATACATTTTTAGAATGCATGTAGAAACTATATAGAGTCATATAAAATATGTATCTAAATAATAATTGTAGTTAAAAATTGTATAAAAATGCTATAAATATTATATAGAATATGTGTATATATATAAATTGTATCATTATTATATATAGATATATATCTTTAACAATTGTATTATATTAAAGGAATATGATATTGTATTTTATTTTATAAATAAGTAAAACTAAACAAAACAAATAGTATGTTATTTTAATAATGTTGGTGAATGCATAATAATATGAAAAAGAAAAAAGCAATTACTCAATTGTTTAAAAAAAAATAAAAAAAGTACGAATCTTTAAAAAAGAAAAGTACTAAACTTATTACAATTCTTTTTGAGTTCTGGTTGATAGATCCATGCAAAAATTGGAAGAAAGTGCAAAAATTAGTCATGAAAAAATGGAAAGTGAGGTTGCATGGGAGAAAAAGAAATGACGGGGAGGTGAAGTACTTATAAACATTTTAGAGTCAACTCAAACATATTGGTCAGAAATTCAAATTATCCTCGATTTGAAGTTAGGCTCTTCTAATTTTTTCATGAAGAGATAACAAAGAATTAGGACTCCTTTTACATTAAGTTTGATTTTTTGAATATTGTACATTTATAGCCCAGTATAGTCCATGCACAAATAATTCAAAAATATAGATCAAAAAATTTATATATGTAAAATTGTAATTCATACTATTATCTGCACAAAATTTCAAAAAGAAAGAAAAAAAAAAGAGGTAAAAAAAAATCATTCAAGAAAGGCATATGAGGGAGTTTGTTATTTAAACAGAAAAGGATTATATTTGCATCCCTATTTCATAAAAAAAAAAAATGAAAAGTGAGGTTGCATGGGAGAAAAAGAAATGGCGGGGAGGTTGGGCTAAGCAGTGCCATGATCGAGTGGCTATTTACTAGGTTTTTAAATTTAGGTGCTAGTTTTGTGGAATTATTTTAGTTTTAGATGTTATTTTTATCCTTTCCCCTAAATTAAATTCACTCTCTGGTCACTCCAATTTTCCTTGCAAAGTAAGAAGCAATTGGCCCACACTTTACTTTTTCTTTCCCAGCGAATTTATATTGGAAAAATTAACTATATAAACTTATTAGATTAGTTATTACAAGTTATAGCAAAACTTATAAAATTTTCAAGTTATAGCAACTTTCATTTAAAAAATATATATAAAAAAGGTTTTTTTGTTCTCTTGAAAATACGAAAAAGTAATTAATGAAAAAGGAAAATAAAGATTTAATACAATTAATATATAATTTACCTTCTTTAAATATAGTTGACCTTAATTACTGATATTTATCCACCCCAAATTCCTCTAACCGTTGTTTTTTCCTCCTATTTTAATGTTTGCATTAAAATTTTTCATCTTCATACACTACCTTTCTCTTTGTACACGATTAATTTCTGCCAATGAACGAATCACCGTAATTTCGGCATCAACAAATTGCTGAGGATTATAATTTGAAAGAAAAGCAAAAATAAGTATCTTTTGATAACAAATATTAATTTTGTTAATTTGCATTCAATCATGATACGTCATGGAGAGAAATGGGATTCGTCAGGTTTGTTAAATTTTTTTATGAAAATGGATATTTTTCATTCAAAACAAATTTAAGATTTATTTTTTTGTGTTTCTTCAATTCTCTATTATTACATTGTTGAATTTTATGCGTTTATCAATTGCATGAAAACTAAAATTGTTGTTTAAACAGGAATAGCGAGGGACTTTGAAATTGATGGGATTATGTATGATGCAACAACAAAGTACAAAGGATTAGTAGAAGCAATCTCAACACGGCTGATGATAGACATATCGAACTGAAAGGTCAAACGCAAGCAGGTAAAAATGATTGTATATTTTTAGTGTATTAAATTGGATATTATAGTTGAATGTAATTCGGGTATCTATTTTTTTAGTTTTTCTTTTAAATTTAACAGCTACTATTTGATTTGTGTGGTGGAGAACTGTACTTGGTTTCTTCGTTCTTCCAGAATTGACAAATCAAAGGTTTTTAAGATAAGAAAGTATTGTGACATTCATACATGCTCAATAAATGATCAAATTTATGCAAGGCGTCAAGGGACGACAAAAGTGGTAGCCGGACTGATTTTAACAAATCAAAGATTCCAGAATCACCTAGAGTAATGGTGTATTAGATCAGAAAAGTAGTATTGTTGATTTTTTTTTGTTAAATATCTATTGTATGTGACACCAAAATATATGACAATGGGTATTAATGAAAATACTGGACAATCTATTATTTGTGTTGGCATATAAAATTCTACATACAAATGACATATTCTTATATAACTGTTTTAGAGTATGAAACCAGTATAGTACACAATACAATATTCATGAATTGTTTAATAAATTATGTCGAAATTAATTTATATACTCATTTCATACTTAAATAATACTTTTTTTTTTGAGTTCTCAATGTATTAAGTTGATGTTAAAATTGATATCGATGAAGTTTCACATATATCACATTTGTATTGAATGAGTTTTATGAATGTGACAATCGACAAGAAAAATTATGTTTTATTTTACATAATCTTTGTAGTGTATGTAATGGATATTACATGAAAAATTATCACCGTAAATATTAAAAATAAATTAATTGATAAGTGTTTAATGTCAAATAATTTTTCATTACAATAAAAAAATAATCTTTATTAACCATGATTGATATTGGTGTTTGCCGAGTTTTCTTAATTTACATTAATATTGCCAAGAAAACTCATCAAAATATTTTGTTTTTGATCTGATGATTACCAATGGTACCTTTGTTGAAAATTCAAAACTTCAGCAAATTACTTCTGGCTCTAGAAGATAAAAGTGGGTTACCACCATTTTTAACCGAACATGTTTTCGTATTAATATGAAAAGATTGCAACTCAACCTATTTTTATTCAATTCATTTTTTAACCCGTTCATTTATCATCACTATATTTAATTCATTTTTTAACCCGTTCACTTGTCATCACTATGCTAATTTAAGGTATAAGTGGAGAATCAGCATAATAAAGTAGACGAATTTTACGATAGGATGTAAGTAAAATCATTAAAAAAGCAATTTTATTTAGCGGAAACATACAAATGATATTCTCAGCATACTATGACTGTCCATTTCATTTTAGGTAAAAATACCTGATTGAAAATTAAGTTTAAGGAATAAAGCAAAGATTTTCAAATATATATATATAAGCAACATATAGAAAATATATGCAAATTAAAGTACGTTAATTGTAATTTTGAATGAGCAATGGTAAGAATTCACGTGTATTTTTAAATTTTTTACGCGTAGTAAAAGAATGAACTTTTATATCAACGAGCCTCAACAAATCATCACCTCATTAGTGGTCGTTTGAACATGAGAATTTTTTTTCAAAAATTCTTTTCACTTTATTTTAAATATAACTTTAAATTGTTGTTTGATCATGAGAATTTCAAATATAATTTAAAATTATATTTAAAAATAAAATAAGTAAAAAAATTAATTGTTTTCACTTTTTTCACTTTTATCTCTTTCACAAAAATTCAAAACAACCTCAATTTATATTTATGATCAAACACAATTTCAATTTTAACTTTAAAAAATTAGTAATTTTTGTAGCTCACACCTATTAATATTAACAATAAAATGTGAATGCTGTGTTAGATAATTTCAAAAAAAGTAAAGCTATTTGTGATAGATTAAAAAAGAAAATGTCTCTCAGGACACAAATAGATTAAAAAAGAAAATGTCTCTCAGGACACAATACTAATTATCAACATGAAGTATTTTTGACTTACATAAAAACAAAGTAAAAAATATTAAAGCTAAGTTAAGTTAATTATTAAAGTTAATAAAAGGTAAAATATCAATTCTTAACTTTAAAAAAAAATGTTTACCATATATGACTTCTTAAATTGTGAACAACTTTAATACTTAATTATTAAAATAAAAAAAATACATTGATACCAATAATATAACTTGCCATAATTATCCGAAACTTTAATTAAGAGTGATAAAAGCTAAATGCTAAAAATAAGAAAATAATATAAATAATAAATATTAGATAATTGATTTTTGAATATTTAATTAAAATAGATTTTTTAAAAAAGTTGCTATACCTTGTAATTATTTCTTTAATCTGGTAATTATTGAAAAGTTTTGCTATAACTTGTAATTAACAATCTAATAAGTCTATTTAGGATAATAGGGTCAATTTATATTACTACTCCATGTTTAAAAAAAGTGTTTTACGGAAATTTTTGACTTTTGAAAGAGAGTCGCCACTTAATTTTGAAAAGTAATTAAGAAACCTTTAGAGAGTTACTTCAAACGATTCAAAACAGAAAAATCGTTTAAGTTAAGAGATTCTTAGTAAGCGGTTCCTATTAACGTTTTAGGAAGGTGTTAGGCACCTAAAGTGTCCGCTAACTTGCGGTTATCCGGAATGTTTGAAAATTGTCTTTTGATTAACTTCGAAAATATTTATTTTGAAAAGTGTTTGCTTTTTTGGAAAGAAAGCAATTTTAGAAATATTTTGATATTTAGGCAAAACTAGTTTTTTGGCGACTTAACTAAGAATTTGACTAGGTTCGCAAAGCACATAAGGAAAACAACATAAAGAACAGGGAAAGGGGAGGAAGTAACGGATTTAGTCCATTAGGCCCAAATCGATAAGACCTGTCCTAATCTACTTGGGCTTTCAACCCATAACCTGTCCTAATCTAGTTTCTGAACCTTTAGCTCGAGATCTCGCTTACTTGTATTAAATACAACTTTGACTTCGAGGCCCGAATGAATGGATAAAGAAATAATTACATAAATAAATAATTAAAGGAAACAATGAAAAATAACAGGACTTTAAAACCCCCTTTGCCGCTTAGAAGATGAGACTTTAACCCGCTTCTTCTTCTTCTGACTCCATGCATGTTTGTACTATATAACGGACATTCAATGCTTTCTAAAGAGGTGGGCCTCAATGGCCCCATTTCCTAATGCGAGAGTAAAGAGCCCAATTGGCCTCCCGAGTAAATTCATGCAAAGAAAAGATGAGTGAATTAATGCCTATTCTGAATTTTCAACTGACACGCAAAATATTAAATGATTTAAAGAAACATCTACCAACCAGAGGATTTAAAATTGATGGAAAATAAATTAGCATCAATCCATGATTGGTGACCCTAACTAACCACTAAAGCACTTGAGCAATCAACAAAATAATGCGCCATTGGATATTAACTAGTATATTCCTGCTATAATCACACATTATGACAAGAGTCCTTCATTTTAACAAGCTGTCAATGGCATCCGCCCAGGAAAACTCATACATACACTTAGGACAATGATACATAGTCGAAAGAAACATGCGAAGATTTGATGCTTAGTTTATCACTTGGAGAAAGGAATCTTGGGACTTGATTTTTAGAACATTTTAACCATCCAAGAAGATATCATCCGTAGGTGTCAAATTCATAAATAAATTGAAGGGATAAAGATTATTCCTAATTCAAAAAGTTCAACATCGAACAGGCATGACTCATTTTTAGGCGTGACTTATGAAATTCATCCAAATAATGCACAACTTAAATTATCATAGATAAAATATTGTTGCAAGCTCATAGATTAGCCTCATAGATTAGCCACGTGAATGGATAAGTAATACTCTATATTCGTCATTCGAATTAACGGACTAAATAAAAAATAAATCTGAACTACATGCTTTAATAACGTCTTTTATTATCAAATGCTCAAGTATCAGTGATTTGATTTTCTTAACATCATGCATGTTGTTGAAGGAAAAAAGAAACATTTGAACTACAATTTTTCAGAGAAGACTTCATAAATTAGTCTATTTCCATAACCCAAAACATCAGAAATTACATTGATTCTAGTAAAGTTACAAGAGAGCAGTTCTTAAACCGGTTCAAACTATTCGATTAGCTCGCAATTTTGAACAAGCACTTCCTCATTTTTGTCAAATAAAGTAAAAGAACGAAATATAGGATCGAAGATCCTTGGGACTGGTATTGTGCGGACTGACAGGCCCCTTTAGATATCTTGAATCTAAAGGACCACTCAAGTTGCGGATAAATCATACAAACAAACAATAAGCATAGAAAACTCAAAGATACACAAATTCTCAGAAGCCCCCCATCTAAATCCCCAACAGAAAAATTGAATTACATGGCCATGATGCCAACTTTGGTAGTGTGTATTCTTTTCTTCCCTCCTTCCCTTTCGATAAACTCAGAAATGAGTACTTAATAGTCAAATGGTCATCGGAGAATCAAAGGATTTTCACTAACTTTTGTTTAGACGCATGCTTGTTATCCTTTGTCACTTGAGAAGCCACAGAATTCAAGAGAAAATTTCAACAAAAAAATGATGTCAAATACTAAAAACACAGTGAAAACACCCTCATCCGAAACTATCGAACGAGATTAGAGTAAAGAACTTTAACGGTGAGACCAGCTATAACCAAATACCACCAAGCCAAAATGATTAAAGCATAAAATTTCAATGCGAAGTCAACTATAACGAACTACTATCAATCCGAAAACGAAATAAAGCATGAAGCTTTTCACCATCAAATCAGCCACGACAGACCACCATAAAATCGAAATTAGCTAAACGTGAGACTTTTACAAAATCGGACGCGTAGACCAGCGGTATAGACCTTAAATAGTATACTAAAAATGAGAGTATTTAAATTGAAAACTCCATCAACAATGTTATTTGGACTACATAACATACCATGAACAAAACCTATGGCTATCACGGCCAGCTACCAGTAAACAATCCAGCATACAATCACACGGAAAATTTAGTCACGACTACAGAAGATTTAGATAAAGTAGAAGCACTCGAGAGCTTAAAGGAATAGGATGTTACCTTTCAGGGAGCAGCACAAGGGACGACGAGCTATCAGTAAAAATGTCGCTACCGAAATCTCATGACGTCGACCACCAATAGTGCGTCTTTTGGATTTTTTCTTAAAGATTTCGAAGACCACTTTCAACTCCCAAAATTTTTGACCCTTTCTGATTTTCCCCACCCAAGAATTTTCGAACAACCTTTTTTTTTTCATTCCCCCCCCCCCCCCCCCCCCCCCAAATTTTTCAACCAAAAATCCTCAAAACCTTTCCTTTCCTTATCAGACCTCAAAATTTCCCAATCCTAGTTTTTCAACCTAAGAGCCTAAAAGAGAAAAAAATCCCCCTAAATAGTGACCCCCAGGGCTCTTATATAAAGGACGAATTAGGGTCTTTTAGGGATTTAGAAGAAAGATATTTTTTGAATTTTGAAATTCAAGAGTCTTCCCCCACAGCCCATTTTCGAACTCAAATCATACCAAATTTTGGATTTTTTCCCCAAAAAATGAAATGGGTGGACCAATTAAAAATAGGGTAAAACGAATTCCATTCCAAACCAATAAAAATGACCAGATATGTACGAATTCTTACCGTGATATCTGAGATTTATGGGGTTGAAATGTTGGAGGGACACCTGGCCTCTTCTCTCGAAGATTCGAAGGTTTCCTCTGAGAAAACAAGAACGGGAAAGAGATCTATGGACCGTTGCTGAACTGGAAACGGGTTAGGGATCGAGTTTTTGTCGGGTCGAGTTGTCATCATTATTTTGTCGTTAGTGACATGTTTGTACGCTGGTTTTGGTTGTTTATTCGAGTTTTCTAGTTGATGGAACTGTTGTTTTGTTTGTTGAGGTAGATAAATAAGAAAGGGGTTTGGGCCAGGTTGGATGGTTGTTGGACTGGGTTATTGATTGCTGTTAAATTGGGTTGGTGGGCTGCTGACATTAGGGAATTGGGCCTGGGGTAGTGCTGATTAAGTTGGGTGTTAAAATTGGGATGGATAGTTTAGAAAAATAGTTTCAATTAACATTTAACTCATTCTAATTAAATTTTGATCAAATTAAAGGCTAATTGGCCAAATGTATTGCGATTGTGGCCAATTTAATTTCAAGTTATGATCTAATTTAATAGATTGATTAAATTGAATTGAAATTAAATACGAACTAATACTTCTTTTAATCCCGAGTTTCTTGATTTACTAAAACCAAACAAATATTTCTCCAAATAGATTATTTGTGAGGATAAATTATATTTAAATCAAGATTTAATTATTTAGATTTATTTTCCAAATAATCCTTAATTTAAAGTCCAATTTTGATGAAAATGTTCATTTAAATGACATCATTTATACAATCTCGTGTATGAAAATATGAAAGATATCTAATTATCACTTAAATGACAAATTTATCCCAAATACCTATTTTAAAATGCATTTATTTGGAAAAAACAATTGATGTGATTTTATTTGAAAATCGAAGAAACTCGAGATTAAACGTAGTTGCGGAGGAAAAAAATTAGGTGTCAACAACTGCCCCCTCCCTTTGGGTAGGATGGATGCAAGTAATCCTGGGCAAAGAGAGGTTGACATTCCTAATTTTTGTCTGACCACAAATTCGTATCTAAGAGAGGTTGGTTTTCTGCACGAATTTCATGGAGTTATAGCCGAACCTCGGTATTAGGTTTCCTGTATATCTTAGGTTACATGAGAATTCAGGCCACTTGTAGTTCATAGAGCTTGATTTAAAGCACGATTTTCAAAAAATTCACTAGCTATCTCAGCTTTAGAGTTTTTTATAAAACCGAGAAACTGGTAAATAAAGGGATTATGGGGAGGTTGGAATGCAGTCAAGTTTTCTACACAGAACCCAGCCTACATATCCCCGAGACTCAGGGAATCAGACTGCTTGTAGTTCGACTCTATCGGTAGAAAAGATAGTCTTCTATTTTCAGACAATCTTTGAATCAGGATGAGTGACAAGTTGATCGAGTTGCAGAAAAGAGGCTTGTAACCTCTTAACCATGAACATGGAGCTCTTCACATCCATAGGTAATAACTTACCTGTACATAATTTCCAAAACTCTAAGCGTGTTGCCACCCGAATTTGAATGAAAAAGAAAGTTCCCTTCAGTATGAGCTAACTAACATCCCAGAGGTAAGGGTGAGACCAGAATATCCAAAAATACCCACATGTCTTATAATATAGGCGTGGTTAGATGGTGGTGGTGATCATCATTTAGCTTGTGCCTAGAGAGTTTGACATCCCTCTCCAAACTATGTACCGTTTTGCTGCTGAGAAAGAGTTCCACGTCGTGTTGTGTCCTTTTTGGAGTCATCCGCACCTGTGGTTTTGATTTGAGATTTTCATCCTTTCGGATTCTCTCGACAATTTCTCAAGCAAAAATTGTTAGTACTAACATAATTCACGAAAGATGTAGGTAGTCTTTTACCATATCTCCGTGTGAGTTGTGTCCTGAAAAGCGGAGTCATCTCTTCATGGTACCTGTTTGGAATGAAATAACTGAAAATAACAAACACAACAACCCTCTTGGTTGTTGTATAATTATGACATTTGTCGGTTGAATCTGTCTTCAAAGTGGGGTGGCCTTTTTGGACACCGTCGATACTTTATGCAGAACGGTCTCTACAACCGCGTAATCTTGTGCTGGAGTGGCAAACCTTTTGGTTACCTATATGATTTATTGTATGTGGAATGATAACCTCTCCGGTTATAGCCGATAATCGATTTATAAATTTTCCTTAAATTATCAATCTTTGGATAATCTTGAGTATTATTTGACATTGGATGCAAGGCGACTTACAAATATCCTTTGAATTTCTAGCTTTTAGGTAATCCTACACATTATCCGACTTTGGAAAAGAGATGGCTTATAGATATCCCTCTAATTGCTAGCTTTCAGGTGTTCCTGCACATCATCCGACCTTGGATACAATATGACTTATAGATAATCTCTCAAATTGTTAGTCTTCGGGTAATCCTACTCATAATCGATCTTGGATATGACGCCGCTTATAGAGAACCCTTGGACGTATCAATTTGATAATCTTGCATATTCTCCGGTAAGGATTTAGTTGCGACTTATGGATAACCTTTGAACTATTGATTTTTGGGCGATCTTGCACACTATCCGATTAGGATGTTTCTATGGCTTACAGATGACCTACAGGCTATCAACTCATAAGTGATCTTGCACACTAACCTATTTCAAATAATATACTTTATAGATAATCCCTTAAATTTTTAATTTCTAGGAAACCTTATATATCATTCATCTTTAGATAACGACTTAAAGGCGTTCCTTCAAATCGTGTACCCTCGACGCATTCATATGTTGATTCATGAAATAATGAGATATCTTCGATGCTAGCATTTCTTTCTAGCGTGCCAACAGATATTGAATGCCTTCTAGGGCAATGGTATAAGAGGTCCTTTGC
>NC_061118.1:152498335-152498686 GCF_002878395.1 Capsicum annuum
TTGTGGCGATGATATGTAATAGCCATTGTGGCGATGATATGTAATAGACATTGTGGCGATGATATATAATAGACATTGTGGCGATGATATGCAATAGCCATTATGGGGATGCTATACAATAGCCCTTATGGCGATAATATGCAATAGCCATTGTGGCGATGATATGCAATAGCCCTTGTGGCGATGATATGCAATAGTCATTGTGGCGATGCTATGCAATAGCCCTTATGGCGATAATATGCAAGAGCCATTGTGGCGATGATATGCAATAGCCATTGTGGCGATGATATGCAATAGCCCTTGTGGCGATGATATGCAATAGCCCTTGTGGCGATGATATGCAATAGCCAT
>NC_061118.1:152498786-152509877 GCF_002878395.1 Capsicum annuum
AAAATAGCCATTGTGGCGATGATATGTAATAGCCCTTGAGGCAATGCCTTGCGGCCATGATGTGTAATTTTACCTGATTTTATTTGTCAGCGTCCTGCTTTCTACATGTACCTGTACTCAAGGTAGACGATTAGTAGACACAAAGTCGCTTTTACTAACGACTATTTTTAGGAAACTTCTAAATACGATATGTGTAAAGAAGATAAAGAGCTTTTATTTGTCGCCTACGATCTCGAGAAATGAGATGGAAAAATCAAAAGGTCCTCAATAAATGGGCGTTAAACCTTTTTTTAGGGCTACTCTAAAATACCGTTCTTGGGTATTAATGCTCTGTTGTGGCTCCCATTTTGCTCGGGGATTTTTGAAAAAGACCCTCATTTTGTATATTGAACCCTGCATCCACAGAAAAATAATTAGTTTGAATGAAATTACTCCATGTTGACCTCCTTCGATCCTTGATTTGCTCTTTTTCATCTCTTGGGCATTCCATCATATCGGTACTTCCACCCTGATACTCCATCCCAAATAATGTCTAGGCAAATACTAAATAAGTGAGTCGTAAGATTTTTGGAAAATAGTCTTAAAATTTTTAAAATAATTTTGAAAACTTCTGTAAAACTTTAGAAAATCTCTGCCAGTCATGTCATGTACTAGCTCAACGAATGTCTTCCTCGTGGTTTTGACTATATTCGACGGATGGTTTCCAAAACCCATGATCATTGTTGGAGGGTTTCTTCAAGTAGTTCTATCATAGCCAAAAATTGAGTCTACCCAGACTTTGTCACAATTGGTGGCTTCCAAAGCTTTAACCTCTGGTGCTGGGGAATTTGGAATATGTTCCGGCATTTGGTGGAAATTTTGAGGTCTTCCTCAAAATTTCTGCCCCTGTTTAAAGTTGTTTGAGATGATACCAATCCGAGTGGATCTGAAGTCTTTGCTGATCTTCATTCTTTTTGTTGGATGTCGATCTTTTCTTGTGAATTTTCGAGATTCCTTCTCAAAAATTCTGCCCCAGTTTTCCTTTCCTGGGGTTATATGACCAAGCTGTTGGGGCGCCTACGTATCCCGTTGAAGCAGGAATTAGGTCAAATGTAGTTCAATCCTACGCTAGGGGTATATAAAGAAAAATCTAATGGTTTAACCGAAGCCGACATATGCCGCCTACGTATCTCATTCTTGAGAATTCAGGTCATCACGTAGTTCATACATAAGAGGAAAGATAAATTATCCTAAGGGGTTGACCGAAGCCGACATAGGCCGCCTACGTATCCCTTTCTTAGAAATTCAGGTCAAACATAGTTCGTACATAAAAAGAAAGGGATTCTAGGCATTTACACACTAGTAAACAATATTATTACAAAGGTGATTACAAGTAAACTAAGAAAACACAAAAACTAGAACATCGTTCAAACATAATATCTCTTTACTGCATCAGAATTGATTGGTTTGGTCCACTCTGTGCCATCCATCTCAGACAAAATCAGAGTTCCTCTAGATAGTATCTTGCGAACTATGTATGACCCTTGCCAGTTTGGAGCGAATTTGCCCTTGTACTCTTCTTGGTGAGGGAATATTCGATTGAGAACCAGTTGCCTCACTTCAAATAATCGAGCTCTCACCTTCTTATTAAAAGTATGAACCATCCTGTGTTGATACAGCTGACCATGGCATACAGCGACCATTCTCTTCTCATTAATCAACATGAGTTGCTCATGGAGAGCGCGGACCCAATCTTCATTACTCAGCCCAGCTTCTTGAATAATCCTTAGAGAAGGTATTTCAACTTCAGCAGGTGTCACAACTTCATTCCCATAGACAAGTAAATAAGGGGTCGCCCCGGTAGAAGTTCAAACTGTTATACGATACCCTAGCAAAGCGTAAGGTAACATCTCATGCCATGATCTATCATTTTCGACCATCTTTCTCAAGATCTTCTTGATATTCTTGTTGGCTGCTTCTACAGCTCCATTCATTTGGGGACGGTATGCAGTCAAATTGCGATACACGATTTTAAACTTATCACAAATTTCACTCATCAAGTGACTGTTTAAGTTTGCCCCATTATTCGTAATGATTGATTTCGGCACTCCAAATCGACAAATCAAGTTATCCCTGATGAAATCTGCAACCGTTTTCTTAGTGACGGCCCTGTATGAAGCAGCTTCAACCCACTTAGTAAAATAATCAATGGCGACTAAAATAAATCTATGTCCATTCAATGCCGATGGCTCTATTGGTCTGTAACATCCATGCCCCAAGCTACGAAGGGCTAAGGTGAACTCATTGCATGAAGCTTATGTGGAGGCATTCAAATCAAATCTCCGTGTATCTGACATTTTGGACATTTTTGCACATACTTTCCACAATCATTTTCCATAGTCATCCAAAAGTAACCGGTTCTCAGGATCTTTTTGGCAAGGACAAACCCATTCATGTGAGGCCCACAAACTCCAGCTTGTACATCTTTTATCAATTTATTGGCTTCTGCAGCATCGACGCATCTTAGGAATCCCAAATCAGGAGTCCTCCTAAAAAGAATTTCCCCACTCGGAAAATAATTCTTTGCCAAATGCCAGATTGTCTTCTTTTGGTTGTTACTAGCCTCTTCAGTATATATTCCAGATTCTAAATACCTCTTAATGTCATAGTACCAGGGCTTTCCATTAGGCTCCTTTTCTACGTGTATACAATGCGCGAGTTGCTCTTTCAAGCTTATTTTCAAAGGATCAATGTAACTCTGATCCGGGTGCTGAATCATGGAAGATATTGTGGCCAAAGTGTCAGAAAACTTATTTTGTATCCGTGGGATATGTATAAAATCAACATCCTTAAATCTTTGGCATAATTCTTGCACCAGCTCTACATAAGGAGTAATCTTGGGATTTTTTACCGCCCATTTCCCCCGTACTTGGTGAATCAGCAAATGTGAATCTCCGATGACTAACAATTTACGAACACCCATATCAAGTGCCAATATGAGACCCAGGATGCATGCCTCATATTCAGCCATGTTATTGGTGCATGGGAAATGTAACTTAGCAGTTATCGAATAATGTTGGCCTATTTCTGACACCAAAACTGCTCCGATTCCTGAACCTTTGAAGTTGATTGCCCCATCAAAAAATAGCCTCCATCTAGGGTAACTCTCTGTAATGTCTTCCCCTACAAACAAGACTTCCTCATCTGGAAAGTATGTTTGAAGTGGCTCATATTCTTCATCGACTGGATTCTCTACCAAATGATCTGCTAAGGCTTGTCCTTTGATTTCTTTTTGGGTTACATACACAATTTCAAACTCACTCAGCAATATTTACCACTTGGCTAGATTCCTCGTAGGTATGGCCTTATGGAATATGTACTTTAATGGATCCATTCTCAAGATGAGGTATGTTATGTAGGACGACAGATAATGCCTCAACTTTTTGCTGTCCAAGTCAAAGCACAACATGTCGTTTCTACAAGAGTATAAAGGGCTTCATATGGCGTAAACTTTTTCTCAAGTAGTAAATAGCCTTATCTTTCCTACCGGTCTCATCATGCTGCCCAAGGACGCATCCGAAAGCATTTTCTGAGACTGACAGGTAAAGCAATAATGGAATTCCTTCTCTTGGCGGGACCAAAACTGGTGGTGCGAACAGGTATTCTTTGATGCGATCAAAAGCTCTCTGACATTCTTCTGTCCACTCATTCAGTGCATTTTTCATCATCATCTTGAGAATTGGCTCGCATATGACTGTTGATTGAGCGATGAATCTGCTAATGTAATTCAAATGACCCATGAAACACATAACTTCCTTCTTGGTCCTTTGCGGTGGCAAGTCTTGACTTGTCTTGATTTTGGATGGGTCCAGCTCGATCCCTCTTCTGCTGACTATGAACCCCAACAACTTTCCTAATGGCACACCAAAAGCACACTTAGCAGGATTTAAATTCAAATTGTACCTTCTTAATCCATTAAAGAATTTCTCCAGATGAGCCAGATGATACGAACTCTCGCGGGATTTGATAATTACATCATCCACTTACACCTCAATCTCTTTATGGATCATATCATGGAAAATAGTCATCATAGCCCTCATATATATTGCACCCGCATTCTTGAGACCAAATGGCATTACCCTATAATGATAAACGCCCCAGGGCATAATAAAAGCCATTTTTTCTGCATCTACTTCATCTATCAATATCTGATGATACCCGACAAAACAATCAACGAATGATTGCATTTCATGTTTTGTGCAGTTATCGATAAGAATATGGATGTTGGGAAACGAAAAATTATCTTGAGGACTCGCTATGTTCAAGTCTCTGTAGTCAACACAAATTTGAATCTTGTTGTCCTTCTTCGGCACTGGGACGATGTTGTCCCACCACGTCGGATATTTTGTGACCTCGACAACCTTAAACTGGATCTGTTTTGTCACTTCTTCCTTGATCTTTAGACTCAAATTTAGCTTGAACTTCCATATTTTTTGTTTGACTAGATCAAACTCAGAATTTATCGGCAATTTGTGTGACACAATGTTGGTGCTCAACCCCGGCATATCCTCATAGGACCAAGCAAACACATCAATGTATTCCCGCAATAAGTGGATGAACTCTTCCCTTTGTGGCACCACCAGGTGGATACTGACACTTGTCTCTTTAATTTCATCGTGATCTCCAAAGTTGATTATTTCGATTTTCTCCAGATTAGTTTTTTCGCGATTCTCAAATTCCTCCATATCTTCAACTAATCGTTCCTCGTCATCGTCTTTCCAATCATCATTCTTCCCTTCATTTTGTTCGTTCAAGCTTTGACACGACCTGACATTGGCAGGTTTTAAGCTACTGTTACTATAATGGACAAACAAACTAAGTTAGATAATAAGAAAATAATAACAAAACATATGACTGGGAGCGTTTTATAAATAATATAGTTTTCCAAATAAATGAAGTCCTTTTCATTGAAATTTGAGAGAGAATTAAAAAACCATGGCTCGTGACTTGCACAAATACAAGTCCCTGCCTTTTTGAAAGCAGCAAGATACGAAAAGAAAGCTTTGAGATATAAAAGGTGGATCGCGGGGCCTACTCTGGATCATCACCAATTTCAAAACTATTAGTAATTGCCCTTTCATCTACCACGACGGGCGACGGGTTATGAGTGGAGTGGAGGTCCAATTTTTCAAGGCCTCCCCTGGCGTAATCTGTTTCACACCGTTGGACTTTGGGAGATTTTCTGATACAGTATTGCATCCTTCGAACAAATGTCTTATCCCATCCCCAAGACCATCATCATCAGGTACTTCTCGTATAGGAAATGACTGGAACAGGAGTGGCAAGGGCCTAAACAGACTCTTCTCTGGCTCATTCTCAACCCTATCCCTCTTGGCAGACTGATATCCTAACCCGTACTTAGAACCTCTCTCTGGGATTGCAATTGGCTCAAGAATTCCTTGCAGATTCTTGCCCAAGCCTCGACCAGGTTCAAACCCATTTCTTAACATCACCGTTGCAATCATTTTGTAGACGGAAGGCATTGGTATGTTGAGTGTTGAATCTCTGTCGCAGCATTTACAATTTCTACTGTATAGAAGCTGCTACCTTTTGAAACATCTTCAATTACCGGCACATAACCGTTGGGACGGTCTGCTCGATTTCCTTCTCCTTGGATGACTATTTCATGATCTTCCCAAATGAACTTTAATAATTAATGAAGGGGTGATGAAACTGCCTTTGCACCGTGTATCCATGGTCTTCCCAAGAGCAGGTTGTATCTAGGATGAATATCCATAACATAAAACTTAGTTTTGAACTCAGCAGGCTCTATTTGGATGTACAAATCAATCTTTCCTATGGTATCTCTCTGCCCTCTATCGAATGCTCTCACATTTACATGGCTTTGACGAATTTTCCCCAGATCATAGCCCATTTGAACCAACGTAGAGAGGGGATAAATATTCACACCAGATCCATCATCTATTAATACTTGATTAATTGCATAATCTCGACAAATAACGGTGACATACATGGCTTTGTTGTGCATTGTCCCTTCAAACGGCAACTCTTCATCACAGAATGATATGTGATGATTCCCCACAATGTTCCCTATCATCTCAGCTAAGTTCTCAACACTCATTACTGCGGGAACATATGTTACATCCAAGACCTTTGATAAAGCCTGTCGGTGGTATTGCGAACTCATTAATAGTGCCAAGATAGAGATTTAGGATGACGTTTTCTCCAAGTGTTTGACAATTGAGTAATTCTTTCATTGCATACTCTTCCAAAATTCCTCAGCCTCTCCTTCAGTGATTGGCCGTTTCTGTGAATCTTTTTTGTTGGTCAATTCCTCAGGAATGTAACATCGTCTCGATTGCATCATCCCTTGGGCAGCAGCGGTTTGCACAATAAATTTCTTTCTTGGTGGGGGAGCGTACACTTGAGTCGAGGCTGTCATCACTATAAATGGGGTTTTCTCGCTGATACTTAAGGCAACCACAGCCTTCTCTATCTTTCCTACCTCTTTTGCTCTTTTACACTTTTTGGAGTTCACCTGGGTAGTCTTGCCAGATCCCATTCTCCCTCTATCTCAATCATGTTAACTGTAGATACCCCATGGTTGGGGCAGTGGATTACTGCTAACATTTGGAGTAGGTGCCTGGAGCGTGATGACCTTTTGATCGATTAAATCCTGGATTTTGTGTTTCAAGTGGACACAATCCTCTGTACTGTGCTTTACTGCCCCCAAATGATAGGCACAATGTTAACTTGCATTAAAAAATCGAGAGTTGGGATTGACACTCTTTGACTGTATTGGTTGCAAATGACCGGCATTCCTCAATCTCTCAAACAATTGGGTATGAATTTCAGCTAGTGCGGTGAAGTTACGGGGAGGTTTATTTTCGTAGTTTGGATGTTGGGGGTTATACTAGCTTAGGTTTGTAGGAGGGGGTACTTGGTGATAATTTAGAGGCATTTGGAAATTTGTTCGGTTATTTGGAAGAGTGGTTTGGAAATGAGACTGATAATTTGAAGGTAGAACTGGGTATTGGGGAAAGGTGTTTGGCTGTGGAGCTTGGTATGAGGATTAGATGTTTTGGAGTGGAGTTTTGTATTGGGGGTGGGCGTAGAACGCGTACGGAAGGTTAGGTGATGGTGGGGAAAATAAAACATTTCTAGAGTTGAACCGTTGTTTTGATTTTGTAACAGAATTAGCAGAAACTATACCTCCCTCTTTCTTCTTCTTCTTAGAAAACATGGAAGTTCCAGACGATGTCGGGGTTTTGGCAATTTTCCATGTCTGAATACCTTCTTCCAATGATTCTCCTATTTTTACCAAATTCGCAAAGGTTTCTCTGACAGCGAACACCATCCTGTTATAATATTCTCCTTCTTGAGCGAGAGAGAACACGGATACCATTTCCTCCTCGGACATGGGGGGTTACACTTTGGTAGCTTCTTTCCTCCAACGAAAAGCATAGTCTCAAAAACTCTCAACGCTCTTTTGTTTGATCCGATCTAGTGAATACCGGTCAGGGACTATTTCGATGTTGAATGCGAACCGGTCAAGGAAACCCTTGGCCAATGTTTTCCAACCAGTCAACTTTTTCGGCTCCTGAGACATGAACCACTCCAAGGCTTCACCATTCAAACTTCGACTGAATAGGCGCATCAATAACGCCTCATTTTTCCCTATCTCTACCAGTTGCTCACAGTACCTTCTCAGATGGGCTATTAGATTTTCGATACCGTCAAACATTAGGGACTTTGTACCCATCTGGTAGGTCTACTCCTGGGTGAACACATAAATCGTCATATCCTAAACCGTCGTGGTCCCTCACTCCATGAGATTCTTTGATACTCATGATCTCTTCATTCATAGCTAGCAACTTCAATTCATGCTCGGTCCTCCACTCTTTCTCTTTCTCCTTGTAATGGTCTATCTCGAGATGAGGAAGGGGATTATAGATATCAGGGGATATGATGGAGTGAGAAAGATTTGGAAGGGAGGCTTGATTTTGCAGATAGGGGGAATTTGGTTGTTAAGTGGGGAGGACATTTTGGAAATTAGGAGGTTCCGTGGACCTTGCGAGTAGTTTGGCGGAATATGAGAAGGATTTTGAGGATTTGAAAATGAATTTGGTGGATTCGAAGGTAGATTTGATATATTTTGTGGGTTTGGGAGTGAATCTTGCAAATTTGGGAATGCATTTTATTGATTTGAAAATGTGTTTTGAGGATTTTGGAATGTATTCAGATATGGATTTTGTGGGGTTAGAGATGGATTTTGTGGATGGTAGGCGTCTGGGTTATTTTCATGATTGGTATTTTGGACGAATGGAGGAGTAGAGACGGTCGATACGTTATTCGGCTGATCCCTGAGAATAGGGGTTCTGAGGGGAGGAATTTGGAGTGGAGTCCCGTGTCCCCCCGGAGCAGGGGCATTGATGGTGATGGCCAAGTTAGCCAAATCTAGAGTGCGATTTATTTCCTCCTGAAGCATTTCTAACTTTCTCGCAAGTTCCACAATCATCTCATTCTGTTCCGCTATCACATTATCCCGGATAGTCAGTTCGCTTTCTTTGTTATTTCCTATTATTTCTGGATGATGGTCAGAGGATGGGATTTTGTGCGCTTTCGATCGGGTGAAGTAGGGATGTTCTGCCGGCTAATATCAACACAGAGTAATTTCTATTATCTGCAAAGTAAAACAACTCAAAGGCAAATGTATTAATTTCTGTATGTGATAAGTAATGCAAAATATTTGACAGGAAATAACCACACAGAGTTGTTCGAGTCATAGTCAAATTCATCCGTAGAACATAGTGGAGAAACTTGCCTTTGATCTCAACAAACGCACATAAGCACATAAAACAATTATATTACACAAAACATTATAATGACGTGTATCCTAGTTGAGGTGACCCTTTCTGAGCCAAGGGTTCAGGCCTAACGATTTTTTGAAGAAAATATGTGCTTCCTCAAAGTCAATCCATTAACCCCTAACTCATATAGACACAAAAAAGGCATAGATTCCTACAAAAGATATCGAAATAGGGATACAATCTTTAGGGAAAAGGGAAAATAACATGAAAGAAGATAAGTTCCCGCGCAGGGGAGAATAGAAAGATTAGCTACTGGAGGCTCCTTCGTCCGCTTTTGCCTTCTTTGACTTGTTCACCTCATGTGCTATTTGATACCTATTGATGATAAGATGACTCCCGCATAACTGTGCCTTGCAGTCGTAAGTCATTTTCCCTATGTTATCGAGTTGGGAGTCCATGCTATCATCCAAATCGATTAGGTATTACCTGGCATTATCAGTGTTTTGCCTAGCTCTTTTCAACTCTTTCCTTAATATACGTATGGTCAAAGCGTACTCCATGTGCATCTGTCGGTGTGCGATTTCACTTTTCTGAAACTCATCTTGTAGCCTGTGAAGCCGAATTTGATGCTCGGATTCCACATCCACAACCTGAGTGGGCACATTTGGTCCCGAAATCAATGCTCCGGCAAGACTCTTTTTCAACCACTCCTTGTAAGTGTCGCTGACTTCAGGGTCATGATCTATACGGAAAGTCACTTCCGTCTGCCTTCTTCTTCTCCATCCATTTATCATGCCATTTTTGAGTGGAGACTCACTTTCATCGTATTCGGTGAAAAAACTAAGCATGGAATCTATTTGTGGTGCCTCCTGCTTGATCTCGAATTGCCTAAGAACTCTGCCAGGATTGTAGGGCCGGGTGCCCCTGAGACCGGGAAGCACTAGGAAAAGCCATTTGCCCCCTCGAATGGTGTATTTTCCTGAACGAAGAGAGTTAATGGACCATTGCACATAGTCATCTCTTAATTCCCCGAAAGTCTTAAACCAAAATTCATGAGATTCTTCCCTTTTGAACCTGTGTAGAAATAACCACATGTCGTGCAAAGCTAGCATATCCACCCTTGTTTTATGATCAGGTTGTACCGTTCTTGAATCTTTTACCAAATGCTTCATCATCCACCATTGTAATATTAGGTTGCAACCTTAAAAGAAATGATGTTTGACTTGACACCTTCCCAAGGATCAATATATGTCGGCGACAATCATGGGAGCTAAATTGTGGAATACCTTGCTAGAATCGCAATCTACTCCAAAGAAAAGTGCATGGGACACCGTAACAACCCTTGGATGAATTGTGCCATTTTCTCCCTGTGGGTACACCATGGTTCCGAGTAGACCTACCGCAAACGCAAAGGCAATCATCTCCTTCCATTTTGCTTCGGAATCAAATTTATGTCCAAATTTGTTGAAGGCATTGAATCTTCCAAACTGACGATACAACTCCCAAAAAGTGATATTTACTCCATCATGTTCCCCTAGCCAGGTGTCGTCGTCAGTTAAAAATGCCTCTTTGATTGTTTGACGGTCCCACACGGCAGGAAGTAAAATATTCTTATCAGGTTTTTCCTTTCTCTTGAAACACATTTCAATACTCTCATAGCAAATTAACACTTCTTTGATGGTAGGAGTCAATTCCACATCCCCGAAGCGAAACACCATATTCTGATCATCCCAAAAAGTCATAAGCACGTGGATCATTTCAGGCCAAGCGTCCATTTCGATCAACGAAGGCAGGTTCCCGATGTGTGTCCTAATAATTATTCTCTCATCTGGACCCATGTAATCCCATCACAATTTTAGGTAATCGTCAGGTTTGGTAACCATCTTAAACTTTGCACGGGAATGAGATTGAGCCATATCTACATAAAAGAAGACAAAAATAAGCCTTTCCCCGACCCCAAAGGGTAATGGATTGAATTTAAACAAGCATATATTTCTCCAACACATAAGTATGATCCGTCTGTGATTGACTCGGGGTCAATAGACATAGGGCAAGTTTTCTAATGGGCCCAATACCCCGCTCGGGTATTGGGTCGTCCTAGGCTCATGCCTAAAATAGGGTTTTGGTTTCGTTCTATCCTCGGTGTCTAGAGTGGGTTTAAACACTGGTTCTCAAGAGGACAACTTGAATTTGAAAATACAAACAGCCATCAGACGACTCGCGTGCTAATAAATTGCTTGTATTTTCAACACATTTTTGGAATTGATCAATAGGGGCCGGG
>NC_061118.1:152512877-152551041 GCF_002878395.1 Capsicum annuum
AATCACCAAGCCAATGAAAAGCTCCATGTACACATACCAAAGGCTCCATAGGAATACTTTTACTTGGGTGAGGAAGAATCTCCATTTCATATCCTGCCGTAGGGCAAACGGCAGTTGGATGGTTACAAATTTTCCTCCAAAAACCTGTTTTAAGCGTGAGAATTTCCATGGATTTTTGTAGACGCATGTCCAATTTAAGGATTTTATAGCCATCAGTGGCAGCGTCATATCCCAATCCGAAAGAAGTGCGCATTGCCTCAAATTCTGTATGGGGAAGTCGCGCGGTTTCTCTTGTTAAGGGGTTCCACAAGAAAAGCTGTGTATCAGCAGCAAGAAGAACCAAGCCGTCGAAAGAAGAAAAGATGTGGTAACGATCCACATAGTGGGTTAAAGGGGGATCGAGTTGTTGTACATCCTCAAAATTTGATAAAGAAGAAGAATAGAATTTAAACCTTGAGGGAGCAGTGTCACTGAATATTTTGCGAATTAGAAGCTTTTGGGAATTTGAATCAGGACTCTGATCCTGCTGCTGCTTCATCATCATCTTATGAAAATAAGGATCTGATATTAATGCCTCCAAGTTTTTGAAGCGAAGAAGAGAGCGCAAGGGTAACCTGCTGAGGATTTCTACAACTATTTGCTCTTTTAAATGAATTGCCTACATAGGAGACTAGGCGGCAAGTTGTTTTGAAGACATAAATTAACAACCTTGAAAACTCAATTTTAAAGTAACAGCACAGCTTAAATCACAAGTCACCTGCTGATCAACATCTATCTGCTTCACGACTCTCTTCCCTGCAATCAATTAAAAAAAAAATGAAATCTTTAAGAAAGTCGTAGGCTCAAACACAGCCCTTGATTGGTTTTAATTTAAAAATAAATGAAGAAACAGACACGAGAGAGAGAGAAACAGGTACCCTTGCGAATTTGACCGTGAGGTACTGATTTCTTCTTCTTCTTCTTCCCCTGATGTTGGCATTTCAAAATATTTGCCTTTTCTGTCGATTCAAGATTTACCTTTTTTGCTTCGTTATATGGTTGGTGTGAATGATAGGGGGGATTCTCCGCTTCTTCATTTGCTGCTCTGATTGAGAAAACCCATTTTCAGTTTGGAAATGCTTTCTCTTTGGTACTTTGACAGGCATTGGACCCGAAAACCCTTCAGATGAACACGGCGGAGACTTACAACGGGGGAGACCGAGGCGCTATTTCTGGTTCAGACTTGGGTACATTAAGTATATATTTTTTTTTTTTAAAAGAGCCTTATCTAGAAGCATCTAAATAGATCAGTTACGAAAGAAAGACATAATTGCTAACTCTCTCACTTCATTATTTTCTCTCTTTTCACGTTATTTCTCTTTTCACGTTTCTCTCTATCTCTCTCCCTCTTCACTTACTTTCCTTCTCTTTTAGGTATGATTCACGAAAATATTTTATAAATATTTTAGTTATCACTTTGTGTATTTATTATTTGCTAAACTCTAAATTTTTGTTTGTAATTTTTTGTTTTGATTATAAAATTTGTAATTCTTTGGATAATAGAATCTGTTTGTTCATAACATAACATTGAACTTAATAATGATATTTTCACTCAGATTTCATGGTTAACAAATAAATATGTGTTCGTTCTTATATTAATTAGTTTTTCAAATACTTTAATATTTAAGCATCTAAGTCAAAATTATATCTGATTAATTATTTTAGTTTGTTGGATCAGTTTAATTGACAGATTATTTTATGTTGAATTTAATTTTTTATAATTACATCATATCACAATAATTTTTAATCGATATATATTTTTTTAATAATTTAAATAGTTCAATAATTATATTTAACATAATATATTTATCTTTAAATATTTTAATTATCACTCAAATAATAATTTTGTTGTTTAAGTTAATACTTTATGTAATATTTTTTCATATAATATAATGTTTTATTACTTTTTAAATTTGAATTGCATATTATTACAAATAAATAAATTACGTATATTCAGATGTTAAAAAACAAACAGTATTAATCATTCAGTATTTAGATCTAGATACAGCATCTTAATCATTCAGATATACATTCAGATTCAAACGTCTTAATCTTTAAAAAAACAAATGCACCCTGAGTGAGATAAAAGGTGTGACGGGATATATATAAAAATTGGGCCAAACCCATCGGTGACCCTAAAGTTGGCACAATCTTTCACTTAGGCACCTTAAGTGGACGTTGTTCACTTTTGACACCTCAAGTAGCCATAAAGTGTGTCACTTTGACAACTTTTGTAATTCAGCAAAGAGAGTGTATTACACTCGCTTTTAAGCGTGTTTCAGGAGTATTTTCGTAATTTTCGAAGGATATTTTCGTAATTTTGAAGTTATCTTCTCCACACAACTTTCTTTAGCCTCTATTAACGGAGGTTGAATTTTTCAAAAATGATAACAAAATTTTCCTCCATTAACAAAATACTCACTCCATTAACATACTGACAACAACAGCACACACCATGAACACCAAATAATACTCCTTCCATTAATCAACGACATCATCAACACCCAAAAAAAAATGTCAACACTTAATTAAAAAACAGAACAGTTCCCTCTTTTGCTGGTTCATGAGATTCTCCAATATTACTAAACTCCCCCTTCAGCAGTCTCAGCAACTCCAAAGCCATTGTCTTTGCTTTGTTGTTTCCATTAACGGATACAGAAATAAGTTCAGGAATGACACCTTCACCCATTACCAGTTGACAATATTGAACTTGTTGAGAGCATAAAAAGGGAAGAAAATCCATTGCATGCTCCTGGTCCTTGCGATTGTCACGCTCAAGCAGTTTCACAACTGATGCAATGCATCCATCAATTTCAGCTATAACAATTCTAGCATCTTCTTTGATGCACAAATTTTGCAAAACGATGACACAATTTCTTGCAGGAATTGTACCCTCATGTTTATATCTAAATTCGTGACTCACAAATTATTTAGCATGAAATTGAGGGGTGGGGTGGGGAAGAAAATTGAGGGGTGAGAGAGCGGGCAGGTGGTGAGGGGTGGCTAGGTTGGAGAAGATAAATGGAGAAGAGGGGAGCGGGTAGGTGGTGAGGGGGTGGGTCGTTGGGCTATAGAAGACGATGAGGATTAGTGGGGTGGGAGGAATTAAATTTTATAATTTTTTTTTAATTATTTAAGTTAAAATTGCCAAGTGGCAATATTTGATTGGTGTTTTTTAATTTTAATTAAAAACAGATATTTAACATATAATTTGGAGAAAAATGACAAATGTCATAATATTATTGGTCACTTTACACGTCATCGGCGCATGTAATACATGCACACGGTATAATTTTGTAGATTCAACAAAAAGTTTCAAAATGACACACTTTATGGCTACTTGAAGTGTCAAAAGTGAACAACGTCCACTTGAGGTGCCTAAGTGAAAGATCGTGCCAACTTTAGGGGGCCACCGATAGATTTGGACTAAAAATTGTATTATTTGTTATGTAGAACATGTATATTAACAAGATGTGTACAAAAGCGAATGCATGTATATTGTATATATACATAAGATATGTATTATATTGAATCTCATATGTATCAAATGTGTCAAATATATATTTTATAAATGTATCATATATGTATTATATTGTATCTAATATGTATCAAATGGGTATTAAACCCATTGGACTCTATAATACTAGTTACAATATTGTTACTAAAATCATAGCCAACAGAGTCAAGCCTATCCTCCAAAGCATCATCAGCCCCACTCAAGCTAGTTTCCTGGCCAATAGAAGAGGTGCTGACCATGCTATCATCATCCAAGAGTATATCTCTTATTTCAAAAAAATGAAAGGGGATAAGGCCAACATGATTCTTAAGATTAACCTTAAGAAAGACTTTGACAAATTAGAATGGTCTTTCATAGAAGACACCCTTCTATTCTTTGATATCCCTGATAATCTTGTCAGACTCATACTCTCCTGCATCACCTCTTCCTCCATTGCAATTTTGGTAAATGGAAGAAGGACAAACTTCTTCAACCCATTTAGAGGCATCAGACAGGGAGATTCTTTCTCACCCTACATATTCATTATGTGTATGGAAAGATTCTCAAAAGGTATTGAAGCTGAGGTTAGAGCTAAAAATTGGACCCTCATCAACATCTCTCCCAAAGGACCTAAGCTGTCCCACCTTTTCTTTGCAGATGATCTCACCTTTCTAATAAGAGCAGACCCCCAATAATTGTCAAACTATTGCTAGAATTATACAAACCTTCTTAACCCATTCTGGCCAAACCATTAATAATCAGAAATCCAAGGCAATCTACTCTGCCAACTGTACTCCTCAGGTGACAAATCAATGTACTCATACCCTTAACATCCAATCCAGCCAAAACTTTGGCAAGTATCTTAGGTATCTAATTTTCTCCAGCAGACCTAAGAATAATGACTTTTAATTCATTATCGATAACATGAATGCTAAGCTAGCAGACTGAAAAATCAAATTCTTGAACATGACTGGCAGGTCTGTCTTAGAAAAATCTACTCTTCGTGCCATGCCCACCGACCTCATGCATTATATTAGGATCCCCAGTAAAATTACTGAGATGATTAATAAGATCCAAAGGAATTTTGTTTGGGGTAGCAGCCATGAAAAAAAGAAGCTTCACCTTCTCAATTGGGAGGTCCTGACTACTGACAAGAATCATGGGGGGCTGGGGCTTCATATGAGTGAGCTTAGAAATAGATCCCTTCATGCTAGTCTGGCATGGAGGCTATTTCATCAGGCTACAAGTCTTTGGGGTCAGAATCTCCTTGCCAAATACTATAATCCCAATAGACAGATCCTAGCAAATCCCTTACCTCTAGAACCTGGAAGAATATTAAAAGGGATTGGAAAGACTGTTGTTTGGGTATTAGATGGACAATAGGTAAAGGGGACAGGGTAAATTTTTTCCAGGACTCCTGGATCCCTCTTCTTAACAGCCTTGGAAGCATCCTTCATAGTCATTTGAACAAGCAGGACCAGAATACTAGGGTCAAAGACGTCCTGGTAGGGGGGAACTGGAATTTCAATAACCTCTCCATTGAAATTCCTAGGGCTATTTCGGATGTCATCCTTAGCCACAATATTACTCTTAAGGCCCACATTGAGGACAAGGTTCTTTCGAATTACAACTCTACTGGCACCTTCACCACTGACACAATGTATTTTTGTCTAAACAATCAAAGTGCCAATGCTACTACAGACAAAAATTTCTCCATTGTCTGGAAAGCTGAAGCCCCTAACAAAACCAAGATCTTCCTTTGGTTACTCATGCATAGGAGACTCTCAACTAGCAGCTATCTGAATCATATTGGTGTTAATGTACCTCCCAATGCCACTTCTACAACCACAACAAGGAGGACATTAATTATATTTTTTTCCACTGTCGCAATGCCAAGCAATTCTGGACTAATATTGTTCTAAGAAGCAGATACAAACCCCCCATACCTGGGAATACCATTGATGATACAAACTGGCACTCATGGTGGGGAAAAATGCGCCCCAAACCCTTCATCTCTTGGCTTACTTGGGTCACTCTCTTACCTCACTGTCTAAGAGAGATTTGGCTCACTAGAAATCATAACCTTTTCAACAACAAATGCATACCCACTAATAGTGAGACTGCCATTGCCAATGCCACAGAATATGCCCTCCTTTCTAGATCCACCTCGAACCCCAATACCTCTCAATACATTATCAGCCTTTGGTGGAAACCCCCACAATAAGGAACCATAAAGCTGAACACTGATAGTTCTGCTAATGGCAACCTTGGGCCAGGAGGATTGGGTGGTGTTTTTAGAAACCAAGATGGGGGATGGGTTATGAGCTTTTACCAACATCTTCTACACACAACCCAGTAATGGCTGAAGTCCAAGCCATCATCTATGGACTTCGACTTGCTAAGGAACATAACATTTATAACCTTGACATTGAATCTGACTCAATGCAGCTCTTGAAATTCTTCATAGGGATCATCCATTATATCATAACCTTATTGCTGAGTGCAGGACATTAATGATCGACCTGGGAGCAGCACCCCCAACACAGGTGTTTAAGGAACAAAATGCAGTAGCGGATCAACTAGCTAAGGAAGACCCAGCCATACAATTCACAGAAAAGCCGATCACCACTTCATCGCCACCTTCTTTTGTATTGAGTTATGTTCTAGATGATAGCATTGGTAAAACATTTATACGTGCAGTCAAACATCATATTCTGGGTCACTATACGACCAATGGAAACTCATTTTCATGCCCACAGGGACGGGATGTGGCTCTGACTAACTCTATTTTGACTCATTTTGATGAAAGGAGTGCAAATCCCCCCCACCCCTATTAAACGTGCTATAACAACTTTTTCTTGACCAAAAAAAAAAAATGGGTATCACGTTGTATAAATGTATATGTATCAATACATATAGAAGCTGCATCAATATTTTAGAAGAAGAAGAAGATATACTTATTCAGATACATGTATCTGAAATCATAGAATGTATCTATTACCCAACAAGCACTGATGCATTTTTTTTGTCTTTTTTTTTAATTATATTTGAAAAATTACACTCTTTTTTATATTAGATCATGAACAGAAGTAATAATTATAATACTAAAAAATTGTATTTAACTGAAGAAAAAAAAAGAACGATAACTGAAAAAGCAAAAAAAGGTTTTTCTTTAGAAAAAGAATGACTGAGAAAAATAAAAGCAACAGAGAAATAACAATAAATTTTTTTAACGGGGAAAGGGAAGTAGCAAATTTGCAAGAGGCTAGAAATTCAATACGTCGAAATATAGTAATTTAATTTAAACTCGTATTGATCCAATACAATGTTAAACCACCACTAATTATAGAAAAATTGATTGTTCTTAGAACTTGGAATCTCAATTACCTATTAATGTCTCTCAACGATTTAGCGGGTTTATCTTAACTAGCTCTTTCGAACCAAACTAAAAGACCCTAATTACATTTCATTTTTGGGCTACACTTAGGTTCTTCCGATCTCCAAGTTAAACAATTTTTTATGAAGCTTAAAGTCTCAAATCATATTAATTAATCTAACCAAACCTTAATTTTCTCTCTCAAATCAAAATGGACGAGTATTACGGTTAGCTAATCCCTTCGAAAACATTAAAGCACAAGATTAATTAAAGCAACAATGTGACTTCTTCATTAATAATGGTAAATATAATACAACATAAGCAAATGAGTCAAATACCACCCAACAAATGTAACAACTACAAAACTTGTATCACAGTCTAGTAGCGTTGTTGGGCACTTTACATCTTATATGGGTTGTTCGACTTTATGAAAGAGTTAAGGATCATTTGGGAAGTATTTCGGTACTTAGGTGGAAGTTTATGATGTTAAAAATAGTGCGTCACATTTTAGGGTGTCTGTGCATTGAGACTAATACTTTTATGTCCAAGACTTACACCCCAAACTCTTGGGCTTATGCTCTATGAATCTACATCTTTTATTTGCGCCCCAAAGCATTTTTGGTGAACTTCACTATAAAAACGCCTTTGCAAACACCACTATAGAGATAGGTGATCCTAAGGGAATGAAACTATCCCCCGGAAAACAATTGGAAATGACTCTTTTATCATTTGGTTTTAAATTTTAGTAAACAAAATAAGTGCGTATCTAATTTAACTAATTAGTGAACTTATTTCATATTCTTTAGTCATTAACAAGGGCATCGTTCTATCAAGAATGCATTATAAATTTACTACTACTAGTTTTTTCTTTTCACATGAATTTACTATTTCTCCTCCCAATTTTCACTTACATTCGAGCCCACCTTGAGAATTGATTTCAATGGCTTTATCTCTTCTTTTACTTGCTCTTTAATGGAAGGTACTTTCTCTGTTGATTTCTTTTTCTTTTTCTTCTTCTTCTTACTGAAATAAATCTCCTCCACATCGTCATTTATGCTAACCATCTTCCTCGGAGCTTTATTCTGCGTTTCCGTTGATGGTCCAGGGGCTTCTTCCTCAACAATCTTGTCACCTTCATTCTCTTCACTAGTTACCTGAGAAAGCTCACTTTCTCCATTTTCAAGGATTGCATCATCTTCAACTACAGCTTCTTCCAGCTTGGGAACTACACGAGAACTCGAATCTTCAGGATGCAGAACATGTCCATTGCTTGCGCGAGTTCCATTATCTGGATTAGATCGGGATTGACTCGTATCACCCAAAGTCACAGGCTTGATAGCTTCAGCGTCAAGGCTCTGTGCAACAAATTCATAAAGCCTATTGACATTAAAGAAGCCACCGCACCAAGATAAATCCAGACTCCTGATCATGTAGACTTGACCTGCTATTTCAGCGGCAGTATCCTTGAACAGGTTAAATAGCCATCGACAGATGGACAAGCTGTAGCACACAGGGCATCCAAAAGACATGATATAACATAAGAATTCATTAATAATGCCAATGAGCTGGATCTTGTTTCCTCCTGGATCCATTTCTTGGTCTATTTCAAGAGGGGAAATTGAAAAAATAATGCAGGCTTTTAGACTGCTGTAGCATCAGATTCTTCCTGCCAAAGACAAGCAACAGTTCCAAGCAATGTTCCTTTTCTTTTCTTGAGAGCAAAACCAAAGACAAAACCTGATAGCATCTTATCTTCCCCCTCCATAAAGCTAATTCTTATAGGGCATCAAGGTTTTATTCCTTGCCTGTTTCTCAACTTGAGTATGATAACAAACAATTATCACGAATAGGGACTCTGATTGTCAATTTCACCTTGAGAGAATCAAGCCAATTGAGCATGGAAAACGAATAAAGAGGATTAAGGTTTTTGTTCAGCTTTAACGTGAGTACAAACGTTGGAACAATGAAATACTAATTGATCGGAGGAGCACATGAGGAAAGAGAATGGAACCAACCAAGATGGATTACCATTTACCAAGCAATGAAGCACGTTAATATACTTCTTCTTACACAATTTTCACCAAGTCAACGGAGAGACGTTCCCTTAAATCATACCGACAACTCGTTAGAACAATTCTAATAAGAACAATTCTAATAAGAACAATTATTCAGGATTGCACCTGCTTATTGAGTCATAAAATAGATAACAAGTCTAAAGAAAATTTCTGAATGGACTACAGAAAAAGGCACACGAAAGCACTCTTCAACCTAAGAAGAAGCCTCAAATAATTAGTTTGAGAGAACCAAAGACATGGAGTGTCTAAGGGTTGGATAAGTTACAAATTCTAGCATCTTACAAAATTGAAGTATATCATTCCCTCTTCACAATCGTCTATCTAAACTTTGATTCGTCCACATAGACGCCAGTATGCTCCAGTGTGGAATAGAGACTTCTCAAAAACCCATATATCACGTACCAAGACCTGGATTGGAAAAAACAAAATGAGAAACTAGTGCTTTTTACTACTATTGCATAGGCAGTTACATAGTTGTACTTGCTGCCAAAATGTTTCACTCGTATAACTACTATGATGGTTGGAAACTATAAATTTCAGCATACCAAATATTAGACCTTGTAGGGTCTGATTGTATTATCTGTGTTAACTTAGAAGCCCTTCACTAGATGCAACCAGGAATGCTATTTTTTTTTAAGAATATAGAAAGAGAAAGTTTTAAGAGGCTTGCAAGGTAAGGCTTCTGCTTCCCAATCCATACGTTAATATCCCAGACATATTTTAAGATATGGAGCCATCATCTTAGACTAAATTACAAACTCTGGTTCAACATTCAGCAATTTTGGAGGGTAGCAAAGTGACTTTCTTCACATCGATGTTGGATGGCTAATTCAGTGAATCGTTGCATTATACAGAATCTCTATCACATACCTCCTTATTTCTATCTCCAGAGACAACAGCTCCTTTTGCATCATATGCCTCAAACTTCTGCAAGAATAGCTTAATATCAACACAAGATAGTCATTTCTAATAATTCTAGACTGCATTACAACAAAAGATGTGTTGGTCTTCTAAATTTTAAATATTAAAAGTAAAACCTGACACACTCTTGGAAACTAGATGGAGTTCCTTTGGACTAGTAAAAGGTGGGAAAGGCTGTTCTCCAATTATTTCATTTACAAACTGATTTTGCTAAGGTGATATGATAAGGGTTTATTCTTTTTCTTATCCATAAGTGGCAGCAGGGTCTCTTAGTTTAAAGGTAACAAGGTAAGTGTTTATTTCTCTTCTTATCCATAAGCTGCAGCAGGATATCTTAGTTTCAAGGTAGCAAAGATAAGGCTGATATGAAGCCAATAGAACTCTTTTCTTTTCTTTTTTTGGAGGCGAATTTAACAACCGCAAAAATTAATCCTAATTTTTCTTTATTATACACTATGTGACCACAGCATAAGGTATTTTCAAAACTCTGGTGAAAGAATCTGCAATCAGTTAAGTCCATTAACAGACAAGGGAGCAAGTTCATCATCAACTAGAAGTCATTGCCAATTGCAAGCACAGTCGGGTTAGTTCATCTGTTTTGGGTATAGAGGCTGCCAGTCTTTGAATAAGCAGTTGGAAACTAGAAAGTGATCTTCCAATTCTCTTCTTTCTATCCTCGCAAGCAGGAAATTTTCACGAGCTAAAACAGTCTATCAAAACAAGGAAGCAAATGGGTAAAGTCATTGCCTACTGGCATGCCATGATTCAAGTTTTAGGTTGTGTACACAGAATCCTCTTTAGGTACTATGGATAGGAGAGCACCACTCGGCATCTATTCACTTTCTTCTTTTCTCAAGTTATGATCTGAATTGTGACATTATCTTTTGCTTGTGTTCTTTCTTCCGAGTAATTCTCTATAAAATGGTAGTCTTTCATTGACATGTTGATTAGCAATAAACAAGCATTACCTGCCAGGCTTACTCTGAAGTATTAAAGGTATGGTCATATAAACAAATTATGCAGCTATCTGGTCATATCAACAGGATTGGATGTCAAGTTTTACAACCGAATAAAGCATTACAATCATGGGATGCAGAAAAATTAAAACAGCTCCAATACCATTGATGGTAGCAGGCATCAGCATCAAATGAACTCAAAACAGTCAAAAGAATATTCAAATTACTGGCCTATTTACCTGCTTAGACAGAAACTCAAGTGTCAGCTGTATGAACACCTTACTCAGATCATCTCGATCAACACCAATCTGCAAAAGACGCAGCTACAGAGTTCTATCATCGCACAATTAAGAAGGGGTAAAAGTTCAACGGCCAAAACTTCCACATGAATAATCACTTGGTGGAGAGAAAATCTAAAGAGAATGAAATTCTTTATTTTCTTGTTACATGATAGAGGTTCCATTTGATGTAATAATTCTCAATATTCATGAAAACAGACTGAATGGACGCGAAGGGTTATCATCCCAGTTAAGCTAGCACTCTCTCCCCAATATATTGCATGGCAACTGGCAGAGTCATCTTAAGAAAAGATATAGGCAATAAGATAGGTACAAAAACTAAAAACATTATCAGAAGCTCTGCTACACTATTTCTTAAACCCTGATGGGTTTTGTAATCGACCCCATTGAAGTTTCTCCAAGTAAGACAATTACCAAAAGCAACCCAGGAAGAAATTTTATGAAAGGGTCATCGAAAAAGGTTTTGCTCCTTGAAAACCAAATCAGAGAGACCAAAAATGTAGATCATATCCATCACATGGAAAGTGTCCATCAGAACCCGAGCAGAGAATTTATAAAGGGTCAGCAGATAAGGCTTTGTTCCTGACAAACCAAAATAAGTGGGACAAAAAACGTAGATCATATCCATCACTAAATGTAATAATCTTCGTAGTGTCCTGGTAATTAACATAACTTTCCTACACATGCAAATCAAGGCATTAATGAGCTTAAGTATGGCTATGGTTTGGTACTTGCCAATCGAGCTCGCAGAGTCCGCACTTTAACAATTGGTTCAATTAGTTCCCAGTAGACAGTAGGCCACACTGATTCTCGCTGCTTGATCTCATTCTTGAGAGCCTGTCTTGTACGACCAAAGGAACAAATATGTCAAACAGACTAGTTTTGAATTTGAAGTCAGAAAGAGTGAAGTAACTAAATAGCCCATGACAAATATAGATAACTGCGGACCAACTTGCAGCCAACTACATATAAAAATTGAAATGGTCCAAGATCCACTCACGACAAACAGGACCTAACCCATGCCAAAGGCATAATCTCATCATTTATCCAAATAACCAGGTTAAGCAGCAAGATTGAAGGCTCGGTATGAATTCAGAATAAAAAATACTAGGTAAAAGAACCTACAGAGTACATACGGTCCGTAACTAATTTCCTCAAAGTTGCCTTTCCTCCGTCCGCCATTTGGGTATTTATCTGAAAGGGGAAAGCAGAAGTGCATGCGAGTCAAATGCTGAACATAAAATATGTAACTAGTGAACAGAAACCAGAGAATGACAATCACCCAAGAAGTCTCTAGTCATGAAAAAGCACACGTCGAAAGCACACCTCTTTGTATATGCTAACAGCTTCAGTATAGAACTTTTGTTTTGAATATCCAGCTTTTCGTAGTTTAGCAATGGCATATGCACTTTTGAGCTGCAAATACAATTTTGTTGGGTAAAGCTGATGACAATGACGATCAAGGACACAGAATAAGAATTTTGCGTATACTCACCCTTAAATAATCTCAATAAAAGTTTTGTACCACCCCGAGTTTGAAGGAGCATGCTATGAGGGGTAAAAAAATTAAGAACGGCAGATGTTGAAACAATTTCTTTTTGTGAAGCAGTCAAGTAGCAGTACAAATGGGTGTATATAGGATGGTAAGACGCACAAATAATTACCTCTGAAGTAAGATCCTCCTTTGTCCTTTTCCAACCATTTCTAGTGAAATATCTGATATCAACATTTGAAAAGTTGAACAAAGGTTGTTTTGCATGATTGCATTAAGTATAAAGAACTCCAAATCACTGAATGAAGCACTTCTTAACTTTATTAATAATGCACTCAGCTACTGCGACCTCTTTATCAGAAGCTCTACAAAAGAGATCTGAAAATATTCTTTAAGGAGTGTATGGATGAATCTGCCATGGTGAATTCTCCTTAAATTCCCTACTTTGAATAAGACGTTTTTTTAATAAGGTAATGTTTCATTGATAACCAGTACCAAGACAATACTCCACCAAGTACAAAAAGCAGGACTTGGTTTATATTACAAGCTTCAAATATTCTAACAAGTCCAGCATGTCATACATATTTAAATCAAAATTTACTTTCATCCAATAGTACAAATTTTGAACACATCTATATTTGACAACATGAATCAACTCCTTTTTGTCTTCAAAGCACCTCCTATTTCTGCTTTGAACTAGATGTTGCTAATAAATAGTCCAGAGATCTCTTATATGTTTCCAGCTACCAATACCATAAGAACTTACTACCTCTTTTATGCACCAGTCACCATGGTGCTTGTTGTCCATATGTAGCTTACCTCACTTTTCTCCACATTATATTTTCTCCTTATGATACCATCTTATGTGAGCATATACAATCCATCCTATCCTAATCAATGCCAGTTTGGAAATTATAACTACAACAAAGAATTTGACTGTCCCAGATTGCCATACCAAAATACCATACTAAAACTGATTAAAGAGAAGATTTAGATATTAATAAAAAGTGCGAGCAACCAAAATCGATAGCCAATTGCATGAGAAGTCTAACTTACCGCTTCCAGAATGGGATTTTTTCACGAGGGGCATAAGGCTCATATATGATTCCAGGACTCAGCATAGACACTTTGACTGCTCCCTGTGGATGGAAAAAATTTAAAGCTTAAATGTTTATCCAACCTAATTATGAAAGAAAATTTCTTTTGACAAGAGAGGATAGCTCAAGTGGAAAGCACATCTATCTCCAACCTTAAGGTTGTGTGTCCGAGTCACCAAGGGAAAAAATGACCATATCAAAAAGAATTTTTTTTTTTGATAAGGTAAGTATATTTCATTCACAAACAAGGCCGAGCTGGCCATATAAAATGGATAAAACAAAAAGTAAAGAATCTACAAGAACTGATTCCCTACAAAGTCCACCCATTCTTCTATACAGCTAGGAATATTATGGGTGCACCAAAAGCAAATGAGAGACCGGAGGCTATTCTCACCTTAGAAAAACTAGACTCTACCCCCTCAAAAGCCCTCCTATTTCTCTCTGTCCAAACAACCCACATCAACACAAGAGGGACCAAATTCCAAGCCTTACATCTTAACCTAATCCCTCTTCTCCAACAAAACATGAAACCTTTCACAGTTTTTGGCAAAAAGAATAATCTAGAGGCTGTAACAGATTAATGTGCTAAACACTCACAAGTAACAATTAAGACGAAACCATGCATATTTATTCATCACCAGCAGTGTTTCAATTAACAGATTTTGTTACCATTTTCCGTGCTTGAGCTGGAGCTTTTGCTTGTGTTGTAACGGATCGCATGTAGCCATAGCTTATTGGATCTTGCATCTACGCGGAAGTAAAAGTGATGGAAGTAATCAAATCTCTCATCCAACAAAATAAGGATATACAATTGCTACAAGGAAAACGAGCAGGGGTAATTCCACCAGAAGAAAAAGGGTGCAAACTAACAAGGCCAAAGTAGTACAGAAGAGAAGTAGAATCAGCAACAAATTAACGGATCAACCAAGTTTAAAATATTATTAAAACAGTTCAAGGAGAACTTTGATCCAGTCTAAAAGAGATAAAGGACACACCACAAGAGTGTCAAACATCAATTGGGATTCGATACACTCTTCACTCGACAGAAAATTGACCTCTTCTGCAGGGAAACGCCCCCTAGACTAAGCTTTCTTTATTTCATGTGAAATAAGAAGAGGAGATAAAAGCAGCATATAAGAGAACTTTAATATCAGAGTTTATGCTACTTGATAGAAGAAAATTATTAGCTACTGTAATAAAGTTTAGGTTAAAATGAAGTTCTCTAATTTTTTTGGATTCTTAGTTATAAGATTATATTTTGTGAATTTCTTGACTTTCAATGTCTTTCATCAACGGTCAAACACAAAGTGCTTAAACCACTTGAGACAACCAATAGATACAGGCAAGTTAAAACTTAGATAAAATGCTCACAAAATTAAAATTATAAAAAGAAAAGAATAACTGCCTGCATATACTATTTTGATATTTTTTTCAAAACCAACTCACCGTAGTTGAACGGAGCATTGTTTTATCCCCAGATGTCCAGGGGATACCTCCATGGTCCTTATGCATGCAGGATGATATGCTCCTTAGTGTGATATGTGGAACTGAACACCAGAAGCAAACAGTTCAACACAGAAAGATGTTTGTTCCACTAATAGCTCAGAGTTCAAATCTAAAAGGCAGAGAGGCCAACAGAAAGAAAAGAAGAAAAAGCAAAGGAAAAAAGTAAACTAATTGTTTCAGAGTGAGTGGTTGGCCTTTCACCAAGTGAACAGTCTTTGTTGTAGATCTATTATTCCATATATGGAAGTCAGGCAATTTATATAAGCAAGAGGAATTGCTCCAGCACTTGGTATCTCATCACAAGGAAAGATGATTCATTTCATTACAGATAGAGCTATCCCTATAAGAGCTTAACGACTAAAATGGAGAAGGACAGCAGAAGTTGTTAATAGGATGATCAGAAAACAACATATAATTCAAGCACGACGCTATTCAGCTACAACTAGAGCAGCTTAATATACGATTTCATATTGCAACCAATCCCATAAGTGAAGCAATAACCATAAAAAGATATTCATTTGCCTATTCCATTTTGTCTTTCCCTCAGCTTCTAGAAACAGCCAAATGAAGTAAATTTCAACAAACCAACAACAAAAACATAACAGTATAATCCCACAAGTGGGGTCTGGGTAGGTTAGTGTATACGCAGACCTTACCACTACCTTGTGGGCTGAAAGTAGGGTAGATGGGATATTTCCAATAGACCCTCAGCTCAAGTTAAAACATTACCAAGCAGTTCTATAAAGGAAAACAACGAAAGAGAAGAACCCTAAGATAAAATGCTAATGATAGCATGACAAAGCATACTAAAAAGGGAACAGTCACTACAACAAAATAAATACTACAATAATCTGAGTGTAAGAAACATCAAATAGTCACAGAAATGTAATGACAAGAAACTCTCAAACCAATACTACAACTACTAATATGAAGGAATAAGCTCGACAACTCTCCACAACCTAACTCACCATCTACCCTATTCCATATCCTCATAAAGATTCATCATTAGAGTTTCAATGCACATACTTACCATTTGTAACAAATTTTGAATTGCTTCTTGAGCTTCCTAGCCTGCAGTATGAGAAAAAAGAGTCAGATTTGACACAAAGAAAAAAAAAAATAGCTCAATATAACGGGAAATGGGCATTATAAATTCGACTATAAATAATGAATGCGAGAAAAATGGAATAAAGAAGCTTACAAGGTAGAAAAGTGTCGAATTTCAAGTGTTTGATAGATGTTTCGAAGCGAGTGATATCGGCCTAAAGCCATGTGTGAGTGATCAAGAAGATTGAAGACCGGACCAATGGAGGTTTTGGTATTGCAGAAACAAGGGTTTAAGGAGGATTTATTTGCTACTTCGCACCATAAGTTAGCCGCTACTGCTTACTGTTTACTGACTGCCACCTGTTTATGATAAAAAGACGAAAATGCCCCTTATATTTGTCCATTGGCATGTCTAACACTGTTTGGACAGTGGTTGGTTTCCGTGGTATGATATGGTATATAGTATAATTACTACAAGAATCATGTTTGTGAATCATGAAAATCCTCACTTTTTGTAACCACCAATTTGGTGGTATCCCATAATTTATTTTTTATTTTTCAATTGTGTCGTTACTTAATATTATATAATCTTATTTTACCCTTCACTCTATATTATTTAACTCCACCTCATATTCCCACTTCGCCAGCCTCGCCCTCGCCCCCTCACCCCCACCACCACCCCCAATTTTTAAATTTTCCTTTTCAAAAAAATTTCAAACTTTTGTTTATCCCACCCCCTACCTTTACCCGACCCTACCTCCTGTCATAACCCCCGCCTTAATTTATTTTACAAAATTTAAAAACTTTTTCTTACCCACCCTCACCCCTCCTCCGCCAATTTCTTTTTTATTTTTAAAATTTATTTTTTAAAACTTTTAAGAAAATTTCCTCACACCACCCTACCCCTGCCAGCTCCCTCTCCCCCCACCCCAAAAAAAAGATATTTTATTTTAAATATTTTTTTTAAAAAAAAATTCTTACCTCAACCCCTATTCCGACCTCTTACTCTACGGCCCCTTCCCCCAAATATTTTCTTTGAAAGAATTAAATTTTTTCTTATCCAACTATCATATTCGTTTTCAGTATTTTGTGTTAAATATATACAAATGCTTTTAGAAAATATTTTCTACTTGCATAACGAACATAAGAAATAATTTATTTTTCTAGAAAATATTTTTTTCAATTCAATACCAAACATACCTGTAGCATATACATAAGTTGCATTCAAACTTTGCACTTGTCGTTGGTGTCGTGTCTTAAAACACCAAAAAGAAATAAAATTTGCTATTATAAAAAATGAATTCACTTATATTTATTTTGATCTACTCTTTTATTGAATTTGTTAGAATTTACATTAATTTAATAATTTAATATATCGATGTGACATAATTTATGAGAAGTAGTAGAAAGAAAATTATTTAATTAACAATTATTGATAAATTTAATATTTATAATGATCGAAGAGTATTTTAGTAAAGTTGCCAGTTATGATACAGTTCATGTTGGTATAATATACCACAAATTACAATAATCATTACAGTTGAAAATAAAATGAACAAAAGTGAAGAAAATAAAATAATCTTCTTCTTGGCTGAGGTATGGATCTCGCTTTCTTTAAGGAGATTCAAGCCCATTGTGGTATAATCTACATTGATCCAGCAGTATATCTCGTGACTTTTCCCCTCCAGGATACAACAGCCTATCAACGATATACAACTCAAATAACTCCGGATTAGTTGAAAAGTCCAAAACTCCACTATAAGAACACCTTCCTTTAACATATATTTACTCTCTTCCCCCATTCATTTTAATATTAAATTATGAGAGTTCACCATTTTAGTTTAAGGTAGACTATTATGCATAATGAAGGTGTGCTCTGCATTGAACTTTCACTTAGTAAAACAATAACTTTTACTCCAGAATCAGTAGTGGTCTCAGACTTGAACTATGACTACTTAGAGGAAATAAAGTATTACTGCTTACTCACAATAATCAAGGTGTTAACATAAGCTTTAATAGCGAGCACATTACGGCCATGTGCTATCCCGATTTTTCATGAACATTTTTAGAATAAGCCTCATTCTCAAAGGAAGCGGCCTACTTCTACACTCACATAGGTGAAATCCGTCGAGAGTACTCCTGTAATTTAGCACCCCACTCATACAAGCTACAGATTTTCATTAAGAGTTTTCTTAAACTCAACCTCACCCACATTACAGGTTAATGCACTCACATCATAGGAAGGATTAAATAACAGTGCATCCCACATCAAGTCATCATATGATTCGTTCTTCCCATTGAACCTGGTTATAGGATTTCTAGTCCCTAGGTTGGGTTTCCTCATATATGATTCATGATTTTTTTATAGATTTCTTTCCTCCCCATCGATGTGATTCAGACCATTTTCTTGCTAAAGCCTTAGTTTTGAATCTACAAGATTATCATAAAGTTAACACAATTAATATTGGTATACCATTGATCAATATGATCTCACAATATTGTATTTTTCTCCCTATGGTCTGAATTTACCACTAAAAAAATGATTTACACTCTATCAATAAATTTTTAGTGCTATCATATAACTCAAAATTAGAGAAATCAATTTCTCAACATAAAGTGATTGATCAATTCACTTTTACTAGTTGAAACTAAAATAGTTAGTTCAACCTTCATAATAAGCTAGCAAATTATAATTTATTTCTCATTAGTAAATAGCACCAAGTTTGTTTTTTTTTTTCTCATTTTGCATCAAAAACACTTTTAAGTACAACAAGCCACAACATTTTTTTTTAACCAAATAAATATACTTAACTTGCTTGTTTAAATACTTATACATAATTCATGTCAAGTGCAACTAGCCACATATCTCATATTTCATTAGGCTAATAAATTCCTTTTTTTTACCACACCACATTCACATATTTGAAATAAAAAAAGTTGCATGACTCATATAGAATCAACAAAATGCATTTCACAATTTTTTTTTCACCATAATATGACATGTCAAGGAAAAGTTCATCACATAATTTAGGTATTTTTCATTCCATGAATGAAATTTATCTCACTCAAATATTTAATGTTAAATGGGTAATCAACATTTTTTATTCTTTCTTTGATAACATGCTAAAGCCAAATATAAGACATCAAGTCATATACAAATTAATAATGACATCTAATTTACTCCAACAATAATTATGCACTTATAACACTTTTTTAACTCATTCTCAAAAGTGCAAATATCACAATTTTGTGGTGATTTTTTCTCATTTCATTAGCCCCCACTATTTCAAGATTTAGAATACCACTTTATGATCATGAAAAGTAGTATTATTTTTTTCATTAAAAATATTAGGTAGAAGATTTTTTACCTTTCTTCCACAACAAGTAGAAAAGTTTTTACCTTTTCGTCGCTTGAGTTGAGGAAGTATAAAATATTTTACCCTTCATCTCTTCCCTTTCATCTCTTGAAGAGATTAGTGATGTTGAGATATTGAGATCTCCATCTTGATATTCGTGATTTTTTAAACTGTAACAAAACATGAATCTCGTTAAAATTGTTGGTGTAATATACCACAAATTACAATAATCATTACAGTTGAAAATAAAATGAATAAAAATGAAGAAAATAAAATAATTTCTTCTTGGCTAAGGCGCAGATATCTTGCTTTCTTTAAGGAAATTCAAGTCCACTGCGGCATAATCTACACCTATCCAGCAGTATATATCGTGACTTGTCCCCTCCAGGATACAACAGTCCATCAACGATGTACAACTCAAGCAACTCCGGATTAGTTGAAGAGTCCAAAGTTCCACTATAAGAACATCTTCCTTCAACATATATTTACTCTCTTTGTATAGTGAATATAGTTAAAGACTTAGCATATTTTCTTGGTCTCAACTCTATCTTTCACTAGTATAGTTACTCTATTTTGTATAGTGAATATAGTTGGAGATTTAAAATATTTTTTTTGTCTGAACTCTCTCTTTCACTTCACATTTTTTTCTTCATTCATCAAAGGAAGAAACACAACTATTTATAGGTGATGAATTCTTTCATGTATTGGATAAGATGAATGAGGGGTAGTAATGTGGGTAGATAAATAGCTTTGAGGTTACATATGTTACATGAGTTATAAGACATAAAAGGATGTGTAATGGACAAATAAAGACTTAGTGGTTATAGGAGTTTTAAGAAACTCATGACCACATTCTTCCACTAACAAATATAAATAATACCCACCAACATGGGTTGTGACGCAGCGGATAGGGCTGCTCCACCCTTAACCATGTCAAGAATAGAACTTGGGCCTAACTCAATGGGCTGCTCCACTCTTAACCATGTCAACCATGTCAAGAATGGAACTTGGGGCTAACTCAACGGGCTGCTCCACTCTTAACTATGTCAAGAATGGAACTTGGGCCTAACTCAACCTCAAAAGTTAGCTTAAGAGGTGACCTAACTCAACCTCAAAAGCTAGCTCAAGGGTGAGGATTATCCAAGTCCATATAAGCAAACCACTAATCCATTCTTCAACCAATGTGGAACTTTTATCCACGGGACTTTTACCCACTCTAACAGCCCCCACTCCAAGACTCAACTGGCACTGGCGCGTAGACGGGGAGCCCAAAACGGGAATGGACCCGACTCTGATACCATGTCAAGAATGGACCTTGGGCCTAACTCAACCTCAAAAGCTAGCTCAAGAGGTGAGGATTACCCAAGTCCATATAAGTAAACCACTAGTTCATTCCTCAATCAATGTGGGACTTTTACCCACTCTAACAAATCAGAGGTCGAGGGTTCGACCCTAGGCATGCAGAAAACTCTGTTGAGAGCGCTTCTCCCCGAATGAGGCCCTACGCGGTATGAATTCGAATTAGTCGAACTCCAATGTGAATATCGGACAGCGAATAGAAAATAAATAAAAAATGTAAATAATACCTACTAACATATGCACTTAATATAATAATAAAATGCATATAGACAACAATTCATACTGTCAAAATAAACAATAAAACTATTGTTAAACAACGGTAAAGTTTATTCAAACATGCTATTATATTGTATTGTACAGTACAATACCGTATAAACAGTGTCAGAAAAAAGGGACACTTACGTTATCCATAACAGATGAAGATTCAGCCACAACCAATGAAGGAGACACAACATAGCATAGCACAACACAAACCACTCGAAATATTTTGTGAACAAAAAACAGAAACAGAATCACATAGCCACTGTCACTCTGAACAACAACTTGTTCATGTTCAAGATTTTTTTCTACTGTCTCACAATCTCTGATCTCGTACTGTTTCTTTTTTCTCATGGAAACCATTCTCTCCCCTCCTTTTTCTCCTCTCTTCAACCCCAAAACTTCCCTTTGTAAGCCTTTTCTTTCACTTCCTCACTTACCCAAATCAACTTCAGCTAAGCCAATTTGCTGCAGCCTCAGAAAACACTATTCCCAGGTTGAAAAAGATTCTTTTTCAATACCCAAAAGTTGGGTTTCCCATGTTCAGCAAGGACTAGCTGCTCTAGCTATTTCTTTAGCTCTCAATTTTTGTCCAGTTGTGTCATCTGGTTCTGCATTGGCATCTGAATTTGATGTGTTAAATGAAGGTCCTCCCAAGGACTCGTATTTAGTTGATGATGCTGGTGTGCTTAGCAGGGTGACTAAGTCTGATTTGAAGGCATTGTTGTCTGATGTGGAGAAGAGAAAAGGCTTCCACATTAATTTCATCACTGTCCGGAAACTCACTGTAATTTTGATTCTCTCTTTTTATCTCTTGCTAATGATCTATAATTAGTATTTTTTAGTTACTGAGAAGAAAAGTTTCAATCTTTACGGTGCTTTTCTACTTGATGGTAAAGTTATTGTCATGTGATCACGAGGTTACGGGTTCAATCCGTGGAAACAGCCTCTCGTAGGAATGAGGGCATAGAGGGAGCATAGTAGTCCGGGCTGCCCTTTTTTATGCTCAAGTTCTTTTGTTAATTTTTATCTTGGGAAAACTTAAGTGCTGGTAGACCTCAACCTGTAAACTATAATCAACCCCCTCTTCCCCCAATCCTCTAGTAAGAATAGGAGAAAGAAAATAATGAGCCTGTTAAACACTGAGGAAGAAAAATAATTGAAATGGTAACTTTTGGTGTTTTGTAGAGCAAAGCTGATGCTTTTGAGTATGCTGACCAAGTTTTGGAGAAGTGGTACCCTAGTATTGAAGAAGGAAATAATAAGGGTATAGTTGTGCTCGTTACAAGTCAAAAGGAAGGCGCAATAACTGGTGGCCCTGAGTTTATAAAGGCTGTTGGAGATACTGTTCTCGATGCTACCGTCTCAGAGAACCTTCCAGGTAGGAAATACTTCCTTCCAGTTCGTTGTTGTTTGGGAGCGTTGATTAGTTATGTCATTGAGGTTGATTTCCAACTGAACAGCTTATTGAGAACATTGGCAATAAGTAAGCAACAATCTTGGTAAAGACATGAAGTATAGTACAGAAAATTAGTATAATAGAGAATATTAGTTTTCACAGATTGTACGAGGTTAGAAAAGTCTAATGCTCTTCATCAACATTAACATTGGCATGTAAGCAATTCAGTGAGTTTGATAAATGCATGATTTTTGATTGACTCTTAGGTCTTAGCTGCTAGAGAAGCTGTCTCATTGTCATGTCCATGGAGTTACAAGCAGGACCTAGAAACACAAACTCCAAAGAGTTCACCTAGTTGCTTATATATTAGTAATGATCCTGAGACAATCTAATGGAGGAATGAGTATTTTTTTTTTCCTTAGTTATTCAGTTCATACAATAAGATTTCTTTAAAAGCATATCTTCTGGTCCAATAGTAGATCGTGTTATCTTTTATGTATTCGGGTACAAGAATCTGTATATAAGAAACACAAACTTCAACACTGGTTCAAGTCCAAGACAAGAACACTTATGAAGTTCTGTAACACCTTCAACATCAGATTACGAATAATCTATCTAAGAAGTGTGTTAAGATTTAGAAAAGAGATGAAACAGAATTTAAGACCAAGTCCTCCGAATTCACGGAGTGTCCTTAAGGAATAATTTCCCTCACTGTATCCGAGGTTTTGGAATGTTCCTCCCAGGATAAAATGACCTTCAATCTGAACAATAGCGGTACCTCAAATTGTTGGATTCAGCGAACTCACTCAACGGTTTGATAGATCACACTGAAAGTTTTTCAAGACAAGAAGAGAGTTTTTATTTCAGAAAATTCGTACCTAAACCTGTGAATGAAAGCAGGTTTATATAGCCAACATGTGCCTCTTCTGAAAAGTGGCAATGGTTCACTTAAAAGGTGTGACCTTTCTGGAAAAGCCATGTCTGTTTGTCCAAAGAATGTGTCTTTTCCGAACAGTCATACCATTTCATGAATCAGTGTATCATTTCGTTGAAGGATTGATATAAATGGAGTATCAAAACACAGAAAAAAGTTGCATTTTTCCCTTTAGTATTTTCGAACTAAATTTCTGTCAAATAAACTTTGTCCAAAAAAATAGATCTCATCGGTCAATCCGAAGCCGAAGCCGAGCGAGCGACGACGGCGCGAGGCATCTCTTATTTCTTGCCTCACTTACCATGTGGAGTAAGTGTCCCTTATTTTAAACACTCACAAGTTCTCTTATTCCACCAATGTGGGAGAAAGAGTGAACTTTCCAATTTGGGAGTACACTTTCTAAATTGGTGTCTCCGTTCTCCACCATTTTTCCTCTGTTTTTCATTCACACTTTTTTCATATATTTGAACCAACAGATCGTGATGTAGAAACTCTGGAGAAACTAGTATCATTTGAATGATTCTAGTAGGATTGCAATGACATTTAGACATGCAAGAAATGGAAACAGATCCCTTTTTCCTACTCTTTTTTTCCTTTGAACTTCGCTGAGGAGCATATTCTAAAGTAACAGGCTTTGCTTCTCTGCTATTTTGTCATTATATTTCATAGATGTAGCCAGTTTTTCTTCATTCAAGGAATCTTTCTCTAACGTCTCTAACGCACCTGCTATGTGTGCATTAAGATAGTTTTGCAGCTCAATAAGCACCAAGAAGGTTGAATGTCTTTGACTTGAAGGTTTGCCGAAAATTTTCCTTTCATAATCTTGAATATCATGACCAATTAAAACAAAAAGTACAAAGGTCTATGTATCAACTTTGATTGTTATGTTGTATAACAACTAATTACCACTAACTAGTTGCGTGAAATCAGTCTGAGTATCTAGATTCCACTCATATGAGACAAGCAGAAGTTATGGGATGAGTAGCTTTTTGAAGAGCGAATTTCACTTTTATAGTTGTCCTTTTTGTTTGAAAAATGTAAAGTGGAGAGGATGCTTGACAGCTTAACGACTAAGTTTTAACTCGTCATTAATGATAGTGTTAATTAGTACCCTTCGGGTATGTGTTGTGAAAGATATGGGGCTGAGAAGTCGTTGCTTGCAACTGCTATTTACTTAGTGAGCTTTCACCACTTCATTCCTTAACTGCCCTCTTTCGTTGGTTCAGGGAGATTATAAGTATTCATAAATTTGCAGTACATTTTTAAGAGGCAACCTTGCTTGGAAGTTGAAAGAAGAAAGTAGAAGATCTCTCTATTTCATTCTTTTTTAGCTTTATTTTGTTTCATGGTGAAACTTGTACGCTAATGCTCTTGATTCTGATGGTGGGGCTATTGGTTTCCATATTATAGTCTTGGCGACTGAAGAAAAGTACAATGAAGCAGTTTTTAGCACTGCCAGACGTCTTGTTGCTGCCATTGATGGCCTTCCTGATCCTGGTGGCCCCCAAGTCAAGGATAACAAAAGAGAATCCAACTTCAAATCCAGAGAGGAAACAGATGAGAAAAGAGGACAATTCACCCTTGTGGTTGGTGGGTTATTAGTGATTGCTTTCGTTGTTCCTATGGCTCAATACTATGCGTATGTTTCAAAGAAGTGAACTGTCTGAATCTGGAAGGTTACATTTTCCTGAAGACTTGAGTAAGCATGTATATTATCTTGTACAAAATGGTCCATTTGGAAATGACTTCATGAGAAACTGAAAACAGATAAAATGAAAATTTTGGACCTCCCTTAACATAAGGGATATCACCATTTCCTTTTTTTTAGAACTAGAGGAACTTTTCTGTTGCGTCGCTGATAATGTAAAGGGGATGTTAATTTTCATGACATGGTCCATAAGTTGTTATATATTTTCAGGAATCCAAGAAAGTAATGAATTTCATTACCAAATTAGAATATATAAGTATACAGAGAACAAAACAATGGCAAGCATGTTAGTTCCTCAGAACTTTAGTTTTAGAAGGAAAGGCATCTTGTCTGCAAAGGGTGGATCAGAGTATTTTCCGGTGAGAATTTGTGAGGCGACAAACTGGTTTGCAGTTTCTGTGTAGTGTATCCCATCCCAGTTGATATATTCACTACTGTCATTGCATGCTTTGGCCGTGACATTGTTTCCATCCAACACCTTTGTCTGACCACAGGCGATCCTGCTGTCATAGTTAAGTGGAGGTCCTCCATATCCACAGCAAGCCATTAGTGGCTGCTCAAATCCTACAAGACGTAAATGCAAAATGTCAAATGTTATATTGTTTTTATTCCCTTATACAATTTAATGAAAGTGCACTTTGTGGAAAATTGAGGTATAATCAAGTATTGTGATGGCAAAATTATGATTTTGCAGCTGCATATAACAGAGAAATTATTCTAAGTTTGTTTGGTCAAAACTAGAACTCAAAGGTACCATCTCTCCTCCACTCATGGCTTCCAGATGAAGAACACAGCGGACGCGCAGCAGTTCATCTCAATGAATTTCATATGATATTGGTCGAACAATTTCACTTTATTTTTCATGAGTTCTAAAATCCCAAAGAAATTGCATAATACAATTTTTTTGGCATTGCGAGTAAAGATACTTAGTAACTTACCATTTCGAGAATAGTTTGCAATCAGATTAGACTTGATGGAGAAAATATCAACATGTGTGATATTTGCATCTGAATACTGGCCCTGAAGCTTCTTGCAGAGGGCGTAAAGCTGCAGGTTCAAAATTTTCGCAGCTTGATTATGTGAGCTAACACATCCTAGTTCATCCAACTTTGATGCATCTGTTCCAAATTTGGCAATATTCTGACCTAAGCACCCCAGTGGACCTGTGTTATGAACCCAGAAGTTTCTGGCCCCTAGGTCATACAATCTCTGTGATGTCAAAGAGTTTAGAACATATAAAGAACTTGCAACTGATAATCAGTACGGAAATTCCGCATAAATTTCTGTTATAAGAATTGACCTTGAGACCATCTTCAAATTCTGTAAGAATAGTTGGAATTGAAGCTAGGATTTGATCCAATGTCTTGGAGTAAAATCCACCAGCAAGATCATTCTGGCCTATGTCGAACATATAAAGTCCTTTCTGGAAAAAATCTTGAGCTGGAATGTACTTATCATACTTCCTGGCTGCAAAGAAAATCAAAATATAACTCACTGGTTATAGGATTCTGATGTGTTCAAATGAGCACTAATAATCAGAAACATGATCAAACTTACTCTTTGCTTGAATTTCGGAAACCCGATTCTTGAACCTGAAAAACTGAGAAACTTGAATCCCAAATGAAAAAGGGCTAACAGATGATGCAGTGGCAGGAAGTATGGTTGAACCAGCAGCTGCAAAGTTAGCTCCTCTTCTGAAACTTGGTGCAGCAAGGGAGTCCAAATAGGAGTTCAAGAATGGCAAGTCCATCGCATCCACTGTAACAAATAAGAAAAAAAAACAGTTTATCAAGAAATGAAGACCATTAAACCCCCCACCCCCTATAAAAAAAGGGCACTTTGAAGTGGGAAGCATACTCAAGAAATCGATGATTAGTCGGCCATCACAGAACCTCCCAGATGGATTCTTGAAGTAAGTTTGCCCATTAGGTGGCTCTAGACGATCACCAACGCCTGCAACAAGGCCTCCAGTATCAGAATTTGAATCACCAAAGTTGAATACAGCAGGGTAATTGAAATCTATGGTATTAGCCAGGGGCAAACAAATGAAGAAGATAGCAAGAATGTGGAGGAAACAAGTGGTTGGAGAAGCCATGTTTTTTTTGCCCCTTTGACAGAAATGTTGGCATTGTCATCCTCTTAAAATAAGATCTGTTAGGCTTTCGCTTCAATTTCAAGTTGTCTTTGAGATGTGGGAAAGGCTAAAAGTTTAGGAATTGGTTGTTGTTCAATTACTTTCATATCCTTCATATATAATGGATGCTATGATTAGAAGTGTTTCCATTAAGGAGAAAACAGATTGATTAGGACAGCTTCCTTGTTATCAATCAGGTAAAAGTTGTCCCTTTCCATGTTATTTTCTCTAACCACTAATGATATACTCGGCTGAGAAAAAACTATGCTTTATGGTTCTGTGACAGAGACATTTAAGAATGTCAGTGCATCATTTCTGATATCATGTTTAACTCAATCTTGGTCAGACATGTACATTTGAAAGCTGCTTGTCTCAGTATATAAATAGCAATGTCGTTTGCTTTTTATGGGCTTCCCAAGTGTAATATTTCTACTTTTAAACATTTAGTAGGCAGATCTAAATTGAGAAAGTAATGAATAAGTACATTAGGTGGAGGTCAAACATGTTACAGTAAAGTATTAACTCAAGTGATTGACATCCCTAACGTCCATGCATACAGTATATTTGTCTAAGCATTAATGGTATTCTATACTTCTTTTTCAAGTCAGTTTACATTATAGACCTTCTATGTAAAATAAAAGAGTGTGGTGGGATGGTTGTAATCCCCCTTCATTGTTAATTAGAGGTCTCAGATTTAAACCTTAAGAATCAAGAATTAAATTCATGATTAATTAGAGGTCTCAAATTTGAATCATAAGAATCAAGAACCTTTTGGTTGAGGATGCTTTACCCCCAACCGATTAGATTAGATCAGTGGAGTCAGTTGTTGTGGGATACCGGATGGTCAAATTGGAAAAAGAATATGTTTAATAACACAAAACTAGAAGCCATGGTAACAACCCTAGTTCAAGGACTAGGAACTATTTGATCATGTCGATCCATGTACGGTTTACAACTCTAATGATTCTCATGTTTTTAACACCGGTAATTCTAGCACCTTATAAAAGCTGCATCATTAATGTCACACAAAAGAGAACGAGGGTATTTTTGGCTTAAAGAAAATATTGCTTGAAAACAAATTTTTAGTACTGTGGAAATTAGAAATCTCAGAAGGCAAATGGGACCTAGAAGCTTCAATCCTTTCCGCAAGCAAAATGGGAACTTGCTTCCACGAATTGCAAACTTTGAAGGCTTCCTTTACATGTCCAAAAATGAAAGTGCATCATAATTCGCAAAATATAAAACTTCGGTCAAGTTTTATGTTTAAAAAATCACAATTTGGAATCAAAATCCTATTTTCTTGAAAAAAAAAAAAAGGGTGGGGGGGAGTTTAAATTGAAGTTGAAATTTTGTATAAATTTCATAAACAAAAGCTGATTTCAGATCAAAACTTGAAATTGGAATTCCAAATACTACCGGCAAACGCCACAAAGTCAGCAAAAAGACAAAAGACGTACTAGTATCATTTATGATTGATTAAAAAAAGCATCAGATGGCAAGTAACCTAATATCGAATTCAATATTCACGAGGAAAAAAATTCAATATACATGTCTTAAACGCAATCTTTAAAAATGAAGGTTCATTATTACAATCAGAGAATCAAACAGAGTGGCCTTATTTCGAGTTGACGTCGATAAAATTCTTCAGAAGCTTTCAACCTGGCCTTTAGAGCGGCATTCTCCCTCTTCATCTGTGAAATGATCCACCACGGCACATCAAAATGAAGCTCTATACCATTAGGGAAACTCACCTAATAAAGAAATAGTGATAAGTAGAATTCTTATCATTTTTCTTACCTATGCCTTAGTTTCATCCAATTGATAATGTTAATTGTTAACTAAGACGGTATGTGGATCGTAAACTATAATGTCAATCTTTTAGTGGAATTTTCAAAAAGCATGGAAGGTTAAAAATGTGAAGGATGTTATAGCCTCATACTGCAAACCCTGCTCCAATCTCAAAAATTGATCTCTCAAACGTTCGCTGAGGCTATGGGGCATATACTTCTCCAAGAAAACCTCGGAGAGCTGTACACAGTAATCATATATTTGTTCTCTAATTTTCTCAAATTTCACTTTCATTAGGTATATGTGGTTGGAGAGCTTTTCATTCTTTTCTAAAATCCAGCAGTATAATCCTCTCCCAGAAAGTGTTGGAACTCAAAAAATATAAGCAAAATTCCTTCCTAACCTACTTCATGAAGCCTCTGCTGAGTACATAATCTTTCTGGAAAAATCTCTCCTAGGTATTCCAGCAAATACACTTTTGTATCGACGCAGAAGACCATTTAATGCCAAAAAGAACTTCTGGGAAAGCTCAGTTAACCCCTAATACTTTTCTACTATTTTCTGATTTGTTAAACAAAAGAGCAAATGAAAGGGAAAGCAGCGAAATAATCAAATTGAATAGAACTCTAGTTATATCAGTGAACTCGGATGTATGTATCTCTTACCTTCTCTACACCTGTACTCAGCTCTTCCACGGCTTTATGCAATGATGAGATTGTTCTTGACGTGACATCTTCATATGCTGCTTCTATCTCATCAACTGAATTGGGATCAAAGAAAATTCCCTCCAGTACAAATAATTTCTCAAGCAATTGAACATCTTCGGCTGTCATTGTCTCTCTCAGCTATGTAAATCAGATCATTAGCTTATAGTACAGTAACCAAGGATAACTTAAATTACATGAACCAAGGAAATCAGACCTTGCCCAATATCCTCTCCCTGGACTCATCTACATTGGTATAGACAGCTATAGCCTTGTTACAGTCTAGATCTTCCTTGCAACTAACATGTACCGATGCCTTTATATGCTTTGCTCTGCTTGAAAGGAGAGAAACTAGAACTTAAAATCCTTACTTTACATGTATTGGTCAGCACCAAATAGTAGACATGGTAAGCTTTTCGAAAAAAAAGGCTTTAACTTATTAAGTTAAAAAACTAGGTTATGCCACAAAAGATGGAGAAGATCCATATTGGGTTTAGTCTCTCTAATAGTTTGTAGTTTTGTTGAAAGTACATATTATACAAGTAAAGAAGTTCTGCATTCCACGAAGAGAATCACAGGTAGAACTTATTGATGTAATTATCTTGGAGTCCTTGTTCAAACATCATTAATAATTAACAGATTCATGCTTCACTACCCAGACTCACTGATCAACCACAGTATCATTTCCAAATTGAAGTTTCCTAGATGCACAAATATTGCAACCTATACATGATTTTTTGATAGGAAGTAATCAAATGAGTAAAAATTGTTGGAAGATAAATAAAAGGAAAAACAATACCCAATGGAATGTAAATTGAAGGAAGACCAAAACAAGAGAAGAAACTATAATGGTAACAAAGGAAATATAAGAATACTAAAATGAAATCCTTAAATTCCAAAGACATAGAGCTAATAGGGGTCTTACAAAATTTCTCGATTTCCTTTTGTGCATTATGTTCCTCGTTGTTCCCTTCTTGGATCTATGGCAAGAAGTTCACATAAAACTGAGTTTACATACCTAGCACCAAATCGCAGGGTAGAGAGGCTCTCTGAAGAATTGAAAGGGCTTGGAGAGCAACAGCAAAGTAATGCAGTCTGAGAGCATCCACCCTGTGAAACATAATGTAGATGTTCAGCAATGTAGGCAGGAAGTACAACGAAAATGGAGTTTAGGAAGTGAACTAACAAGAGCATCTTGTAGGATCCGAGTGAGCTTAGAATCACGATAAGGAATATGAGTTGGTTTTCCTGGAGTGCAGCTAGTCATAGCATTTATCACTTTCCCAAGTGCTGTGAGGGACTGATTGATGGTCTTTGCTTCTTCAAGAATTTTACCTTCAGCTCCAGTCTTCTCAACTTTCTCTGACCCCGCCAAGTCTGCGAGTATCAGCTTTCCAAATTTGGTCCTGCTCGGAAAATTCAAATATTTAGGATAGATCTTTCAAGTTTCAAACCTATTGAGAGATAATACCTTTTATCCTTCGCGAAATCCTGTTGGACAGTAAATATGTAGAGGCAATGGCTTCTGCTGCTCGACATATTCATTTCTGGACTAGTTAAAATATTTTAACAAAGAAATAACAGAATAAATATGTAAAAGGAAGAAATTTTGTTAACAAAAGGCAAAGGATACGTGTTTCTCCGACTGCTCTATTAGCTATCCCACTCTGTAACATGAACAGCATATCAGAGCCAAAATGTGTAAAATGCCTCATATGGAAATGCATTGTCTCATTTTCCCTTACAGATAAACTTTGCAATGCTTCTGTAGAGTTGGATATAGCTACCTGGAAAACAATTTAAGATTCTGCAGGCTTTAGAAATTTCCAAGGAAAACTAAAATAAATTTGGAAATAGATCTATAGCACTTGATGGGAATCAAGGACAAGTAGATTTTTCGCATAAATTTTTGTTGTTTCTGAAAGTCAATAAGTTCAGAACTTAGGTCACTCAAGCTTCCTAACATATCAAGCAAGCCAGCTGTTTTGGTTGGTAGTTTGTGAGTACTTAAATTTATGCAGGATGCCAGAGGAGAATTGAAGATAATCCATCATAAATCCGAATTACAAACAGACATTACCAAGTTACATTGAGCAATTGCATGCTAGAAAACTAAAAAAGTATAACAATTTGAGGGAAAACGTGAAAGAAAGGGTGCTGATGTGTCTTACTTCTGTTGCTCCATTTAGAATAATTCCATGTACTTTACTCTCCTTTATCTGTATATTGTCCTTTGATAAATCGAAGAGATCCCTGAGAGAAATTGATAACTTAAAAGCATGTTTATGAATAAAGCGATGTTGAGTGATAGCAATAGATATGAATCGAGAAATCTCCTCGGGTACAAGTGAAAGTGACTCAAACCTTACTTTCTCCATGTAGATCTCTACCTGTAAGAGTAAGAAATTTCCTTAAACTAGTTTTTCTTCCTTGATGACTAAGAGCTTAAAGAAACATAGCACTCGCCATACAAAAAGTTGAAATACAATAACAATAACATCCTAATTAACAGATTGTCACCATTGATAATTTGATTGTGTATTTGCTTGGTTTCTCTGAATTCACTATGGCATCAAAAAGTCCATCCACCACTCTCTGCAACAGTCCTTTCTTCTTGTTTTCACAATCTACAATGCTTGGTCCCTAAAGCAAACAGAGTCAACAATGAACTATTACTCCCATAAAATGCAGCTTTATGAATGTCGTAAAATCATTGTTACCTCCATGCTATATGTCTTTCCTGCTCCGGTCTGAGAAAGAACCAAAAGAACAAAGAATAGTCAAAGAAGACAATACGGAAAGGAAAACAAGAATTTTCTCCTTCTATCAATCACTAATAATGTATGCACTACAAATTGAGTATGGTCTTTGTTCTCATATTTCTGCAGTTGATCCTTCAATAAATCGGACTCAGTATTCATACTAAAAATCTCCAATTCACATATTAAAATTGCAAGCATCCGTACATAAAAGGCTGTAATCAAGCATTTACCTGTCCATAAGTGATAATCGTGCCATTTATTGCATCTACGGCACCTATTTCCACCATCGTCCAGATAACGAATATTATAAGAAAAGTAATCAAATTTAAAACTAGTTCACTTTTTATAATAACTCTCACGGAATTCGATCGTACCTTGGACTATAGGCAGAGCTAGAAATTCATATATATCAGCTTGTTCAGATCCTTGATAGAAAACTCTGTCGAAGGTAAACTCAAACTCTTGTTCCTTTTCATCCTGTAATGATATGTTACAAAATTAACTAATAAATCTTGTAATGAAAATAAAAAATATATTCACTTTATTCGATACTTTTGAAATTGAAAATAGAATTGGAGTTGTGTTTTGCCATACTATTTTCAAAAATATTTTAGAGTTTGGATGTACTTTTTTTATAAAGTGATAGGAAAAATTGTGTCCAACTCAGTAGAAACACGTCAAGAGGTATTTTTAAAAAATCAAAAATTGTGAAAATATATTTCGAACTACGTTTTTGGTTTTCATGAGTATTCCGGAATAAAGTGAAAATGAATTTCAGAATATTGTAAACAATATTTATGGCCAAAAACCTACTAAATTGCTAATGCTAAGATTTAGTGGTACACTTCATACTTCACGTTTAATTTGAAATTAATAGAAAAATTAATATACGAAACAGAGATTAAGTTTTAAAACCTTGATTATAAATGAGTCGGAGTTAATTCCTTGAACAGAGACAGCATCGCCAAACTCGGAGAGTTCCTTGGAATTCAGAGGTCTGAATAGCACGCAAACTTTCATACTGGACATTGTTAAGCTGATCAACGATCACTTTGCAAGAAAAAAAGTTGATCTCTGAATACGATTATTTGATGAACGAGCTATGAAGATTTTCCCGCCAAAAAAGAAGCTTGGTATACCACTGAGCTGATGGAAGTGATTCGTGAAAAGAAAGAAAATGAAGAACGCCTTTGGTATGTATTTAAAAGATTTGGAACTTGCACTATAGTAGTATTTCTTTTTCTAATAAGTTTTTGCATGGAAGGCCCCTAATTTCAATGGTTTTTAATTTTTACCCCTCAGATTTGTAATCGCTACTTTTTACTCTTATTGTTTGTTTATTGAAATTTATGGGCCAAAATACGCTTATCTATAACCTAATTTCGTTGGACAAAACTATTTTTTTAATGCAAATTTTTTTTAAAGGATATCTGTCTGAGCATAAGTTCTGTAGTATTTGATTCATACGATAAGAATATTTAGAGAACTGTGCATGGGGTGTAAATTGTATCACTAAAATTATGTTTTGAGGCACAACTCGCTCCGATGAACTTATGTCCTTGAGCATAAGTCGCTCCATGGAGCTTATGCCTGATGAATCTTTTTCGTTGTCATGAGCATTTTCGGTCACTTTTTGGTTACATAAAAGATTTGAAGAGTAAAAATTAAAAGCTACTTAGCAATTTTGAGGACAAAAATTAAAACCTACTCAAAATAGGGACATTTGTGTAAATGTATTATATAGTATAATTTTGTCAATTTAAACTTAAATATTAACCCAAATTACTATATTCATCTCAAATATTGTAATTGATTCGATTAACTCCTTTTGATATTCAACTATTTTTTGTCATCATTTTCAAAAAAAAAATAAAAAATTGTAATATTTCAAACAAAAATACTTTTTAACTTGTGGTCTCTTTCATTTAATTCACAAATTTCTTATTGTTATCTTTAAGATGAATATGTCAATAGCCAGTTATATTCAAAATATTATGATAATAGACTTTAAAATGCAATTAGACAATAATTTAACAATGTGAGTAAGTTTTACTCCCTTTATCTCATTTTATGTTACTGTAACATATTTTTCTTCTTAATTTCTCTAAAATGGAAATAACAATTTTTTTTTTCAATTTAAAAATTATTTGATCATGCATTCTCATTTTATCCTTATTTAGTTTTATCCCAAAAGAAGGCTAGAATTAAATTATTTTATAATACAAACTATTTAATCTTAGCATCCGCACAAAATATAAACTAATCCAACTTAACATTCTCATTTTACTTTAATGACATATCTCGAGTCTTTAATTAACCTCCGTTGGATTGCTTTGTGTAGTACAGCAAGAGCGAAAAGATGAAAATTATTTTTAAAAAATACTACAAGTGACCATAGACAAATTAGTTACTTAATCTATATATAATAATAAAGGAGGAATAAAGAAAAGATGACCTTCATTTTTATTTATCTTTTTTCTCCTTTTTCTGAGTTTTTTTTTTTTAAATTCTCTATTTTTTCATGAATTAATTAATGTTTTTTAACAATTAAAATGAATTTATCAATTACTATTTCATTTATTCATATCCTTTAATATAAAAATTTAATTGTCTTTATTTTTCATTACTCCCATGACTTTTGATGGTCATAACTCCTAAATTATATTGATAGTCATATTCATGATAGCATTTGTTATTTCTTATTGTTGTCCTATAAATAGAAACATTATGAAGTTTTTTTCCTCCATCATCAAAATTAAGATTATTTCTTTCATTGTATATTGGTTAGAATTTTCATTGTTTGAACTCCCATATATTTTTTATCAAAAAAAAAAAAAAAATCATTTGCTACCTTCTAAAATGTCACATAATTGAGATTGCGAAAACGCATCGAAGGAAAGAAGGGTTCAAAGAGAAAGTGATGATGCAATTTCACGCAGATGTGACAGTGGTGAAGAGTGTAAATTTGTCGAAGAAGATACATTCATGACCGATACGTTAGCATATTTGGTCGTTGTCATTCTTTATGGTGTTTGGCTTCTAGCTTGAATATTATGGACGCCTTCATAGTTTTTGGTGTCCTATTATTTTCATGTTGTGATCTTCCTATTCACTTTCTATTGACGTCTAATTCATTTATTTTGAGTTGCAAAATTTGTTTTGACCACAATGACATCATATTGTAAATATATGTCTTACAATCTAAATGAAAGATTTATATCAGAAAATATATGAGAAATCTTTTCGTTGCATTATTTTTAGTATTATTGAATTGCTTTTTAACTATTGAAGTGCTTCTAAACCAATTTTTTTTTTTTAAATACTTTCACAATGCAAGTGTGAATATATAAATATCAGCTTAAATATTTATTTATTCATCAATATCAACAATAGGTAAAATTAATATGGAGATGAGAATTCTGAATCTCATCCCAATATAACTTGAGTAAAAATATAAAGTTTTATCTATAATCTTAAATCTAAACCGAATAGTCATATAGAGAAATTATTTCTCAATCACTTAAAAAATGAATAAAAGAAAATACATTTATTTTCAAATCTCTTAATTATGTGTAAATATATGATGTACAAAAATAATATCTCTTACAAAGAGTTATAACGAGTCTAAATTTATAGTCTTAACTCAAGATTAATGCACGTTGCATCATGGATAATTATTTGAGAGTTTTTAAAATCTAATTAATGTGAAAAAAAAAAACTTTTTAACATGAAAAAAATAATTAAAAATAAAGAAAAATATAAAAAAAAAGTAAAATTTAAATACAAATTCTAACATGAGAGGTTTTTTGTCATGACCCGATTTCTCAAATCGTGATGACGCTTACTTTAACCCACTAGTAGGTAAGCTAAGTCATAATCCGGAATGATAGGTAACGGGCTAACAGACAAAGACTAAATAAAAGATCGCGTATAATGATAACAACAACAATAATAAGTGAAAACTAAGAAGAGAGCATATATATTATATCCAAGGAGAGAGAAGGAAAAATGACCAACTATACAAATGAATTACTCCCAAGACCTGATAAGATCAATACTAGAGTCACTACTAACAGGTACCCAGAGTACTAGACAAAAAATCTAAAATGTACACAATATACACAAGCAGTCTCGAGTGCAAAAGACTATCTAGAGTAGATGGGGGAGGATCGGCATCGGATGACAGCAAGCTCACCTTGCTCCGAAGCGGTATTGGAAGGTAGGAATCACGTCAACATCAAATGCTAGTACCCGGATCTGCATCAAGAAAAAATGCAGAAGTATAGTATAAGTACCAAAGCAATGGGTACTCAGTAGGCATCATCGATCGACTGAGTTCAATACAAAAAAGTTATAACTACAATGCGAGGGCGTAATCTGAATCATCAGTAAATACGGATGCAAGCTACGCAATGGCTGTATAGGAACAAACTTAAGTGATACAGAAAAATAAATAATGCAGTAATAACAGACAAATCAAATATAACCTAACTGGACCCCCATAAGCCTGCAAGGCACACTGAAGAAGACAATTAACCTAACTGTACCCCCATAAGCCAGTAGGACACATAAGTAATGAAAATAAACATAAATAATCTATAACAGCGCTGATCCCAATAAATCATGATAGTTATCCAGATGTGCACCGGACTCGAACCGGTGGTAATAGATAATAACAAGAGGACATGTGCCGGATTCGAACCGGAAATGGTGGGTAATAACTAGGGGTAGCAATTTCAACCCATATTTGTGAAAAAAGTCCATTTAATCCATATTTAGTGAATTGGATCACTCATATTTCAAATGAGTAATTATGGACTTCAACTCATTTTAAAAGCTCATACAAATATGAACAAAATGGGTAAAATATGGGTACCCATTTAAACACAGAGATCACTCACCTATGCTTAAAGTTTCAGTTTTTTTTCTTTTATAGTTTCTTTTCTTCTTCTTTTTTTCTTTCTTTTTTCCTTTAATTTACCTTTTTTCTTTTTCATTTTTTTTATTTTTTTACTCATTCCTTATAATTTCTTTTTTCTTTCTCATTTTTTCATTTATTTTTTATTTTTATTTCTTTTCTCTTTGTATTTTTTTTTTTTCGCTTTCCCCTTTCTCATTTTTATTTCATCATTCGTATTCGCTTGAGACCTACATGGGTTAATAAATATAAACTTCTAATTATCCCATTTAGCCTATATAATTCATAACATTTCTTATCAATTAAATATAATCCATAGTCTTACTCCTTTATTATTATTTTTTTCTATCTTTTATTTCTCTTTTTTTTTCTTTTTCTTTGTTTTTTCTTTCTCTTTTCCTTTAATTTACTATTTTTTTCTTTCTTTTTTCCTTTAATTTACTTTTTTTTTCTTTTTTATTTTTTCCACTTATTTTTTACTCGTTTCTTACACTTTTTTTCTCGTTTCTTACACTTTTTTTCTTTCTTCTTTTTCATCAT
>NC_061118.1:152551141-152577376 GCF_002878395.1 Capsicum annuum
TTTTTTTTGTCATTGCATTTTATATTTTTTTACTTTAAATTTATTTATATCATACTATATATTTCAAATAAATGTATTATTTGTATTTGAATAGTTTAGTTGTCAATATGTGCAATTTATCATTTGTATTTATATACAAATGAGTATATGAATTAAAATCAATATGGATTGTGGTGCAGTGAATGGAGCTACTCCACCCTTAATCAGAGGTCGAGGGTACGAGCCTGGTTATGGAGAAAACTCTGTTGGGAGCGCTGCCACCTTAATAGGCCCTGCAACGCCCGATCCGGATTAATCGGGGCTCCAATGCAGGCACCGAACACTGAATGAAAAACCAAAAAATATATATGAATTAATTGTATTTTCTTGAGACTAAAATATATATGGCTAAGGATCCACATAGCCCTCGAATTATAAATATTGGGCGAATATAAATCAATATGCACTTATGGTATTTTCGTTATCATAAAAAATAAATAGAAAGAAAGAAAAAAGTAGAAAGAGAGGTAGAAGTTAGAGATAGAAGAGAGAAAAAAGCGTAAAGAAAGAATTGAAGAAAAAAATATAAAAAAAAATCAAAAAGAAAAAATAATGAAAAAGGAGAAAGGGAAAAAAATGATGGTGAAAACAAATATACTGAGTAGTTACGATATTTTAGTCATCATCTATAATTTGTACTCGACTTAACCATGTTCTTCGAAAATAAAAAATATATAAAACATAAAATACAATCAAAAAAGAAAAAAATGAGAAGGAAGTAAAAATAAAAAAATAAAAAAATAGAAAAAAAGAAGACTAAAAAGGAAAAGGAAAAAAAGGAAAAGGAAAAAAAGGAAAAGGAAAGAGAAACAAAGGGTAGAGGGTAGAGATAGAAGAGAGAGACAAAAAAAATGACAGAAAAATGAAAAAAGGAAAAAAAAAAAAAACAACTAGAGGCTACATGTAGTAGAGAGACAAAAAAAATAAAAAAAATAAATGAAAAAAAAGTCTAGTTGATATGATATAGAAGTTTTAAGTTTTAAACTTAGGAGTTAAAGTGGGTTGAAACCATTTTTACCCAATCCATATTTGATCAAATCCATATTTACCCATATTTATATGGACGGATTGCAATCTAAATCATTTTTGCTCAATCCATATTTAATCCATCCAAATCCAATCCAATCCGCCCGTTTGTCACCCCTAGTAATAACGATAGGCCACATATATACTTCCTCCGTTTAAAAAAGAATGACCTACTTTGACTTGACACAAAGTTTAAGAAAATAAAGAAGACTTTTGAATCTTGTGGCCTTAAATTAAAGTTGTGTCAGATGTACTACAATATTCTTTAATCTTGTGGTCCTAAACATGTCATGTGAAAAGTTGAAATTACAGTATTGTCAAAAAAGGAAAGGGATCATTCTTTTTTAAACAGACTAAAAAGGAAAGTAGGTCATTCTTTTTTAAACGAGTGGAGTAATATACAACAACTCTCATAATCAGATGTCGAACTCGAACCGAAACTCAGAGGAACTGCAACCATAATTAGATGCCGGATTCAAATCGAAACTCATAGTAACAATGATAATCAAATATCGGACTCGAACCAGAACTCATAGTAACTAGGGTTGTGCAAAAATCGACCCGACCGATAAATTGAACCGATAAAAATATTATTGGGTTATTGGTATTGGGTTATCGAGTTAACGTTTTTTTATTGGTTTTGTAAAACAATTATTGGGTAAACGGTTCGGTATTGATTTTAGTTTATTGGGTTATCGATTAAACCGATAACCCAATAAGGATACACTAAGTTATTGTTTTATCCCTATTTATGTTATATATTTAAATCTCTTTCTCTCTTTATCTATCTATCTATCTATCGATCTCTATATATATAGAGAGAGAGAGAGAGGGAGAGAGAGAGATGTGTATGTATATAGATTATATGCACTACTAATTCATAATTCAATGCTTCACAAAGTATTAATCTTTTCAGTGCAACAAAGGCACGATATAAAGTTCGGCTATTATCGTAATAAAAAGCTTGAAGCATTTATAGCTTCCAACAATTAAGATTCAATTTTTTTTCTAACTAACATTCAGTTCAAGTTTGAAGATTCTTGTAAACTAAAATGCATTGCGTAGGTTTTGGTGGTAATTAAGATTTCATTTTTTTTATGTTAGTTGTTACTATTTCTATTTTATAAGTATTTTCTTATTGGTTAAACCAAAATCGAGCCGTTAAGGACCAAAAATCGATAAACCGAAACCGATAAGAAAATATCTTATTGGTTGGTTATTGGTTTTACATATTTAAAAATCGAAAACCGATAAACCGAACCAATAACACATAAAATCAAACCGAACAGACCGATGCACACCCCTAATAGTAACAACAATAATCAAATGCTGGACTCGGACCGGAACTCATAGTAACAATAATAATCAAATGCCGGACTCGAAACAGAATTCATAGTAACAATAATAATCAAATGCCGGACTCGAACCGAAACTCAGTAACAATAATAATTAAATGTCAACGTCTAAATAATCATCTGTCAATTTTAATTAAAAAGGGATAAATTCAAGATTTTACAATTTAGTTTCACGTCCTAAAATAATAGGTGCTATATTATATTAAAAGATAATATTCCAATATTTACTAGAACGGGGTCCTAATCCGGATAAATAAGTCAGTTTATATAAATCAAATAAATAAGCATCTACAAGCACCTATCAAAAGCTAGCATAATAGTTTACAATTTCAGTAAATAAGCTCAGTCTAAAGATAGGGTAAACCTAGTCTACCTTAAGGCCAAAACTATAATATCTTTTTGCGAAGTCTTCAAATAGTATCTCACTAGAACCCGAATTTGAATAACATCAAAGAAATTATTTTTCACAACGTCCCTTAACTTATATGCAACTTGAGCTAACCAAGAACTCTAACCATTTTTTCTAAAAAAAAAAGAAGCAAACCGAGAAAGGCCAATATATGAAAAAATAGAGATATAGACGTGTATATGTATACAACTAGTTTAACTGCACGTGCCTTGCACGTGTAATGTTTAATTAAATAAATTTATCTATTGCGGAGATTTGTAATAATGTACAAAAAGCTAATTTTCAAAGATCCTTAACACTTAAATATAATAATGTAAACATAAACATCTATTTTAGTGTAAGCGTATAAATATATATATCTTTTACCACCAAAAGTTTCAAGTAATTGATGGATATCACTTTTATGTTTGTTATGCAACACCTCTTTTCCTTGGTTCCATTGCAATAGTAGCCTAAAGAAAATGAATTATAAAAGCAACGCATGATGTAAAAGAGAAAAAATTAATGAGTTGAGTAAATAATGTACCTGAATATGTGAGTCGTTTTCGTGTATTTAATCAAGGAAGAGCATTACTTATTAATAGACCCAACAAAGAATACACATTAAATCAATTAAGAACATAAATTCAACTAATAACACAAATTAAATCAATTAAAAATATAAGCAAAATTATCAGCATATCTATTAATATTATGTTTAAATTATTAATAAGCAAGCAACAATCAACACACCAAAAAAGCGAAAAATTTTATGACAAATAAACTAAAGCGAGTTGACGAAGAAATTAACATGATTTTTATAGAAGTTGGTAAAAGGTATGTTAAAGTCTATTTTACACTGGATAGGAATTGTTATTTATCGATTTTTGAGTTTTTTTAACCATATTTTGCATAAAAAAAGTTATGCTAAAACCAAGATTGGAAAGACTAGAGTTTATTTTATCATTATATTTTTTGGGGGGGTTTCACGTAGGGGGTGGGGATTTTTTAGTTACTAATTTTTTATTATTATATTATTTTTTTGTTTCATGTTGGGAGTGTTTTTTTTTTTTAATTACTATTTTCTTGGTTTCACCTGGGGGGAGGATTGATTTCACTTTTTTTTTTTATTACTACTTTTTGGGCTTTACGTTGGGAAAGGAATTTGTTTTAGGTTTTTATATATGGTTAGTTTTTTTTAGATGGTGAAAAAGGAATCCTATTTTCATAAGGAGAGTGTTTTTTTTCTTGGCTAAATATAATAATGTAAACATAAACATCTATTTTAGTGTAAGCATATAAATATACTAGTTTAGGTGTACGCGCTTTGCGCGTGTACCTCACTTTAATGAGTTCAAACATTACAATAAATAGAATATTTATTTAAATAATAAATATGAATATAATAATTAAATTTAATGTCTTTTGAGTATGTAAAGATGGAGAATTCATTTATTAAATCTAATCTTTACCCAAAATATTTTTAAAAGTTAATCGACATTCCTCTACTATGTGTAAATTGCAACAAAACAATACAATGAGACATCAAAATAATACAATTAAATCTAATCTTTACGCATAATTTTTTTTCAAAGTCATCTGACACTCATCTACCACCTGTAAATAATAACAAAATAATACGATAATAGAGATATTAAAATAATACAACTAAACGTAACCTTTACATAAAAAAATTCATCAAAGCCGATCAACATTTATCTATCACCTATAAACTGCAACAAAATAATATGATAAAAGTGATATCAAAACAATACAATTAAACTTAAATTTTACACACAAATTTTTCAAGGCTGATCGAGATTCGTCTACGAACTGTAAAATATTACAAAATAACAAACTAATAGAGATATTACGATAATACAATTAAATCTAACCTTTACCTAAAAAAAAATTCAAAGTCGACCCATATTCATCCAGCATCTGTAAATTAAAATAAAATAATAAGATAATAAAGATATCAAAATAATACAATCAAACCAAACCTTTACACAAAAAATTCTTCAAAGCCAACCGATATTCATCTATGACCTGTAAATTAAAAAAAAAAAAATTCTAATAGTGATCACAAAGTTTCGATTTTGATCCAACTAATTCTTGTCCGAACAAAAATTTTGATCCAGAAATTGATTTTGAATGAAAACAAAGAATATATATATATATATATATATATATATATATCACACACCTGTTGAATGCTATTATACTGATAAAAACAACGAAGAAGTTGAGGGTTAGGAAAAAAAACATGTTTAGGTATAGAATTTTATCATCAATTAACTATTGATAGTATCAAGATTATAGAGATAAATATATTTGTGATTTACATTATGTTTTTTAAAAGTGTTAGTATGTTCTGATATTAACAATAATAAATGATCATGTATTATTGATAAATAACTGCTAATTGAGAAAATTCCTTCTAAATAGGAATACCTTGGATATCAATAATTTCCACAACTTGGTGTTTGTTTTCAATAAAATAAAATAAAAAAATAAAAAGCGTGATCCTATAAAATATAGATTCAAGTTTGAGATTGAACACATCAACAAAAGAAATTCATAAATAAAAATTGACATTCAATTCCTATAGATCAAAAAAAAAAAACCGTGATCCTATAAAATATAAATTCAAGTTTAAGATTGAACACATAAACAAAAGAAATTCATAAATAAAAATTGGCATTCGATTCGTATAGAATTTATGTTAGTGTTTATATATACTGTTGTGCCTATAATTGTATGGAATTTTTTTAATAGAGTTGACAACTTTTTTTTTTCCAAAAATAATCATAATATCAGCTTACCAAGTTCATGCAATTTACGTACAACATAATAACAACTTTTATGGTAGTTTTTGTTTCTCCAAAAAATATATTTTTTTATATTTTAGAACTCTTGATTTTCCTCCATAAATTTTAGGATTCAATATTAATTAATTTTTCTACCATATATTTTATGAGTCTCATGTATTTTAGGAAGTCTAGTAGAAAGAAAAATATTAATTAATTCTCCTATTATATATTTTAGGAGTTTCATATATTTTAGGAAGTCTAATTAATATAATAAAAATAATTAAATAATAAATTAAAAATAGTGAAAAGACAGTTTTGTCTAAAAAAGAGTCTTTTAATGAAGGATAAAAAGTTCAAATCACTTTTCTAAAGGTCTTCACACTTTTAATATATTATATAATTATATCTTTTACCACTAAAAATTTCAAGTAATTGATGAATATCACTTTTATGTTTGTTATGCAACACCTCTTTTCCTTGGTTCCATTGCAATAATAGCCTAAAGATAATCAATTATAAAAAAAACACATGATGTAGAAGGGAAAAAATTGATGAGTTGAGTAAATAATGTACCTGAATATGTGAGTCGTTTTCGTGTATTTAATTAAGGAAGAGCATTACTTATTAATAGACCCAACAAAAAATACAAATTAAATCAATTGAGAACATAAATTCAACTAATAACACAAATTAAATTAATTAAAAATATAAGCAAAATTATCGGCGTATCAATTAATATTGTGTTTAAATCATTAATAAGCAAGCAACAATCAACATACCAAAAAAGCAAAATTTTTTATGACAAATAAACTAAAGCGAGTTGACGAAGAAATTAACGTGACTTTTATAGAAGTTGGTAAAAGGTATGTTAAAGCCTATTTTACACGGGATAGGAAGTGTTATTTATGAATTTTTGAGTTTTTTTAATCATATTTTGCATAAAAAAGGTTATGCTAAAACCAAGATTGGAAAGACTAGAGTTTATTTTATCATTATATTTTTTGGGGGGTTTCACGTAGGGGGTGGGGATTTTTTAGTTACTAATTTTTTATTATTATATTGTTTTTTGATTTCATGTTGGGAGTGTTTTTTTTCATTACTCTTTTCTTAATTTTATCGTGGGGGAGGATTGGTTTCACGTTTTTTTTTATTACTACATTTTGGGCTTTATGTTGGGGAAGGAATTTTATTTTAGGTTTTTATACTATATGGTTAGTTTTTTTTAGATGGTGAAAAAGAAATCCTATTTTCATAAGGAGAGTTTTTTTTTTTTTGGCAATATAACTAATATTTAATATTACAAAAATAATAAAAAATATTAAAAAATAATTTTATCTAAAGCGAAGTATTTTAATAAAGAGTAAAAAGTTTAAATAATATTTTTAAAAATTTTCAGACTTTTAATATATTATAAATATAAATATAAATTATAAATTATAGATATACAATACAACCAGAAAGTTCGCTTTTCCTTTTTCTAATTTTAAAAGTCAAATGAACCATATATAAGTAAAATTCGACCTAAGGTTTGAAGACAAGTGGGTAGTATGTGGTCCATCTTTTGCATTCCACATGTGATAGTGACGACCACGTTAATTAATTTTCTACACTACATACATATTCGGGTAGTGCATAAATTTATGATAAAATAATTATAATATTTTAAATATATTATAATTAGTAAAAAATTATTTCTAATAAAATTTCTATTATATAATAATATTATAATATTTCTAAATTTACTATATTTTTTTAAAATATTAATAAATCATAAAAATCTATTATAAAGTTATATAAATATATCATTACTTAAACAATTTTATCAATATCAAAAATATTCTAAAAGGGTACTGTATTATATTTCTACCAATTATCAAATCAAATTAAATAATCCACGATACATTTAAATAGTATTAATATTATATGAAAATACAGAAAAATGACTGTAAGGGTCGTTACATTTTTCCTAATAACTAAATATTTTCGTATGTGTATTGAAGTCTTTTAAGTATTATTTTTTTAATTTTATTAATTTTCTTTTCTCTATTTTTCTCACTTTTTTTTTGGTGAATTTAATATATATTAAATTTGGTATTTCATTTGAAAAATTTAATGTGATCTTTAATATATTAAAAAACATACTTTTTGTCAATCTCAAAGAGCTCCTCGCTGAGATATCTTTTTGACACATGTCTTTTTAACCGTGGGCTTAATTCTTTTATTCACATTTTTGTTTTGTTTTTTTAAATATATTTTTTATTTACTTTAAAGTCTATTTGACAATTCAAATAATTTTCAAGGGCGGATCTAAGTTGTATTTTAGGTTGTTTTGATACCCACTAAATTCGATACGAAATATATATAATTATATAAAAATATATTAAAATAGGTATGAAACATATAAAAACATTCACTATAATAAAAAATTAGTTGAATGCATTATCATTTGGGTTGATCTTAGGGTGTGTTTGGTATAATGAAAAATATTTTCAGAAAATGTTTTTCGATTTTCCCTTGTTTAGTTGCAACAAAAGTTTAGGAAAATATTTTTCAAGATAACTTATTTTCCACCATTTGATGGAAAATGACTTCCCTCATAGGTCAAGGGAAGTCATTTTCTAGAAAATGATAAATGTGACTTATGACCTGACCCTCATCCCTCTTCCCACCCCAACAATACTTATATTCACATGACTCAAAAAATTTATATTACTCGAAAATATTTTTCACTGTGCTTTACTTCAATTTTTTACTGTTTAAAATAAAAAATAATGAATTCTGAATTTTTACCATTTTCAATTCATTGAATATATTGTTATTTTCATATGCATAGATAAAGACTTACTTATGTTACTTTTGTTAATTACATATTTCATTTTGTTATTGATGTAACTTGTTTCACGAGGTTGAATAAGTTTGTCGTTCTATTATATTTCTATTAATTGTAGTATCTTGAAATTGTCCTAACAAAATGTTGAAAAGTGTCTCCTATATTTGTTAATTAATAGTTGCTTAAATTTAGTGATTGTAATATTTTATTATTCGATATTGATATTATTTGTTATGCTTAAATTAGTTCTTACGAATTGTTGAGTTGCTAGAGACACTGATATACTAGTTAACAGATAGTAATATTTTTTAAAAAACCGAACATTAGAAAATATTTTTCTAAAAAATATTCTCTACTCACCAACCAAACACCATAAAATATTTTTAAAAAAATATTTTTTATTCACCAACCAAATATGAGAAAATAAAAAAATTTAAGCTTAAAAATTAATAGTTGTTCACGACACATAAATTAAGAAATACTAGTAATAATTAATAAATTAATAATTCTTTAAATATAATAAATTTGATAATTTGAAAATATATTGAAATAATACACACTCCCCGAAAGCCCATCATTATCTTCCATTCCATATTCCTACAACTCTCTCAAATCATGTCATTTCCCGGCAACTTACGTCATATTCCGGCCAACACCAACCGTCCTTTATTCGCCGCACAGATAATCGGAGATGATCCACTTCTCAACCTATCCACTGTCCAAGCCCGTATGGATTCCCTCCAGAAATTTCTCTCAGATTCGGTCAACTCTAATACTTTACTTGGTCAACACCATATGAATATGGTTTCCGACGAAATCACCTCCGCTATCCATCAGATTATTGTCAACGGTGCATCCCTTCTCTCCTCTAACCAATTGACGCCGCCGCCGCCGCCGTCATCGCAGGAATTGAAAATCAACCCGAAATCAAATCATCCGGAATTTGATCGGAGAGATATCGAGGACAAAGTAGTGTCGGAGTCGAAGGTTGAGGTTTTAGACGAAGGAGAAGGTGGCAGTGATTGGGAGACTATTGAGCTGGATGCGGTGGAGTTACTAGCGGAGCACATCCACTTTTGTGATTTCTGTGGAAAAGGATTCAAACGAGATGCGAATTTGCGGATGCATATGAGAGCTCATGGGAACCAGTACAAAACAGCAGAAGCATTGTCAAAACCCGAGAAATGCAGGGAATCGAGTTCGAATAAGCGGAGGAGGTTTTCGTGCCCGTTTGTTGGTTGTGCAAGGAACAAAACGCACTGCAAGTTTCGACCGTTGAAATCAGTAATTTGCGTGAAGAATCACTTCAAGAGAAGTCATTGTCCTAAGATGTATTCATGCACACGCTGCAACAAGAAGAATTTTTCGGTCCTTGCGGATTTGAAAAGCCATTTGAAGCACTGTGGAGAGACAAAATGGAAGTGTTCTTGTGGCACGAGCTTTTCACGGAAGGACAAATTGTTTGGTCACATGGCGTTGTTCGAAGGCCACATGCCGGCAGTTGTAGGGGAGATGGCGGCGGCAGCGGCTCTTGAAAACGGGGAGGAAGTGGGAACAGATATCTTTGGCGGGCCGGGTAACGGGTTGTTGGATGTTAGAACCGGGTCGGATAATGGGTTCTTGGATAGGTTAATGCTTGAAGGATTTGAATCTATTGACAGCTATTGCTTCCAAGATTTACTCGGATCTTCTTCTCCAAATGGTTTAAATACAGTAGAGGATACTCTACTGGATGGTTCGATTAACTTTTAGCCATGGAGATAATTGATAGTGCAGTTATTTGTATTTGTTGTTTCAGAGTACATAATAATTTGTATTCTTTGTATTCTTCTATCGAATAAAAGTGAACTGAGATTTTATGTTATTTGTATTCTTTAGATATCTTTGGTTGGCGCCACCATCGGCAAATAATTGATCTGTTCGTTAGCCAAAAGATAATATGAAAGCAGCTATATCGACAAACAAATCCCGTTGTTTATTTGCACGAGGATGACCCGTATCCTCGTGCAAGTTTTTGCTATTTTTATACATTTCAGATCTACAGGAACTTCAAGTGAGAGTCCAAATAAGAAGTAAAATGTTTTCTCAGAGGTCTATCGGAAACAACCTCTCTACTTCCTCGGAGGTAGCGGTATGGACTACGTACATCTTACCCTCCCCAGACCCCACTCTTGTGGGAATACACTGGGTATGTTGTTGTTTTCATCCTACTACTCTCTATCTGCAGTAAAATGAATGAATGAAGTAGTGGCATCTAATTCTAGTAAATGTTTTCAGGATCAGAAGATCATGTTGCTGCAGCTGAGAAATAATCTTACTTATGATTCCGAAATGTCCACCAAGCTAGTGCAGTGGAATCAGAGGATTGATTGCTGTCAATGGGAGGGTGTCACTTGCAACAGTGAAGGCCAAGTTATTGGTCTTGACCTTAGCGCTGAAGCATTCTCAGGTAGTATCAATCCGTTGGCAAATCTTAAGTTTCCGTCCATTATCCGTCTTGATGGGAACAATTTATCTGCACCAATTCGAGAGTTCTTTGCGGACTTCTCCAATCTAACTGTATTGAGTCTAAGTTCCTGCAACTTGATAGGAGAAGTACCTCAGAAGATATTCCAGGTACCAACTCTGCACACAATTGACTTACCGGTAAATGAGATGCTTGGGGGTTCTTTACCTGAATTTCCTTCAAATGGATCTCTGCAAACGCTGGTTCTTACTAGTACGAAATTTTCAGGACGTTTACCTGAGTCCATAGGGAACCTTGGGAAGCTGGCACGTGTTGAACTTAGAGCTTGTGGTTTTACAGGACTAATTCCTGCTTTTATGGAAAATCTAACTCAGCTTGTTTATCTGGATTTTGAACTGAATAGCTTCACGGGTTCATTTCCGTATTTTAAGCTGTCCAAAAACCTGACTTATATAAACTCTTGAAGAAATAAATTGACAGGAATATCATCCGACTGGGAAGGCCTTGATAATCTTGAGTAACAATTCGATTTCTGGACTCATTCCAGCATCATTGTTTTACCTACCCTCTCTCTCAAATTTATATTTGTCTAACAACAAGTTTTCTGGCCAAATAACTGGATTACAAAATGTGATTTCTCCAATAACAAGTTTTGAGTTGAGTTCCAACAAATTGGAAGGGCCAATACCTGAGTTTTTCTTTGAGCTACACGATCTTGTAGGTCTTTCACTTTCATCCAACAAGTTCAACGGTACCGTGCAGTTGAAGAAGTTCACAGAGCTCAATAAGCTCGTAAATCTTGATATGTCCCACGACAGTTTATCAGTTGACACAAATGTGAGTGAATCCGACCTTGCCTTGCTACCCCAGCTGAATAGTTTCATGTTAGCGTCATGCAATCTGCAGAATATTTCCTTCCTCAAGAACCAATCGAAGTTGTCGATGTTAGATCTCTCAAAAAACCAACTTACTGGTGAAATACCAAACTGGTTGGTGGAAATCAGTGATGGACTTCTCCGTTTTCTGAATCTTTCTTTCAACCAATTCACGCATTTTCAAGAACCTTATACATTTGGCTTGCTGAATTTCCTTGATGTGCATTCAAATCTGCTCACTGGAGTTATTCCCTTACCACCACGTGCAGCTGCTTATATTGATTTGTCCAACTATAAATTTGCTACTTTGATACTGCCTGACTTTGGCAATTATCTAGCAACTGCTCAGTACCTCTCAATTGCAAACAACAAAGTTATTGGTAGTATCCCTTCTTCGATATGCAATTCCAGCTATCTTGAAGTACTTGACTTGTCTAACAACAGTTTGAATGACAGAATACCATCATGTTTGGCAGAAAAGAGCAGCACACTGAAAGTACTGAACCTGGGAAAGAACAATCTCATAGGAAATATACCTGAAAAATTTTCTTACAATTGTGAGTTAGAGAGCCTTGACCTCAGTCAGAATCACTTGACAGGTCTGCTTCCTCGTTCTTTGTCCAAATGCACAAAGCTAAAGGTATTAAATCTTGGAAACAACAAAATCAAGGATACTTTCCTGTGCTGGTTGAGGAGCATATCTGATCTTCGTGTACTTGTATTACGCTTCAATGGTTTCAATGGGAACATTGATTGCTCACGAGTGAGTTCCAACTGGACCGCTCTTCGAATCATTGACCTAGCTTCCAACAATTTAGGGGGTTTTCTCCCACGAAGTTCATTCTTGGAGCTAAACGAAATGATGGTTGACCCATCTTTAGCACATTCACGCTCTGATATCTTGCATTTTGAGTCTCAAACTGTTAGGTCAGTATACTATCAGGACAGCGTCACTCTTTCCCTTAAAGGACAAGATGTTACACTGACAAAGATCCTGCTTTTCTTCACCTCCATTGATTTTTCAAGCAACAATTTTGTGGGGATCATACCAGAGACAGTTGGAGATCTCAAATCACTTTATCTTCTCAATACATTTGGTGATTTGAAGCAATTAGGATCACTGGACCTCTCGTTCAACAAGTTAGGTGGCAATATCCCAGAAAAGCTTGCTAGCCTCACGTCTCTTTCCTTCTTAAACTTATTGTATAATGAATTGGTCGGAATGATTCCACGAGGCAACCAACTTCTAACATTTGAAGAAAGTTCTTTCGCAGGAAACAAGGGGCTATGTGGGTGGGCTATGTGGGTTTCCGCTGAACAACAACAACAACAAACCCAGTGTATTCCCACCAAGTGGGGTCTGGGGAGGGTAAAATGTACGCAGTCCATACCGCTACCTCCGAAGAAGTAGAGAGGCTGTTTTCGATAGACCCCGGCTCAAGATAACGAATAGTTAGCAAGATCAAAGTAATACATGAAAACAGAATGGTTTGGGCATGTGATGAGAAGGGGCACGGATGCTCCAGTTCGTAGCTTTGGATGGTTTCAGGAGGAGTAGAGGTAGACCGAAGAAATACTGGAGAGAGGTGATTAGACATGACATGGAGCTGTTACAGCTTACTGAGGACATGACCCTATATAGAAAGGTGTGGAGGTCGCGGATAGGGGGTAAAAGTGGCACCTTCAGAGCCAGAAGTTGATTCGGACAAATTCATTTCAAGGACGGAGATTTCTGTAAGTGCTATATTGGGATTTTTTGTTGGTATAGGGATCATCTTTCTACCACTTTTGATTTCAAGAAGATGGAACCAGTCATACAACAAAATAATTGACAGATTAATTTTATGGATATTTCAGCAGCAAGATCAAAATCTGAGTAGTAGTAAGAGCAGTAGTGTAGCATCCTCGAAAAAGTCAGCAGGAAAATCAAGAGGCAGTCATTAAGTTCACAATATGTAACACTTTCTTGCAGCATGCTATGCTAACTATACTTCTAATTGTTTCCACTGTGAATTATCAGTGTTTCTTTACCATTCACGATTCATTTTAGTTGCTTCTCATTAGATAGAAGAACAAAATCAAATCGTGCGTTGTGCTTTATCATGGTAGGCAATGAATGGTCAGTGAATAGCCATAACCAACCTGATAACAGCTATTACCAACGAACAACAATAATATACTCAGTGTAATCTCACAAGTGTGGTCTGGGAGTGTTGTGTGTACATAGACATTACGCTAGGTAGAGACTTTGTTTTTGATAGACCCTTGGCTCCAGATTGCAAATGAAATATTCCAACTGCAAAATAATATGATAATTAAAGTGCTAGAAACTATTACCGAAGTAAAATGATTCCTGCACAATTTTTGCCTGAAAGTGAATGATTTGGAGACAAATCAAACGTCTACCAAAAAAAAAAAAAATTACTTTTTAATTGATCACATTTGACAGCATGTGACAGCATTTAATCAGATGTCTAAAAGAAGTACAAATATTTAAGCATCTTGCAAATTTAGCTTTAAACAAAAGCAACAAATTGAGCTAATTGGATTTTAGAGAACAAGTGGAATATATATAAAGTGGCTAAGCAACTTTCTGCGGAAGGATAAGATTTTATATTTTCGATCTCGGTATTCAAATTCTTGAAATGTTAACTAATATATTTTATTTAATTTATCTTGATTTAAATTTTTCTCCTTTTGATTGTAATTTAGATTTGAATACTTGACCCCAAAAAGAAAAATTTAGATTTGAATACAGAATTATAAACGTTTTTATAATTCTTTGCAAATTGGTTTCTTTGGTGTTAATGTTAATGAGATAGCCAATTTTTAAATGTATGTCAAATATGATAGGTTATAATTTAAACATGTGTTATATAAGTTAGTAATATGTATTTCCGAAGTACTCTATATGACAATATTTATTTTAAATGTTACATGGAATACAAGTTCTGTTACAAGCTTATAAAAAAGTACAATTTTTTTCTCATTTCAATTTGATAATTTAAAATATACCAAATTCATTATTAGTTTATCTTATCAACTAGTGGCTGACTTGTTTCAATTACAATTTACATCCGAATAATGGATGAAACACCTTTTTTTTTTTTTTTTTCGAAAAAAATAAATTAAAAATTAGAACGTCTGAAAGATTTATTTAACATAACTTTTAAATTACATTGAGAGATATGAGCTAAGGAAAAAGAGAAGGTGACAACAATATTTAAACCTCTTAGATTGTGAAATTGCCAAGTCCCACTATAGTAGTATAATTTTGACAGTTTTCAACTTTTTGTTGACATAACACTCAATTGACTTTGAAATAATTTGATGATGTAAATAGTTCTTACTTAATTAGCTTATAAAATTTTCAAGCATACTTATTATGTGAGAAACTTTCGCTTGGTTTCCGAATAATATTTTGAGGAGATGATATTATTATAAAAATAATAATAATAATATCTATGTTTTAGCCTCAAATAAATTGAACACACACATACATGAAGATTATTAGTACAAAAAGTGTGTATTGGAATAATGGGGTCCATTTTTCCTTAAATGGAAGAAAGCTTGTTTAATTCAATACTAATTTGAAAAAGAATTATGTGTTAAATAAAGCAAGAATCTAAATATTATACGTATAAAAAGTTACAAATATTAGTTTTAATATAATCCTCCACGTCTCTCCCACGTATGCGGCGTTTGAAAATTTGTCACATAAGGACAGTTTCATTGTCAGCATTTGGTTGTGCATGCTAGTTACTGAAGTTTTTCTACGTTCCTTTTTTGGTTATGGAGAGATAAGTACCAACTTGGTACTTATCATTTACTAATTAATCTCCTTTTTTTTTTGTTCTCTTCAACAACAATATTGTTGCTGGTAAATTCAAGAAACTTGTAACTGATAGTAGTAGCAGCACCTCTCAAAGTTTTGCTATCCAAAAGCAAGTTTTGTGTAATTCTTTGAAAATGATGGGAGAAGAAATTGAGGTGATCCATTCTTGGTCTGCACCCAGGTCTATAAGCACCAGCCTAATGTACTCTTTTGCCCAGGTGAGGAGTTTTCCATTTTCTTTTTGTGAGATGGTGTTCTTGCAAATCATGGGATTCTTCTATTTTCTTGGATTGGTGGGCTTTCTCTTACAATATGGTATGGTTTATGTTAATGCCTTGTGTTAATGAGCACCATTCCCTTCAATGAGGATGGTGGAAAGTGTGGTTTGCTGCAAAACCATATATTTGCTCTTTGTAATGCCTATTTAATAATCCCAATTTCCTGTGAATGTATATGGTACCTCTTTCCGGTGAAAATAATGCTCCTATTACTGATTGGTTACACATTTTAGTATATAATATAAAATGTCAGATTAACTCTGCCTTTCTATTTGCTTGATTATATGGTTAAGGATCCTAATATGTCTCGACACTTATATCTAGTTGTTGTTGATTAACTAACATAGTGTTATTTTGATGGACTTGTTATACCGTGATACTTGCCCTTTGGCATAAGAGCATTTTCTTGTATTACAGAGAGATGACATGGAAGTTCTTGATGAACCACTGTATGCAAATTTTCTGCGAGTCACTGGAGTGGACAGACCTTACAAGGAAAAACTTCGATCCCAAATGGTATGTAAGATGAGTACCGGTATTATTCAGTGCTGAGTTGCATTTTTAATACCTAGTATAGCAATTTCGATGCTTTTCAATATGGTTACAGTCTCCGTATCTTAGCCTTGAGTAACTTTTATATGAAATAAGCAGGAGATTGATGGAAATGAGGTGGTGAAGGAGGTCATCTTTGGTGCAGGTGTAAAGAGGTACCGCTTTTGTAAGGTAATCATGCAGCATCATTGTTGTAGTTAAGAGTAAAGTTATTGATTGTGCTAGAAGTTATGATTTGTTCTTCACCTCTAGCTGAATTTAATCGTTTTTACTCTTCAGAGAGGTTCATTCATATACACAGTCCATAGTAGTCATTGAACTAGAAAGGGAAGAATACTAATTTATGCCTCTATAGAGTAAAAGGAGACACAAGACTTTGGCAGCTTTATTATAACATTAAAGAAGCAGAAAATCATAGTATATCATACTCTTTCACCTTCTTAACATCTCCAGACAGTTTTTGCAATAGAGATCTGTAATTAGACTTTACTGAAATTTTCTCGTTATTCCTTCTTCCTTCTTGCAGCATATAGCCAAGCAACGTGTGCCAAGTTTGACAGATGAATTGATGAAAAGAGGAAAGCACTTCATACTGATAAGGAATCCCCTTGATATCTTGGTAAATTTAAGTTCAAGTCTTGTTATGTTCTTTTCTTACTGTACTAAATAACCAAATAGTGCAAAATCTCAATACTGATGCATCACTAGCAGCAGGTTTTATTAACTATTTGACGTTGCTCATCTTATATTTCCCTGTTCTATTTTATATTTTATTATTTTTCGTTTTCGATTTTATGTAAAAATGCTAGTTCTGCTTCTAACTAGTTTAACTCTCGTATTCTGTTCGGTAGCCATCATTTGACGAGATTGTACCTCCATCCTTTTTGGAGCTGGGGTTGGCAGAGCTGGTGTCCATATACAGCGAGCTATCTGAATTAGGAAGGCCCCCACCAGTTATTGATGCTGCAGACCTTCGTGAAAATCCAGAGGTTTGTTGTCCCAGTAGCATTATTCAGTTTGAAGCATACCCCCCTTTCATTACTGCTTTATGAAAGTATGGTTCCTGATTTTGCTCATCCTAGTTGGGAAAGTTTATAGTTAGAGGTGCTCATAAGGCTCTAGTCACTACTTCATTGTGGCTGCTCAGTCATTTTATCACTTATCAACCAAAGCATCGGCCAGACTTAGCATCTCCACCACTTATGACTAGTGGGTCAACTGCTATTGAAATTTGAAGCAGACTTCATTTATTGAATTTTTATATGGCACAAGTTCTAGGGCAGTCAGTGCAATTGCTAATCTCCTTTATCTGCTCCAAAGTCTCCCAACTTTTTTCCCTCCCTTCCCTGGTTGATGCCTTTCACAAGATAAATCGCATCTGCGTCTTAGACATGGTGACCTGTTATGCCAACTGGAATGAGAAAAGGGAAAAGTAAAGAGAGTCAAAATCCCTTCCCCAGCTTTTACATGAAGAATGATCACACAGTTGGGTGCCTTGATTACTTATCTGGTTGCTTATATAAAGTTACACAACTGAATAGTTTGAAATTTGTTGCTAATTGTCTTTCTGCAGGCAGCCCTGCGTGGCCTCTGTGAAGACCTTGATATTCCATTTCAAGATTCAATGCTCAGGTAAGCTAAATTTGAGCTAGATTTAACGATTTCCAATAATAATCTATTTGGAGTGACCAGTCTTGAAGATTATAATTTATTGGTAGAGAACCATGAGGTCTTAGGTTCAAATTCTAGCCGAGACAAACAACACTAGGTAGTTTCTTCCCATCTGTCTAAGCTGCGAAATTCTACGATGGGTAGGGTTACCCATAGTTGTGCTAGTAGTAGGTAGCAGGTACCCTGTGGAATTAGTAGAGTTGCACGCAAGTTGGCTTGGTTACCATCGTCATAAGAATAAAGATTTTCTATACATTGGAAAGAACCATGCGTCTCAAGTATGAAAATGATAGTGAAAATTTTGAATACTTCAAGTATGTTGGCACAAAAAAGGGAAAAAGAAAGTCAATGTTGAGCTTGTGTTTTCAGGTGGGAAGCTGGACCAAAATCATTTGATGGCATCTGGGCGCCATGGTGGTATAAAAGTGTGCATAAATCAACAGGCTTTGCTCCAGCAAAAAGATACCCTACGGTACACAGTTCACAGATCTTTGATTAATTGCATTACATGGTTATGCAAAAATTTTAATGATTGAACAGGATATCATAGTGACATTTTAATGATTAATCACTTTAGTCCGGTAGGTTACCAAGTAAAGAAGAGGGACACTTTTTTTGACACTTGCCTCTTTACTTCAGTTTGTATTACCAAGTATGACTGCATACAATTTTTCCAGGCATTACCAGTCCACAGCTCATACTCTTTTGACTTCCAGAGATATATTAGCGCTGAGCTGCTGAGTGGATTTGAAATGGGGCAAACTATTTAAGCAAAGTCTCTTTCATGTCCATGCTGCCAATCATCTGTTGTTTTTGCATATGCAGCGACATGGTGTCTTTGTGGAAAATTAATCCCATGAAAGTTGAACCTGTTACAGTCTTAATTGTTTCAGCTGTTGCTGGAAGCGCGCTTCGTTCCTACAACATTCTAAATAATCATGAAAGGCATCTAAATATTGGAGTATCCCATGAAAGACACTTGCTAATGTTTTTTCACTTTAAAACTTTTCAGCCATTTCCAACATCATTGTATGATCTGCTGGAGCAAAGTCTACCCTTTTACAACATGCTTAAGCGTCATGCAAGACGATCTTCTTATTACATGAGCTCAACTTTACCTCATCCTAGTCTTCCCGTTCCTGCTAATGAGAAGCTACTTGCATGGGTTGGTGATGAGATTGTGCCCCGTGAGGCTGCCAAGGTAAACTTATAACATTGTATACCGAGAATGATATTTGAAAAAAATCTCTTCTTCCTGCTCTTCTGCTCAACTAGTTCTCGATTTATTCTTTTTAGACTGGAAAATGCGTTAAGAGTAATTGGTAAATATCAACTAGTTTTTAATTTCTGATCTCTGCTTGACTTTTTCTAGGTCTCAGTGTTTGATTCAGTTGTCCAAGGTGGTGATGCAGTTTGGGAAGGGCTTCGAGTGTACAGTGGAAAGGTTTTCAAGCTTGAGGAGCATTTAGATAGGTAAGTTACAACAACTAGTGCTAAGTTAGTCCCCATTTGTCAGATATACAATGTGAATTGTATTAGTCAGATATACAATGTGAATTGTAGAATGAATCTAAATCCATGTTTCATTGATCCTTCTAGCAGCACTGTGCCCTTGTCAAGAATATGTCTCTAAAATATGTTTAGATTCATTCGACAAAATTGCGTAGGATATTCTAAAATATTACGTAATAATTAGAAGATTATTTTGTACCAGAAAACTCTAGATTACTGTCAAGAGAACCTCATTTTAAGTAGCGGTTCTATCTCTGACAAAATTCTTCTCATTCCATTATGGATCAATAAATTGAGCATGTGATTCGTCTCAACTAGACAAATGTAGGGATGACAACAGCAGTTGGTTTCACTGCTGCATGTTCCGTGGTTAGCCACTACAACTCTGGTAAATTGTCAGTCCATCGATCTACATATCACATGCCTAGAAGTCCAGGTTACACCACGCAAGTGCTAGGTAAGTGCAATGTCAGATCTTTCAGTCTAGGAGCACCTTGTATATAGAGATGTCAGCATACAAGTCGTTGACTAGCTGTCACATATGAGTTTTCTGTTTGATGCATGTGTCTGACTGGCACCAGCATATGAGATAACATATGGCTTATTTCATCCGACTCAAAAAATTAATTGCCGTATCTTTAAAATGCTTTGTCCTGAAGATCCTTTTGCTGTGGAATGTGTAATGGATAACAGCTTCGGTAGTAGCACACCAATTTCCATCTTTCACTGAAGTTACATTTTATTTCCTTTTCTCAGGTTGTTCGACTCTGCTAAAGCACTAGCTTTCAACAAGGTACCAACTCGTGAAGAGGTAAAATTCTCTGGCAATTTTCTGTTTCAGTCTGGGTCTTCTAAGCTTTTGATTTCTACGTTACAAAATGTAGCATATTTTTAGAATGTGCGACTTTATGCAAGAAAATGCAGGTCAAAGAAGCTATTTTCAAAACTCTTTTAAGGAATGGAATGTTTGATAACGCACATATTCGACTAACTTTGACACGTGGTAAAAAGGTAATCTTGAGAATTGCTATTACTCTTACCTATTTTCGCAATCACTGGTTATATTGGTAATCTGATTAAACTCTTGCCAGGACTTTTAAGTCATATTATGTTTTCAATTCTAGTTTTCTTTTCACTTTTGCCCTTAGATTTTGTCACGTTCTTATCATCAGGTAACCTCAGGAATGAGCCCAGCATTCAATCGTTATGGATGCACTTTAATTGGTAAGATACCTTTATTAATTGTTTGAATACCTACTTTTTGGACTCTTTCATTGTTCCTCTGCATGAACAACGTCATGGTCAGCATACACTATCGTCTTGGAAGCATGAAAATTGTTTTATTATATGCTACTCTTGTTTAAGAGTTCCCAAATCCAAGTTATAGTTGCCTGAACTTGTCTGAACTAAGAACATCACAAGCTAGTTTTCTCTGAGCTCCCTCCCTCCCTCTCTCTCTCTCTCTCTCTCTATATATATATATATATATATATACTTTGTGATGAATAGTCTAAAAATAGAAAAAAGATATATACCGAAGAAATAGATCAGAACCATCCTTGAATTTTCTTTCATGTCAATAGAAAGTAAAAGAAAATAGACTAAAATACTAAAAGTCCGCTTTCTGTATCTTACTGGTGTAGCTAAACTCTAATTTGTCAATCCTCCTTTCTCATACTTCTGTTATACCTTTATTTTTGAAGTTCTGGCTGAATGGAAACCTCCAGTCTATGACAATGAAAAGGGCGTAATGTTAGTGACAGCAACCACTCGGCGTAATTCACCAAATGTAAGATACTGCTTCCAGTTGATCCTAGTAATTTCATGAGTTTCTATGCTACTTCCATTTTTTTTCTTTTGCTAATAAATCATTTCCTTTTTTATCCCTATTGCTAAATCAATTTCTATTCATCTGAAGATTTTTATTACAAGTGGACAGCGCATCTTTTGAGGCAAGATGTGGTTTTGTTGATAACTCAGCATTTCCGCGATCCCTTGTCTGTTTTACTGCAGGGAGAGGGAGGGTTTACCGTGAAACTTTAGGAAAGGACTCAAGTTCGTTTAGTTGCAATTTGATTATATGATGTATATTACATCAGATTAATTTTTTTTACATTTCTCCTTATATACTTGATTAGTTAAAGTAGCTGCTTCTTTAAGTAATAACGAAAATCAGAATTCTGCTTAGTAACAACTTGAGGTGCAAATATCAGGGCTCCATCTCGGGTGAAGCAATTTTCGCCCTCAGTTGTTTATCTCTTATAATTTAGAAATAGGTGGTTTTTGTGCTTCTTGTTTTCTCTAATGGAGTTAGTTGCTCATTGTCTCATCGGTCATTAACTTGATTTAATGGTACAGTGCTTGTTTATAGCTATCATGTCTTAAAATGGTGAGTGACAACTCGATATTGTCAGCTACAATCAAGATAACCATCATAAAACATGATTATGTTGAGGTCTCCTGAGGAACTTCAGTTTGCCTGAAATTAAGGAAAATAGAAGAAGGGTAGAAAATCAGACATTACTCGCCTCTATTTCAGTTTATCTAAACTTTATCACCATCATGTGGGTACCTGTATTTCCAAGTTCCAAATCCATCATCTGGCTTTTCCAGTAAGACATGAGCCAATTTTTAAAATCATGCTCTATTAGCTTTATCAATACCCTGTTCTATAATACCTTTAGAAAGAACTTGATACTGAGTCCAAGTAAGGATGCTGATGTGTTGCTGACATGTCCATAACCGCACAAGATGATGTTGGCGAGGGATTGTAATTTCTTCTCATGATTTATATTTTATCCTTGGTTAAGGTATCTAAGTGATCTAAGCTTCCTAACTAATGATGTGGAATAACATCCTTTGATGTCGCTGGTACTATCTTAAAAACAAAAACTGAGGAAGGCAATATACAATTCCTTGAACTAGATTTTTTGAGGGAAAAAACGTTGAAGTTCAAGTTGCTCTGAGCCTTTGACCACGGTCAATAAAATCTGTATTTGGGGTACCTATTGTTTTAAATCTACGACATGTTGTTTCCTTTGCAGAATTTGGATTCAAAGATTCACCATAACAACCTTCTCAACAACATTCTTGCAAAGGTATTTTTCTCTCTTCAGAGTTTGAGCTATGCAAATCAAGACAATGAGTATTTCACATAATCTTTCTGTTGTGCGGAAGTCGTAACTGTGATCTTGAAACTCATATAACATATTGACAGTTCTTTACTTTATATCCGCTTGCAGATTCTTATCTCACCTTCTGCATTTTAAATACTTTATACTAAGAAATTATATCAATTTCACTTTTGGAGTCAAGTTGATTGGTTATCCAGCTAAAATGTTATTGGATCAGCAGGAAGTACATGAAATGTTTATCCCACTCCCTAATTAAGATTATGAAATATTTGAATGTCATAAAAAATATCAGTGCTAGTAAAAAAGTTAGATATCAATAGTGAACTGGGATGATGAAAGAATTGTTTTATGGTTTGGTAGCTGAGCGTTAACTACTTCTTGACAATTTAACATTGTGATCATCTACTGTGTGAAAATACAAAGGCAACTACGTTTGGTGAAGACCGGGAAGGAGGTGGGCGGGCGCATATTCCTTAGAAATTGGCAGCTGTTTCTTGTCGTTGTCGCTCTACCACAGTTGATGATTTGTGTGCATCCACCTTACTGTATTTTACAATTGACAGCAATTTCTCCTATGGTGCAGATAGAAGGCAATAATGCTGGGGCTGATGACGCGGTCATGCTTGATAAAGACGGTTATGTATCAGAAACTAATGCTACAAATATAGTAAGCTCATTCACCTCCTATAGTTCCTCCTCTTTGAGGTTCCCAATCGGCAAGCCACACTTTAGGAAGGTCATTGCATGTACTATCCAACAGATTCTCCTTTTCTTTTGTAATATCTGCCTGCTTTTAATGGCATAATCACAAAACTTCAAAGCACATTGTCATACTATTCTGTTGTCATTTAGTTCATTGCAACAGTTTGAACCTTTTTTTAAACTTTATTATCAATCATCAGATTTTTTGTGTTTCTGGTCAATCTCCGCTCTTTGATAAAATTTTATGTTTTTTCTCTTTGCAGTTCTTAGTGAAGAAAGGGCGCGTGGTGACACCTCATGCTGATTATTGCCTTCCTGGCATAACTAGAGCAACAGTAAGTTTCAGAAGATTTCTCATTTGATATTAATCTCTCTGTTGTGTCCAATATTTTGTCTTGTCTCTCTCCCTCTCCCCCTTTCCGCAAAAACAGTTCGGATCATGCATTTTCTTGCCGAACTACTTTTTCTTTTGTAAGGTACTCACTTAGTTTCTGTCTAAATTAACTGGAGCAGAACCCAGCCTTTTTCAGACTCAGGTTATAAATGCTTGCACACAATACCCCCACCCCCTACCTTCACAATTGAACAATTTGTTTTTGTTGAAATTCCATCTTGTTTCTATCCGTATCTGAAGAATATGGATTTTAGCACAATTAATGCCCCTGAACTCCTTGATCTGTAAAATTTAATTTTCAATTTACCATCAAGTAAACCAAAAATATTTTATCATGTTAGTCCACATAACATAATATAATATTTTGTACTCAAGTACGCTTTCGGAAATAATATCTGTTTGCTGCTGACCAACTCATGATATGACGATTCTTAGTGATGGGTTCTTGGTATTACGTTCCCAATTTATTTTAAGATGATTGTTGGATTTTAAGGATAAATATTCATTTTGTTAGCAACATCCAATGTGTTTATTAATTGCTACAAACGCATACAGAGTGGCATGGGTCTAAATAACAAGGAATTTATTTAGTCTTTGATAAAGTAATAAATTTGTAGAGTTACCTGCCTGATGATCGGCAATCAATTTTGCAGGTCATGGAGCTTGTGCAGAAGGAAGGTTTAGCTTTAGAGGAACGACGAATTAGCTTATCAGAATTTCACATTGCTGATGAGGTGTATACTCTTTAACTATGTGTTTGTTCTTTGACATGTTTCAAGCATGACCTAACATCATCTTCTCCCTTAAAGATGTGCTCCACACAGTGTCAATTATCGGTTGCTTGTAAATGTGTCTAAAGAGCTGCTTAAGAAATTAATGAAATGAAGGATTTGAACACAGGTGGAAGTAATTGCACCTTGCTTGAATATTGTTTTAGGGAGCAGTTAGTGTATGCGTCTTTCTTATTACTAGAGGCGGACCCACGTGGTGCCTCGAGGGTGCACCCGATAACTTTTTAAAAAAATTGTATATATATCCTAATATTTAATTGTGCACCCTCAATAATAAAACTTGTGTGGGTGCATTGGTTTGGAACTCAAACGCGGATGCCCTTCTAGCCCGACGTCGCGTGTTGTTCGATTCCTGAAGGAGTCTTTCGATTTTTTCATTTTACTTCTCCTTTATATACATTTAAATGTCACCAGCTAGGCAGGAGCAATTTTCCATTTGATGCTAATAGGTACACATTTCTTCCTTTCATTTTTTTATTCAAGTTTTGGTAATGTTAATTGCTTTTAATATTTACTTGTTGCTTGAAAGTTAGTGTGTAAAATTTATTTATTTCTTTTTTCTTGCTTCTATTTAAGTTCATGGGATTTGATTAAAAATAAATAAATAATTATTTTTACTTATATTCTTGATGAATTTTTTATTTTGTAGTAATTTGTTATTGATTCTTGTGAATTGAAATGGATAGATATTATTTTCCGTTCTAGTTTTAAAGACAATTCTCATTGTCGTAGTAAAAGCAAAAAAGGGCATAAAAAGCACCAAGGTCTATTATATTTAAGCCCAAATTACAAAGAAAACATGAGATTTAACAAAAAAAAAGGCATAAAGGAGAAAAAATATAAACATATGTCTAGTTCAAAACTAATAATATAAGCATGAATGACAAATATATAAACACAGATTTTTTTTTTTTTTGATTAAGTGAAATATCAATTGTTTAGTATTTATATCTCCAAAAAAACCTCATTGACAAGGAAAAGTATATCTTATAAATTAGAACCTAAATTGCACATTAAACGAGGCGAGCGATCAACACAAATTTGAGTCTTTATTCAGAACTTAAGCGCGCCTTTGACAGTACTGGTGCACCCGCAGACTTCAAATCCTGGGTTCGCCGCTTCTACTTATTACACAACTCAACCTACTCCATTTTCTGGAGAAACCATTCCTGACAAACTTTACTTGAGCTTGAATACCTCTTTTTAAGCATCTACTGCATCTCTAAAAATTGAACAGAGAAGTACTAATGCAATAATGTTTGGGGTAGCACTGATAATCGATCATTGTATGTACCGTCGCAACAACCCCCTAGTGCGGAAGCTTGCGGCTGTTTGGCCAATTGGCCCTTTTTCTTGTTTGCAACTTCATAGCATATTTCATCTTGAATATAAAATCCAGGTGAAAACCTCTTAATTTTGCATCTCTATGAAAAACTAGTGTAACTATAAAATACAAATAGTGAAAGGCTATACCTATGTATCTATTTAGGGGTAAATTTTCTTGTTTCCATAGTTATTCTTCATGAAATATACCAGAAGCTTTTACAAGTTCATTATTCCCAGTGTTTTGCTT
>NC_061118.1:152580376-152678936 GCF_002878395.1 Capsicum annuum
AAGTACTTTCATACTTCTTTTTCTCATTTTTTGAGAAGAAAAGGATGCATCCAAGATTCAAATATACTAGCATATTATTAAAGAGTTACGTTGTTGAATGAGCTGAAAGATTTTAAAATAAAACGAATGTGGACTAGTACTCCACATTATGCGCCAAATGCGGCAGCCAACACCAATATGTAAATATAAATCCAGTTCCAGCTAAAAACCAACCTAGCTATGACAATTACTGATAATTAAATATAATGGTTAAGACCATGTCTATTTAATCGTGCATTATTATAAGTTCCATGCTTTTGTTTCTGGTATTTTTTATTTAATAAAGAAATTAATGTATTATGCATTCTGTGTGTATAAATACGACTAGGTATTGTAATCAAGAGATTATTATAACATCACCATAAATACATTCGTCCATCTTTGATCTTCTCGCTAAAGTTAAAAGAGTGTCGATCAATCACTGATCGATTAATGGCTCCACAAGTGAAATTTGTGTTTTTCTTGATTGTTGTTGTTGTTGCAACTACGTGATTAGTTAGTTAATTTTAATGTGTTGTTATAATTAATACTAATAATTTGAGAGTAATACCTAGCACAAGCAAGCTATTAATATAATAATATTGTTGTGGTATAATATGCTGCAGTTACTACGAAGGCTTTGCGAGACATGCAGATGAATGATGCAGTGATAGAGATGAAATTGCTTCCAGAAGTATTTGGTATAACGTGCTTCAAACCATGCAATTCAGACAATGATTGCAAAAAATCTTTTTTTTGCAAGAGTAGTGAGGGTTTCCGCCCCCTTTGTGTCGACAGACAGAAAGACAAACTGCTATATATATTGCGAGTTACTAATGTGGTTTCACTCCAACAACTTTAATTTGTGCGACTTCCTATTCTCTCTGTCTTGTTTTATTTGAGTGCATATGTTAATAGGCTCATCTAAACTCAGTAATTGTGGCTAAAGTTTTTGCCAAATAATTACAAATAATAGATTTCAAACCCAGTAAATCCGAACTTATAACCCATAAAATTCAAATCATGGATCTGCTCTCTATAAGAGATCAACGCTACCACTTCAAAAATTTCTTTTTACAGAACCATCTGAGGCCAAATAATTCCTTTCATTTTAGCGGCTGCAGTTCTTGCTCATGAGCAACAGTTTCAACACTTCCAACTGGTTCATAAGGAAGAGCCTGTTCTAGCCTTCGCCTCCAAATTAACCATCCAACAGGAGCTGATACTCCAACTATGAAAACAACTAAAAATGGCACCACTAGAACCAAGTAATTTCGCGGCCAATGCTTCCTAAATACATTAAAATTGTGTCTAATCAAGGATGTGATATCATACTAACGCAGCATGCAAGGCCACAAAAGAGATGAAACTATCAGGGAAAATGAATAGTGAGCAAGAGTAATTGCTTGCATACCTTTCTGTTGGAGGTTCAATGCCCCAGTTGAACAATTTATAACGTCCAAAGGAGTCCTGTAGAAGAGGATGATGTTCAGCCAACCTGCCTATTATTTCCTGCATACAGATAGCATGAATAAATGCACATTCTTCAACACAAAGGATAGCAATACATATTCTAGAACACTAATCACCATTGCAGTAGCATTTCGCATATAGTCTGTAGATCCTGCTGGAAAGACGGCCCATTTAGTGAGAGAATCATTTCCCTTCATTGAAAAGTTCATTATGCGAACCTGCAAGGTAAGTGACATCATCTGTGTAAGAAAGTTAACTCAACCTACTTGAAAGCATTGTCAGTACAGTCTGGATAAAACAGTTGCGTTGCGTTGCCATGGGTTAAGGATCATCATAGAAATAGTTAATCCTTGATGAATCTTCTATCTGATGGTTACAGAGAATTCGAATAGATTCCCCAACATTGCTCGAGGTTGAGGCACAGATAATTGCCATATCACGTGTAACAGTGTTAAAACTCAAGACCAGTTGAATAACATAAACAAAATCAGATATTCATACTTAAATTGCATTGCTACAAGAGAAGGTAAGGTTTCTGAAGCTCGCGTTTTGAAGTTTTTCTAAACCAAGCTATACCATACTAATCAGAAGGTCTTAAAACTAACTTCACAACTGCTAGGTCTGCATAGCCATTTTCTGTGCTATTATGTAGGTTGTCAAAACTTGTTTCCTAACACTCAACTGGAAGAGAATTTACCTATTCAAACCATCACCACCACAAACTTTTAATTACAAGCTTCTCAGTCTAATTTTGACTACTACTGGCAGGGCATCCTAGAATCCCTTAGAGAGAATAGATATCAGACATATTCTGTTTATTCCAAAATATATGCAGTTCCTCAATGCTGTTTTGATTTAATAAAGGTGTTACTTATCAAAAGAGGATCTGCGAAAATTATCACAATAAAACCTAACTACCTGTGAAACATTAACATCCAACTCTTGGGCAATGAGATGGGCAAGTTCTGGAATGCGTGTCTTCAACTCCAAGTAGTTGACACTTAGTAACAAGTAAAATGTAACGATCCCAATTTTCACTTCCCCTGCAAGTTGAAATCAAAGATGAATTTGATAACAATGATAAGTATTTGTAATGGAGTTATCCAACTTCAGTAGCCATCATATCTGCACCAGAACCTTGCTTAAGTGTGTGTAAACAGATTAATGAAAGAACGAAAAAGTGTCTAACACTAGCTAAACTAAATGATATCTTGAGAACTTTTTCAGCAGCTAAAGTCAACTCATTCGAGATTATCTAAACATAGAAGAGGTACATCAAATCTATATTGCCAGACTCTTCAAAAACAATGCCGCTCCTGCATCGGATTCTTAAAAATACACTACTTTTGGAGAATCCGACACGCACCCGTCGACATTTTGAAGAGTCCGAGCAACATAGCATCAAATTGAAATAAGATACAAACATGTCTATGTTTCAACAGTGAAAACAGCAAATATGAATGAATTTTTCCTTCCCTTAAGGAAGTTACCACAAAATTCTCATGCTTGTCATCGTTCAAGGTAGTCCTGTCACAAAATTCACGAGAAATTTGCATATTGATTACTATAACTTAGTGGAGCGAATGTCAGACAGCCGGCATATGGTCAATGCATGTTCAATTGGTATCGGTTGTTGTCATTAGTAGGAATGCCCTTTTGGTCCCTTGATTATACCATATTTGTTCTTTAGGTCCCTCAACTATTCAACTTTACACATTAACCTTCAATTTATTGATCTTTACAGAAATCCAATAATAAACAAAACTAGCTAACCCACTACATATTCTTATTTCAAGGCTCATCTTTAAGTATAGCAAATTTCAAAATGACCATTTATGTAGTAAAGTACTGTTGTCCACTAAAATATTAAGTATATCAAAAAGACGAACGCACTGCTTTGGAAATTGTCACTAACCAATCACGAGTTGTGATCTGCAATCTCGACAAATTAAAATCTGAGGTCAAAGTCGGAGAGTTGGACAAAAAGTGGAATGGGGATAAAAGGGGACTAAGAGTTTTCAGTGTTCCTTGAAGTTGTTATTAGAGATTTCCAGTTTAATAAATCTCTCTCCAACTAAAAGAAGGTTGAGAATGTCATGACATCAGAACAATTTTAAAAAGGCGGTTGCTTCTTAGGGAAATTCTTAGGATGTTTGGCATGCCAGGGAAACAAGATGATTTTACTACCAGAGTGGAAGTTCAAATATCAGCTTGAATGGGATTATAAAGACAGCAGCATTCCTGGACCAAAGTGTACGAGGCAGAATTTCGATAGTCGAAAAGTGATTTAATCAAAGGCAGTACATTAAAACATCAGAAAGATGCAAATCTAAACTTGATCCTCACTTTCAAAAGATTGAAAATGAAAAGGACACGACTGTGTTAATCTATTTTATTTCTGTTTATATATAACGGTGGTGTCCAGCCCACCTTTCACACACAGACTAAATCCACAGGATACCTACCACCAGCAACAGATATCAGGTAACTCTGTCCACCAAGGCTAGGACAGATGGGAAGAATCTCCTTCTGTTTTCTTTTTTGTCTCTGCGGGGATTTGAACATGAGACCTTAGGTTCTGCGAACCAACTTCATTGACCACTAATGTTTTCGTTTTATTTCTTGAAGAAAAACAATTGTAATAAACAATACAGATTCAGAACTTCCTAGTAGTAATGCTAAAACAAAAGCAGTTCTAGTTATGACAGCACCCTAATGCATAGAGTAACCTTCAAGTAGAAATACTATGTGGAGATAAGCTGTCTCTTCATACCAGGTATATTGTACCCAGGAGGTTTGCTCGGAGCTGGTGAAGGAGACATATGTGCAGTGGAGTTTCGGTTATCCAAGCCTGAAAGCACTGGTGTAGATGGAGACGGAGGTGGAGGAGATAAATTCAGTCTGTCCCATAACTCAGAACAATTAGTTTTCCAAAAACCGATTCTTTCATTTTCACGATCGTAAGTTACAAGAGTGTTGCGAACAACGATTCCTGTTGCAATTAGAAGCATGCGTGTTTCAGCAGGGTAGAGTTAGGAAAATGAACCTTGTCAAGTAGTGAGAAATACCTCCAAGAAGACTAGTTGGATTCTTTCCATTCGGGAAAATTCCTAGGCAATAAGCCCCACGTACTTTGAAGTGCTTTAAAGCATACAAGGTACAATAGAAAAGGGAGAAAATAATCAATACAAAATAGTAAAAAGGAAAAGAAGCCAGGTGGATCTGACTCAAAATAGTGTCAGGCAAGATAGTTAACAAAGTACTAAAGCAGAATAAGATGCTTACCTTGAACAAGTAGTTTTCAGGAGAAAGAGTTAGTTTTTTTCCATCGCTGAATACCATATCAACATGCGGAAAGTTCTTTGCGAGTTGTGACACGTCGCTGGAATATATATAATAATACGGGTAACACCAGCAATAGGAAGAAAACAAATTTAAACAAGATTAGTTTATGTCCATCCCTGAATACCATATCAACAGGCGGAAAGTTCTTTGCGAGTTGTGACACATCGCTGGAACGCATATGATATTAATAATATGGGTAACACCAACAATAGGAAGAAAACAAATTTAAACGAGAAAATCATAAGACGCCACATTAATTTCATAATTCTTCATATAATACCTTCCAGCCCCTGAAAAGCAAATATCATTAAAACTAGGATCAGGCCCTTTGATCTGTTTTAGAGAATGAAGCTCTTTCATCACCTGAAAAGAAAAGTGAAGAGGTTCATCCAGAAAGGAATAGACTTAGTTGCATTTAAAGATAACCCACTAATGATCCACTTTTTCGTTCACTAAATATAATGCAGCAAAAGCAATGAAAGAACATCAAATATGTCTAGAAACTTGCAATGAACTACATCGATATTGAAAATATTACCTGCTAACATCAACAACAACATACCCAGTGTGTTTGCAGAAGTGTGTCTGGGGAGGGTGGGGTGTACGTAGACCTTACCCCTACCTTTGAGGGATAAAGAGTCTGTGTCTGATAGACCCTCAGCTCAAAAAAAATGCTTTACAAAACAGGTTTGAAAGTGTCGTATTACCAAATTCAGAAATTTAAAACAGGAAAATCAACTATAATAAGTGGCTATGCAATGTAAATCATGTCCTTTAACAGCAGAGAAAATGGCGGCGAAAGAAGGAATATACTAGACGGTGGAGTTACAGGATCACAAGATATTTGGGTTCTTCCTTTTCTTTCAAAAATATGTAGCAGCTAACAAAGCATTGGCTCACAAACTAGTATTGACTAAGAGATTTTAGTTCCAGTCCACTGATGTATAGGAATCTCCAACTACAGGTTGATCCTTGTCACGCTAGGACATAGTGGTTTGTGTCACCAATCAGTGGTGTCCCAGAACTTTGAATAATAACAAAAAGTAATAGATTGACTTATATAATCAAAAACACAACATTCAAATGAATATCTTTTCTAAATCTAATTTCTTCAGGACATTCTTCTCACCAATAGCATGATTTTCCGCCACTACTCATTTTTTCAGGCAGATTTGGATCAAACAAATGACAGAAACATTGGCAAATATGTAGATAACAATATCTTACAGAACTCTTGAAAGCTATAAATGCTGCTTCTGGAAGGTAAGCATAGGTTGTACCACTATCAAGAATAGTCCCATGTTTTCCACCAAAAACCCGAGGATTTATTTTCAGCGGCTTCCCGGCTACATGTATCTCCTTCAGCTCAATATTGTAGAATGGGCTGTTGCCATCCGAGACTAGGGTAAATGCGTAAGATTTATCAAGTGTATTTGTTAGGAGGAGACCTAACATTCCTATGTATACAAAAAATTATTTCCAATACATACCTGCGACCAAAATCTGATTTGGTAAAGACCATGTGAGCAGGGGGTTTTATTCCACCAAGAACCATCGCCCCACCACCAAAATCCATCCCTCCATAGCACAAGGAGAAAGAATCACTGATTACATGTTTTTCAACAAGTTGATCAACTATACTGACATCCCCTCGACCCAAGCCCATTATTCCATCAGCACGTTGGCTGTAAAGATCACCAGTTTCCGCAATTTCACATCCAAAAACAGCTCGTTGTGGTCCAAGCTCACTTAGATTCCCAAAAGATATGACGTCGTCTCCAAGCAACCCAAAACTTGAACTCATCTCAGCATACCGTCTTTCATAAATACATTGCTGCCTTTTAAGGTCGCAGGGACAAGCCTTATCACATTTCACAGATTGATAAGAGCTTGACATTTCCGGCTGAAACTTAGGATCCTAAGTAAGAAAAAATACATAGTACTACCGATCAAAAGAAAAAAATCAAAACGGCATAGAGTTCTAAGTGTTATATTAAGCATTTCTCACAAAAATTAATAGGCTGGCTCAGAGTAAAACCAATAGTCATATAAAGTTGCTTCAAGTGCTCATATTTGTCTCCAATTAGGATCCTTTATAACTACAAGTAAAAATGAGCAAGAAACGTATTTAAATGTCATGAAACCATATAATGGGATTCCGTAGATCATCAACAAGGAGAAGCATAGAAATTGATTAAAAAATTTGTTTTTCATTTTTGATAAGTAGAAATTGATTACATTTTTATCCTACTTAGATTGATTTGTTCTCGTTTACCTGTCCATGTCCTCTTTCCTTATAAGTAAATGCATTTAGAATTGCTTCCTCAAGAGAGACATGATATCCCACCGCTGGCAATATGGAGCCCTAAGGTGCCTATACTGACAGCAACCTCTGCTGGGAAGCCACTGGGCAGGTACTATCCTAACTGGAGATAATTTGAGAAGAGAAACATGTTTAATTGCTGGTTACTTTGCTTGCAAAGGCATCCTGAAGGGACTAAAGATCATTCTACGTTGCATGTGAATGGGCATCAATTCTATCTATTATCTTTTCCTGTTCTTACTGAAACATACCTGTTCTATTGGTTTGGAAAGCAAGAGGAAGAGATTATGGAAACTGACATCCTTTACCTGATTAATGTACAATGAGAGAAACAGAACATCCCGTGGAGGATTACAATGTGATTCTCACTAAATTGAGACATCAACTTTTTTCTCTACTCATTTCCTGTGGTAGACACTATCCGGCAAACATGAATTAGCCTTTTACGAAAAGCTATATAAGAAGGGAGCATAGAACCTCAAAGTGAAGGAAGATAACCAATGGAAGGACTTTGTCAAGTTGCATTATAAAAACAGTAACTGAAATTTTAGGTATGACCAAAGGCCTCAGACCTCAACCGCAAAAATTGTGGTGGTAGTATTAAGAGAGGACATAAGAGATATTAAAGGAAAAGGATTTAGAGAACCTCTAATATTAAAGAACTCCAAATTATTTGATATTGGAATAAAACAGGTCAATAGAGACTGAAATAGACTTCACATAGCCGACCTCCAGTAACATTTAGATTGAGCAGTAGTTGTCATTTGTATAGAACTGGCACCTTTGTATCTGCCGAGGGAGCAGTTGTGCACGTCAAGATATAAAATAACCCTCCAAATATGTCAAGTATAATCACTTACAAGACATTTCCCTTTAAAAAAACAGGTGAAACTAGCAAACAATAACCCTTTCTTCTTTTCATTATTTGACATACTTCTCTTTTTATGATTGGTTTATTTTGAATGACTTTAAAATTGATTATACTATCCCTGAGAACGAGAGTGTCTCATACCTTAGGTATTGGATTTCTCCAGAATCAATCATTTTACACTACAGCATAAACCAAATGTTTAACTCCGATACTCAAAAGCAATTTATTAGCCAGGAAAGATACTAAATTAAATCGGATACTTGATTAAATCCCTGGAAGCTATTTCTCATTTCCTCAAAACCATAACAGTATCTGCCTCTTTTTAATCATTGTTTATGAAATTATTGAGCTATCAAAACAAACATTCACAAAATTAAGATAAATCTGTAACCTTTTTATATTTATCCAGGAAAGAAAAGAGGGAAAAAATGACAAAGAGATAGTTGAGAGATGAAGTCAACCTGATGGTTGCCGCACTTTTTACAGGAAGAGCAAGGAACATAAGTAACAGTACTCCCTGTATCAACAATAAGAGCAAACTTCTGCGGTGGTGTTCCAATCCAAATATGAGTTGTATAGTATCTGCATCAAAAGTTACTTGGAATCCATTCAACCAAAAAATAAAATACTACAGTTAAAAAAAAAAGAAATTTTTCTGAACTAGAAGTTATAAAGAATGAATCTTGGGCCTAATTCAACCCCAAAAGCTAGTTCATTAGGGGAGGATTGCCCAAGTCCAATGTGGGACTCTTAAGAGAGGTGTGTTTGGTATGACAGAACATATTTCAAGAGGATATCTCCCATGGTAGAGAATCAAATTGTGTTTTGTGAAATATATTTCCACTAAAACTTGGAAAAATGACTTCTTTCACTATCATTTTCTTTTAGTAGTATCTCTTAACCGGTACTCCAGATCACTTGCTTCAAGCAACATGGATACTCTTTATCACTCTTTAATACCCAAAAGTTTCATCAAAACACTATCAGATTCACACTACAACAACAACATACCCAGTGTATTCCCACGAAGTAGTAGGGTGTGGGGAGGGTAAAGTGTACGCAGTCCATACCACTACCTCAGATGAAGTAGAGAGGCTGTTTCCGATAGACCCCCGGATCAGGACAAATAACAGTATAACAAAGAAAAAAACACAAAAACAAACAACAAAATGGGATAACACATTTTGTGTGATTACATAAGCGGAGCTACCTTGGGCCGAGGGTTTATACATGATTAGAATTATCTTTTGATTTATATAGAATAGATGTTGCACCCCTTAGCTTCTTCGTATTTTGAAGACGCAAATACTTGCTCCGCCACTACAATCGATCCTATAGATAACTTCCCATAGTAAAACATTTTCCTACTCCATATGAACATGCAAATAGACATGTGAATTGAAATTGTAAGGAATAGGTGCGAATTCGAACCCGTTGATGAGGAGATCATCATGGAGAGACATGCGAGCATTGGCAGGGCTATTCAGCAGCTGCCGACGGGAGATTTCAGCACGCCGGGAAGTGTTTTTGGGAGGAAAGAGCGGAAGTAACATGGTTGTTGTACGACGGCTTCCGTCAACGGAGCTATAAACGACGCCGTAGTGTATGAACAGAGAGAGGATCGTGAGAGTAAAGGTGAACAGTGGCCATGCCATTAGAGGTCAAAATCGGGTCGGGTTATACCAAAACAAGTGATGTCAATGGAGGGAATTAAAGGTTAAGCAAAAGGCGCCAAGGAGAAGAAGGCAGTCCATCATGTGTCACGTTGACTTTACACTTTTTTTGGATATCATTTTTCTTTATTGGTAACATCAAATTTTTTACTAAGCAATAAATAAAATTACTACTATAAATTTACGCTATATTATTTTTAATTATTACTATAAATTATCTTATTTATTGAAAAATAATTAAAAACAATTAGTACTTGAGTAATATGTATAGTAGGAGTAATAAATTAACAAGAAAGTATAAAGTAAAATTGTTTCGAAGTTTGTGACTAATGCACATAAATTTCATGATTGTTGAACATGTTGGTAAGTAGTGGAAAAATATTAAAAGTAATAATCTGACAATTAACTTGATCTAAAGAAAAAGACATAAGTGAATAGTTAAATGAATTGAATTCCTTAAAGTTGTTAATCATTCCTATAAACGAATATTACTAAACAAATTGTATTAAGTACTTTCAGATTTTCTAGATTAGAAGACAATCATATAAATTTATAAAAACTGTATCTTCTTCATGTATTGTGAAAATTAACTTCTTACCTGTTGAGATCTAATTTATTAAACTTATATTTCAATAAAAGATAAATAAAGCATAGCGTTGAAAATATTAGAACAATATTTTCCACATTCTCCATGCAATGAGAGTTTGCACTGAGTTGCCTTTTTTTCATATTCCTGGATGACTCAAGTATTTTATTTCAACCTGCTCATACTTATTTGACACGGTATTATGATTCACTTTAAAAAAAAGAACATTTTTTAAGCGGCGTGTACGTAGAAGCAAAAGGATGCACATGACAGTCAATATTTAATGGTGAAAATAAATCTCATTTCTTTACATTAAACAAGACTTTTCTGCATTCTAGAGTCAATCTACGATCCATTTTTTGTGGTGTTAATTGTTTTTATTGACTTTAATCTTATCAGAAATTTGAAGTCCAGTATTATTGACTAGTTGAAAAGTTTCTGTGAGATTTTTTGTTCCCAAGATCTTACTTATTATTTGGTTTCCGATAACACCATGATTACTCAACAGGGGCGGAGCCAGCCTTCTTTAGGGGTTCGGACGAACCCCCTTCAACGAAAAAATATATTATTTATACATGATTAAAATTATTTTTATGTGATTATAGTAGGTGTTGAACCTCCTTCGACTAAGTTTTCTTTGAATATTGAACCCCCTTAGTTGAAATCCTGGTTCTGCCTCTGCAATACCCAACGTAGCTAGCTTTACTAATAAGATATTATCAAATTTAGCTACAATGTCAAAAATTTGCAGCGAGTATAATTAAATAGCTAGCTTATCACCGTATAGGAAATACATGAGATTTACTTCTAGCTACTATAGCTAACTTTTCGGAAATATAAGTGATTTATTTTTTTGGTGTTATGATATGTGAATATAAATATTATTCTAAAAGCATTTTATGTACGTCTAATCTAGACAAATTCTATGAGATGTGAGTGTGTGAGAGTAGGGGTGTAGGGTTGTGTGGATGGGGTTTATAGGGGTGGGGTGAAGAGGAGGTAGGTTGGATACAATAATGTAAACTCATTTTCCTATGTTCTTTTAAAAAATTTTGATCAATCGAACATGAAAAAATTGTAAAAAAAAATATTTTTTGTGCTTAGCCCGCCCTTTTTAAGTGTAAGAATTGTGGTAGGAAACAGTAGAAATTGTTTGGTAACCATTTAACGAAATCTGTTTTTGTTAAACTTTAAAAAATCACCAAACGCTATGGAGAAAATCAGCAAGATACAGAAAGAGAAGCAAAAAAGATGGAGAAAATATGAGGAGCAAGCTCCTGATTGAAAACTAATTAAAATTGGGCCTGTTCAGCAGCCCAATGATACAAACAAATTAAAATTAAGGCCCAGAATCCAAATAACGTCTCAACTCTCAACATTGACAATCTACAAAAATTCTCCTTCTATTTGGACTTTGGTGTACTGAATCTTGAGCATATATATAGATTAACACTCGATCGAGAAGGGAATTTGAATAGATTCTCAAGTTGTGTCAAGGGAGTTTAATATGCAATATATACGCAAAATATCAAACTTGGCCTTAAACTAATAACCACCTATTGATCAGAAAGGTACAATTTATCTCTTCTTTTTTTTTTTTCGAATAAAAAATTTATATATATAAATATATCACCACATCCAATCATGGAATTTTTAGAGCATTGTCCGTCCAAATTTCAACTATATATACCCCTGACAACTAAATCTTATTCACAAATTTGTTTTAATTACTCTACCATCACTTCCAAAATGAATACACCTTAGGAGAGACCAACTAGGCAGTATGTATTAATGCAGATATTTATATGATGAAAATTAATTACTGTAAGAACCTCGGGCTTCAGATTGAAATGAGAATCAATTATGATTAGGACTAATCATATTCCACAATTGTTTCCGTACCCGACCGGATTAATGTGGAAAAGAGTGATATGTTTTGTGGTAAAAATCTAGCATGATTTTTTTTTTTTTTTTTTTCTTAAGATTGACAGAGAGGAGTCAGATTCAATGAAATTATGCTCCTTAATTATTTCAAGTCGATTTGAATGATCATATTTTGATGTTCCTCAAAATCTCATGGATTACATTACAGTACTAGAAGATACAATAAAGGGTAGAAAAAGATAAGATTTTTAGACCCCACAACAACTTTTTACATGAAAAAGGTGCACTTGTGATGTTTCTCAAGTTCAAGATTCCAGGCAATTAATTACTATCTGATAGAGAAATATTGTAGTTTGTATTATTTTAATTTCAACTTTTGCTTCGTTATTGCTGAAATTAGTGGAAAATATATTGTCATTAAAGTATTTTAGATACTAGAAATTTACTGATAGACGGATTATATTGTACAATTTTTTAATAGATATAAATTCTGATAAATATTCATTAAATATGACTACTAAATACTCCATCTATTTTATTTTACTTCACCTTTCTTGACTTGACACTTCCGCTAATAAAATATTTATTTATTAAAGACTTCTTTTACTAAATCATCCTTAATATGTTTTGAAAATATATAATTGAGTACTACTATACTTTATATATTTATTTAATGATAAGGATAGTATTGAAATTAAGAATGATAAACTTATCTTGATCTTATAAATAAAATAGTTAAATTAAAATAAATATTTTTAGTAAGAGGATCAACTAAGACGAAACAAAACTGAGTATATTACATCAATATCACAACAAAAATAATATGAAAAGAATACGTGGATAAAGGAAGCCTCGGATGAGTACTGTTGTTAATTAAGAAATACTTAATGGTGCATGCATGGGGCCATCTTTGTCGAGAGACACATCAAATTGTCATTCCCTTCCCTCAAAATTACACTATTTAGATGGACAAAACAATTTTTTTTTGTATATACTATATGTTAGAATTTTTTTGATTTATTCGTGTTCTTTTTAAAAAAATAAAAAAATTCTTACTGAAATAGTATTGTGCTTCAGCACTGATATTATTAACAAAGTGACGTAAATTTCATAACATAAACGGATCTCCAACGATATCAAAAGATGTTGATGACTGCATAATATATAATCTTGCATTACTAAAAACAATCATGGTTTATTAACAGAGGCGGATGAGGATTTTAAATTTGTGGTTCTTAATAAAAAAACAAGGCTTGAAAAGAATTAAATGGAAAGGGAATAGAATCCATGTTCAACTAGCCAAGAGACAAACTACTCAAGGGTTCATTTTCTATCACTGAGTCATCCCTTGATTTAGTTATGGATTCCCACCTGTTAATATTTATATCATTTGACAATTTTTCTCATGTAATTATAAGTCTTATGATAGCGAGTGTGGACCCATACCTGCTACCGTAGATTTGCCCCTTATTGATATTAGAGCAATAATAATTAGAATGTTGTTGTAATAATTATACTAGAAGATAATATAGTCTTTACACAAGTTACATAGGCTATTACCAATTCTACTATATAAAAATAGCCCCAATGTAACTGTGATAGAATAATCAATGAAAAATATTTTTTTCTCCATTTACTCTTAGTTGACTGCTTCAACTAGCAACAATAGAGTCTTTGCAACTCATTTTTCGTGGTATCAGAGCTAGACCCCCATATAATTTTAAAAATAATGTTATATATACCTGTACACTTACCGATCGAGTAGGAATATCTTTGAAGTTTACTTGTTAAAGGCAGACAGGAATTTGAAAGTTGAAACTTTGTCCATGGACTGGGGTCGAACTGGTTATTAGCTGGCTACTTAGTAAAGTAATTAATTAAATTAGAGCTAGCCAGTCACATCCACTTAAACTCAAACCTTAACATTCATCTTGGTCCACAAATCCTGGTAGGTGAGCTAGCTAGAGACCAATTATTAACAAAATATAGTAGTACCTCTTTTATTAATTTGTCACTAAAATATCTCTAAACTATGGGCACATTAATGAAACCGCTGGTATCAAGCAAAAATATTGGTGGTACAGTAGAACTAATCTGATCTGATGGAGTAAAAAGTTGATGTCAAAGTGAAGATAAAAGGATTTTCTAATTAATAAGATCAAGTCTTTTAATTAATGATAATTAAACTTTAGAGGTATTATAATATTTCAAAAGTCACTACAAGTAAGCAGCGGACAAAATTTTCGAGACTGTGTGGAAAAGAAAATTAAATACTATTTGGTATTATCGTTTTGCAACATGGAGTGTAAAAGGCAAATTTTGGTTTAGCTACCTGCAGCTATTATATATATGCCCTTAATTTCACGATGAACTGCATGAACCACGTAATACGCGTTGAAATATGAATTTGTCAAACATTATTACGTTTCATTCTTGTATCCAAGTGGTATCAACAATTCTTTTATGAGAAAGTGTTTATCCAGAAAGAAAGAAAGAAAGTTTTTTTCCTTTTTAAATTTGTGTTCTCTATAACAAGTCATAGGTTATGCATGGCTGTCCAAGGAGTGCGGAGCCTAAAAGGTAAGTGTTTTTAGTTAAAATTTCAAAAGGGCACCCCAATACTGAAAAAGTTCAAAAGGGACAAGGTAAATACAGGTGTTTACCTTGTTTATTAAGAAGTTAACGCCGTCAGTATAAATGTTAGAATGTAAGGTAAAATGGTGAGTTTACCTTATCTATTATCTATATGTAAGTGTCGGCAAAGTGTAAGGCTACAAGGTAAATGGAGTTGTTAACCTTGTAAGGTAGGATCCCATGTTTACCTTGTAACAACTTCAATATTCTCGCTGTTATATAGAGAGTGTGAGCAGAAGTTCATTTCTTGCATCAACTCAAAAAAAATTGTTAAACTTCATAACTAAAAAATTTGTTGAACCTTATTCATTTCTTACTTTAAAATGGATAAGGTAAGAGTAAATTTACATTGGGGTGGTAAAGTTTTACATGATGGAGATTCGGTGCGATATAGTCGGTGTCCTTTAGTGGTTTAATTATTTTCTTTATCTCTCAAATATGATCGTTTGAAAAGGTTGTTTAGGAGTAAAATGAGTATTACTAATCCGGAAGATGATGTGGTTATTTCTGGACGATATTCGAATTATTTTACGTCCAATGGACAACCAGTATTTGGTGAAACTCCTATTTGGAATAATGATTCTTTATCTTTATTTATTCGCCCCGTTGAAATTTTTGGTAATCGCCTTAATTTACAAACGCTTGACATGTATGCGTGTGTTTGACATTCTCCTATTGTTGAAGAACCCACGGACAGTGAGTTTGATGTGAGAGTAAGTCAAAATTCTTTGAATTTGAATATTGATTCTTCAAGAATGGCAATGAAACAATAATTTGATGGTGGGTTTGAAACACATTATCAAAATTCACCCGGACTTGTGAATAATTTTGATATGCGAGGACCTAGCAATGCGACTATGAATTTGGAAAATTTTAAAAAATACCTGCTTCTCAGTAAGGTTGTCTAATACATCTCTTATTATGACAAGCACACTACGAGCCTCATTTTGATGAGTTCTACCACGAGACCATTTACGTGCGTGTGAGGTCGGGACCTCCGAATTTTCTTCGCAAGGAAGCAGCGGAAGTGATTGCAATGGGACAATACGCTCCCATGACCATACCTAAAAAAAATATAATCAACAATAGTTATCATCACAATAAATTAAGTAATTCAGAATAGAAAAAATATATTATATAATTCACATACCTGTAATAACAAAACATAATCAGTAGTGCAGTGCGACTTCTCCATCGACGCACGACACAAACAAAAATAGAGGTACGATAGCACATCAACTCCTCAAGCCTGTGTTAACATTGCGGGTAAGTCACGCATGTCAATCAAAAAGTCTGTACGAAATTTATTTCCAGATTTATCGGGAAATATTGTTTCGCCGCACAACTAAAAAAGGTACAATCTAAATCTTCGTTGCACCTCTTCCTCCACAGTTTCATCAGTTATTTCATTTAGATTTTCCATATATTCTTCTAATCTCATTAAAAAAAAATTATTTCCTTGAAAAAAGTCTAGGTCAGGTATCCATCTTGTTAATTCGACAAACATTTGTTGCCTGTTAATAGGCAACATCTGAGCAACACCTGGATGAAGAATGAGAGTTCCATCTACGATCATTCCAAACATGAGTTCCATATCTTTTAAGGTTATAGTCGCTTCACCCGTTCTCAGGTGAAAGGTATGCGTTTCTGGTCTACCTTTTAACAAGTGCAGTAATAAGGAAAAAATCGCAGGGAACAAATCCAATATCTATAACGCCTTTAAAATCACAAATATTAAAATAATTAAGAAGACGACGGATGATTTCTAACATGTTACCAAAAACCATTATCATTACGCTTCACTATCAAACATGCCTTTTCTCCTTTTAATGTGCCTTTCCAAATAGCCTCAGACCGATGCTTATTTTGCGTGGCATATACGTCATACTATGATGGTCCTGAATGCACAAAGTGTTGATATTCCATATCTATATAGAAAGAAGATTAAAATTAGTTTTGAGCATACAACTAAAGGGAAAACTTTTTATACATGCATGACAATACTAACTTAACGTAGGTTTAGGCTTAATAAGTTGATATGATAACAACAATATTTGACAAATTAGTAAGCTACAAAACTGATTAATAATATTATACTGCATACTTGTGTTTGTTAGGTATTGAAAAATGTTAAATAAAAAGGTGATTAAAGTAGTATACGTTAAAGTGGAATTTTTTTGATAAAGTAGACTTTGAGCAAAAATAAACACAACTAATATAGATGAATAGAGTGAAGTGAAAAAATGAATGAAATGAATGGGTGATATATAAAAGAAAATTAATAAGGTAAGGGACAAGCTTACCTTGTAAGGTAAGTGACACAGTTTACCTTGAAGGTAAATTTACCATTTTACCTTATAAGATAAATTCACATTTTTACCTTACATTCTAACATTTACACTAACGACATTAACTTATTAATAGACAAGGTAAACACCGATGTTTACCTTGTCCCTTTTGGAATTTTTCAGTATTGGAGTGCCCTTTTGAAATTTTGACTAAAAAAAAAAATTTGCCTTTTACCGGACTCGCTGTCGAAGTATATCATTAATGGCAAAGCGAAAGTTTTAATAAATTATTTCTAAATTAAAAAAATGTGTTACACGGTTCTTTGCACATGAATTGAAAGTATGAGAGTAATAATTAACACTCTCTTTTTTAAAAATAATAATCCAGTAGTTAAAAGTGATTTGGGCTCTATATTTGTCGTTTAACGTTATGGAGAAAAGTCTAGACGTAAATCAAGTCACAAATTAACTTTTAAATGCAAATTAGATATGTATCTTTTAAAGTAGTAACACTTTAATTAATTTCTCCCAAAGACCAACTATAGTAATGAGATGTGCTCTGACGATCCTCTAGAGAAGATCAAGGAAAGCAGCCCTAAAAGGCTACTATAAATTAATCAATATTTAGTAATTACTACTATATTACTCCCTCCGTTTCATTTTAATTGATTTTTATTGACTTGACACTCCCCTTAAGAAAATATTTAATAGAGATTTAATTTACTAAAATAACCCTATTAATTATGCATTAAAAATATAAATTTGATTATATATACTTTACATAATCATTTAATGATAGGGGTAATATTGAAAAAATATAATAAATTTTTCTTGATTTTAGAACTTGAACAACTAAAATGAAACAAATATTTTTAGTAAGAGAGCCAACTAATATGAAATGGAGGGAGTACTTAATCTTCCTTGAGCATTGCTATTAAATTTTTCATTTTCCCAAAATAAATGTTAGAGTACGTACGTGCCCTATTGATTACTTTATTTTAATGTAGTTGTTGCGTATAGATGAAACGGTTTGACTAACGTTTTTAAAACTAGCTAAAACAGTAAGTAAATAACACAATCACGACCTGTACCGCTACAAGATTTAACCCCAACTTCATTAAATAACTCTGAGCCTCAACAACGACTGATTACAACTCTTCTAATCTAGGAATTATAAACTCTAATTCTCATAACTCAATGTCTAGGAATTATAAACTCTAATTCATAACTACACACACACCACCCAAGGTATACGTTCCCAAAATCCCTAAGTTTTCCCGGCTTGAATACTAGCTCCCAGTTCAGTTTATAACACACTGAAACTAATATTACATCAATAGTTCAAACATAATGAACAACTCCTAAAAATCAAAGCTAAAACTCTTAGTCAGATTCTATACTTAGGACCATGTTCTTCAATGTGTTCAGTGATTAAGTAGCAGTTCGCCAATTTGTCAATTGCCCTTTTCAGCTTTGTAAGTGCGTAAGTAATATATGTCAATCACTTTCTCTATTTAACTATATTTTTCTAAGTCTTTCAGTAGATGAGACTTCTTTCTTGAGACAATCGCTTAACTCATCAGAGTTTGTTATCCAGTAGAAGTCCTTTGTTAAGTCAAACTTTTTTCATAGGTAAAACTCCTTCTTTAACTTGATCTCCTCATCTGAGTGAAACTCTTTCTCCAGCATATCTTCAAGTGTTGCATTCAACTATAACTTTTATTTATCACTCGTGATTAATACTTTGGGTATATTAGAATTAGGCTTGTTTATCCATTCTCGACTTTAAGCAATTTTGACTGATCCCTCCCGGTGAAAACTGAAACCTGTCTCCTATGCTTGGACCAGCTTAAGTAACATGGTTCATTGATGTGTCAGTCATCCAAACTTCATTTATCTAAGAAAGAATCCTTCAATTAGCATGTTTCCTATCTTGCGTAGACTTCTTCAATCTTCAAAATATTTCTCCTTCTACACATTGGACTCTTTAGGATATGCTCAGAAGTGAAACTCCTTCTTCCCATGGGACTTCTTTTCAAACTCAACTTGCTTTCCCTTATCATCAAGTGTTTGAATCAAATTCAACTTCTTCAAATTAGCACATGTTTATTTCCTTAAGTTTATCAGAATTAACCACTAATTTGGTCCTTGATTTCTTACACCCTATCTTTAATCATCAGTGATTTTGCTATAAGTTCAGATACAAGAGACAGTGTATTTGTGAACTTATCATCAACTGTGTTTGTGAACTTATCATCAAGTGTGTCTGGTGAACTTATCATCAAGTGTTTGAATCAAATTCAACTTCTTCAAATTAGCACATGTTTATTTCTTTAAGTTTATCAGAATTAACCACTCATCCAGTTTTGATTTCTTACACCCTGTCTTTAATCATCAATGATTTTGCTATAAGTTCAGCTACATGAGATAGTATGTTGTGAGCCAACTTGATTGACATATTTCATATCACGTTGTCAATCATAAAAACTGCATATAGTATCCAACTATCCAATAATAAAATTACTAATCAATGAGAAGCCACAATGCTAATGTGGGAGTGATTAATACTAGATGATGAAGAAGTATGACTTCTCTTACTTTTTGCTGTCACTAAATTCTTTGTTAAGGGCGACGACTTCAACAAAAAAATTTTTTGTGTGTTTTGTGAATTAATAATGATGAACATTTCGTATTACAAAGTATATCAAACATATCAACTAGCTAGTGATCTTATATATTTCTACTTTACAATCAGGTTACTTACATCAAATAGATTGAAGGATAATTACTTCAATGTTAATGCAAAGATTAGACTCTTTTAACTCTCTATAATAAATATGTGTACACATCCGTAAGTCATATAGGATGGGAGAGCTACTACTTCATAAATGTATATTCATTTAAATGACGATTAATGAAGAGACATTCACAAGTCTTGAAAGTTACTAGACATTATGAATTTGTCATTAATTTAAGAGTAATGTTAATTTATGTACATTAACTCTGTTTGTCTTCATTCACTCTTTTGATGGATGAAACATAAATGATATAACTATTTAAGGAGTATCATTTGAGAACTAAAGATGTAAGAAAACATAGAAAACAAAATACTCTCTCCCCTTCATCAATTCTCTACCGTAATCTTGGTTTCCTATTCTTTGACAGTTTTTAGGCAATTGGTTTGGGCAACATCCAAACTTCCAGCCACGAGTGCACGTGTTTGGAAGTAGCTGTAGAACCTTGGGGAGCGACCGGCTAGAAGATTTGCACCGGAGTCGGGCCGAAATCACTTTCAAGGCAGTGGCTTGCCATGACACAGTGTTTGTGACAACTCTCTTACTATTACTAATTCCTATTCAATATCAATATTATAGCAATTTTTTCAACAATTTGAAAGCGATTTTCTTACATACAGTATCGATAAATGGTTATTTCTTTGAACAAAACTTTTTCTGATTTGTCAAAGATAGAGCCATTGGACGAAAATAATTTTAAACGTTGGTCACAAAACCTTTTTATTTTCTTAGAACAATTAAAAGTTCATTATGTTTTGTTTAATGATGGTTCTAACATCATTACTGGTTCTTATACTGTTATGATTGTTGATGAATTTGGTAAAAAGAAGATTAAAAAGAATAACATAAATGCTAGATGGCATTTATTGAGTCATATGACTAATACTCTATTTGATTTATTTTTTACTTATAAATCTACGAAAGAAATATGGAATAGTTTGCAAAACTTAAAACAGGGAGGACAAAATGATTTCCAAGTTCATCTTGCTGAGGGTGATGAAGTGATTGCGACAGTACTCGGCGAGACGAACTTGGTGTCTAACAAAACTGAGTGGGTGTTGGACACTGGGGCTTCAAGGCATTTCTTCGCCAACAAAGAATTATTCCATGACTTTGAGGAATCTACTGATGGCGAGTGTGTCAACATAGGTAACTCCACTACTGCTGGAGTTATGGGTAAAGGAAATATTTTACTTAAATTAACTTCTGAAAAAATATTATTCTTGAACAATGTTCTGTATGTTTCCTCGCTCCGTAGAAACTTAGTTTCTGGAGCACTTCTTAACAAAGTAGGCCTTAAACTTGTTTTTGAAGCTGATAAAATAATTATTTCTCGTGGAGAAAACTTTGTTGGGAAGGGATACCTTAGTGGGGGCTTATTTGTACTGAACATTGATAATGAGATTGTCAATAATACAAATATTCCTAATTCTGCTTATATTGCTGAGTCTATTAATTTATGGCATGGTAGGTTAGGTCATGTTAATATTGCTGTTATTAAAAGACTTAGAAAAAAATGGGATTAATTCCTACAATAAATATTGATGATATTTCTAAATGTCTTGTGTGTAGAAGCAAAGCATGCTAAGAAACTTTTTAAATATGTTACTAGTAGAAAGACCGAATTGCTTGAATTAGTACATTCAGACTTATCAGATTTTAAGAACACTATTAGTAAAGGTGGAAAGAAGTATTACATTACTTTTGTTTATGACTTTTCTAGGCACACTAAGATATACTTCCTTAAGTCTAAAGATGAGGCTGAAAGCATGTTTTTAAAATTCAAAGCAGAAGTACAAAATCAATTAGACAGGAAAATCAAGAGATTTAGATCTGACAGGGGCGGTGAATATAATACTAAAACTCTAGAAGATTTTTGTGAGAAAAATGATATTATCCATGAGTTTAGTGCTCTTTATACTCCTCAACAAAATGGTGTAGTTGAACGAAAGAATAGAACTCCTAAGGAAATGATGAATTCAATGCTTTTAAGGTCAGGTCTACCTAACTATATGTGGGGGGAAGCTGTCTTGTCTGCATGCTATATTCTTAATAGAGTCTCTCATAAAAAGCTAAACAAGACCTTATATGAGTTATGGAAAGGACTTGCCCCTAACTTGAAAATTCTAAAAGTGTGGGGGTGTTTGGCTAAGATTGGTCTACCTGATTTTAAATGAATAAATGTAGGCTCCAATACTTTTGACACTGTCTTTATTGGTTAGGCTCAAAATAATACTGAATATAAATTTATGTCGTTAAATGATTATTCTATTTGTGAATTTAGAGTTGCAGAATATTTTGAGCATGTTTTTCCTTTGAAAAATGATGTGCAAAATAATACTTCTGTATCTATGTCTATTAACTCTCAAGTTATGCCTGTTTCTGATGTTAATGCTAATGAGCATGAAAATGAACTTAGAAGGAGTAAAAGACGTAGAACTGAGATCAGATTTGGTCCTGATTTTATCACCACCTTCTTAATTGAGGATTTTGATATCGATACTTTTAATGATGAATTAGTGTCTATCTACTTAATAGAAGAAGACCTTAAGACATATGATGAAGCAATGAGTTCAATAGATACAATATTTTGAAAAGAGCCTGTTAAAAGTGAATTAGGCTCTATAGTTTCTAATCACACATGGGACTTGTATGATTTGCCTAAAGGTTGTAAATTCATAAGTAACAAGTGGATATTCAAGAAGAAATTGAGGCCTGGTGATACAATTGATAAATATAAGACTAGATTTGTGATCAGGGGCTTTAACCAAAAGAAAGGTGTTGATTATTTTGATACTTATTCTCCTGTGACTAAAATAGCGACCATTAGAACTTTTATTGCTCTAGCTATTATTCACAATTTAGTGGTACACCAAATGAATGTTAAAACTGCATTTTTAAATGGTGATTTAGAAGAAGAGATCTATATGACTCAACCTGAGGGTTTTGTGGTCCTAGAAAAAGAGGATAAAGTATGCAAATTAAGAAAGTCCTTATATGAATCTAAGCAGTGGTATGAAAAATTTGATTTCACATTAATAGATAATGATTTTGTTGTTAATTTATCTGATACTTGTGTTTATACTAAAATTATAGGATCAGACCGTGTGATTATATGTTTATATGTGGATGACATGTTAATCTTTGGCCCTAATGTGAATGTTGTAAATGAGACTAAGAAATTTTTATTTTCTAAATTTGAAACGAAAGACCTTGGAGAAACTGATGTGATTTTAGGAATAAAAATCAAAAGAAATGTTAATGGTTTCTCTTTGTGTCAGTCTCATTAAATTGAAAAAATGTTGAAAAGGTTTAATTATTTTGATGTAGTTTCAGTGAGAACTCCTTATGATCCTAGCATACACTTGAAAAAGAATAAAGATTTCAGTGTTTCTCAAACTGAATATGCTAAAATAATTGGGAGTGTAATGTTTCTCATGAACTATACTCGGCCTGATATAGCTTATGTTGTTAGTAGATTGAGTAGATATACTCAAAATTCCAATAATGAACATTGAAATGCTCTTCATCGCTTGTTAAGGTATCTGAGAGGTACTATGAATTGGTGTTTACATTTTAATAAATTTTCTATCGTTTTAGAAGGTTTTTGTGATGCAAACTAGGTGACTGGCAATGATGAAGTTAGCTCTAACAGTGGCTATGTATTTACTTTGGGTGCAGGTGCTATTTCATGGAAGTCTTCAAAGCAGACTTGTATAGCATGTTCTACTATGAAATCTAAATTCATTGCTCTCAAGTTGGTAGGGCAAGAAGTTGAGTGGCTGAGAAATCTTTTGATAGATGTGCCTTTATGGGGAAGACAAATGTCACCAGTCTCTTTACATTGTGACTCACAAGCGGCAACTGGGATTGCTAAAAATAGTGTATACAATGGTAAAAAGAGACATATTCGCATCAGACATAGTGCAGTTAAATAATTATTAAAACATGGTGTTATTTTCTTAGAGTATGTAAGATCCGAAAGAAATTTGACGGATCCTATAGCCAAGGGTTTGACAAGAAAAATGATCCTTGAATCGTCGAGGGGGATAGGGCTAAAGCCCATAGATTAAGGTAATATGATGGATTCCCATTTGCGGTCAAACGAAGCCATATAGGCCTTCAATAAACACCCATGGCGTGAGGTAGTATATTATAAGGTTGAGCTTATTTTTGCTCTTAATGATCCATAGCCTTAAGGTGGTCTATGAGATAGACTTGATGGATCACCTACGTGAGTGTAAAAGGTTGGTCACCTTTTTATGAAAGACTTGGGTTATCTTTCTAGAACACTCATGAGACCCAAGGTTTGTGTGCATGACCATAAACACACTTTGTAGTATCGCGGGGGTTGCTTCAAATCAAGGACATGATATGTGTTGTGGGGGTCTCAACTTATATCCATGTAGTTCAAGAGTACTTCACTTTTTGGATATTTGTTGTTGCCTCACATCACTACGTGTCAATTCAAATCGAAAGATATTGACACTTAAGTACATGTTCCTTCCTTTTGCCCAAAAATTATTCCATTCTTTATCTTTGCATTAGTGGGGGATTGAAGGATAATTCCTTCAATGTTAATGCAAAGATTAAAACTCTTTTAACTCTCTGTAATAAATATGTGTACACATCCGTAAGTCATATAGGATGGGAGAGCTACTACTTCATAAATTTATATTCATTTAAATGACGATTAATGAAGAGACATTCACAAGTCTTGAAAGTTACTAGACATTATGACTTTGTCATTAATTTAAGAGTAATGTTAATTTATGAACATTAACTTTGTTTGTCTTCATTCACTCTTTTGATGGATGAAACGTAAATGATATAACTATTTAAGGAGTATCATTTGAGAACTAAAGATGTAAGAAAACATAGAAAACAAAATACTCTCTCCCCTTCATCAATTCTCTACCGTAATCTTGGCTTCCTATTCTTTGATAATTTTTGGGCAATTGGTTTGGGCAACCTCCAAACTTCCAGCCACGAGTGCACGTGTTTGGAAGTAGCTGTGGAACCTTGGGGAGCAACCGGCTAGAAGATTTGCACCGAAGTCGGGTCGAAATCGTTTTCAAGGCAGTGGCTTGCCACGACACAGTGTTTGTGACAACTCTCTTACTATTACTAATTCCTATTCAATATCAATATTGTAACAATTTTTCCAACATAGATTAGTGGAAATCATCTCTTGTACCCATTAACAAATTAAATAGGAAATAGTGTTTTCAGATTATTTCTTAAGTACTCCCTCCGTCCATTTCACTTATCCCTATTAACTTTGACAAATTATTTAAGAAACAATAAATAATAAGGGTAACTTTATTAATATAATAATTCAATATTTTAGAAAATGTATTAGGTGATGACTATAGTTAATTACTAATTAGAATAAATGACCACAAAATGGTAAATTATCTATTCATTTTTTAAATTGGATAAGAATTACCTCTTTTCCATTTTACCTGATCTCTTTTGATCTAACACACTCATTAAGAAAACATCAATTAGAAGTGTGTTTTATAAAATTAACCATATTATTGATGTCTTGAAACCTAAATCTAACTGTTACTATTTTCTTTAGTTATTTAATACTGAGAATAATATGGGAAGGAAGTAATAAAACTCTTGATTTGCAAAAATGAATAACTAATTTAAAAGGTAAAATGGTCTCGTAAATCCTTGTACTAGTCCGAATTTATAAAGTGAATACCTCTAGTTAAACTTTTGTCATCTGAACCCCTCAACTCAATAAAACTCAACATTTTATAACTCTTATGTTGCATATGTGACATTAAATTGCTAATATGGTAAAAGCGTGTTTGCACACATTTTTTTGGAGCGAATGAGATAAAAACACATTTAAATATTTTTTTAAAAATAAAAAATTAAAGAAAAACAAAAAACAACCCCCCCCCCCCCCAATTTTTTTTCTTTCTTATTTTTTGTCATCCCCACCCCGTCTCCCTCACCCATCTGCACCGGCCCACCCTATCCCACCAATTTTTTTCTTTAGACCCTAACCCCACCGCACCTAAAAGAAAAAAAATAATTTATCTTTCTTCTTCGAAATTCCCTTCCTCTTCATTTGAGGATTTACTATTTTGTTTTCTTGCAAATTAATTTGTCAATTTAAATTTTTTCATATTTTTTTAGGATTAAAATTTAAACTTGAATCGAAAGTGAGTGATAATGAATATTGAGAGCTTTTGTGATTTGTCAAAGATATTCAAAATTAAAAATTAAAAATTTATTGTGTTTGTGAATTTGAATTTATGGTTGAAAATTTAAATTAATTGGAGACGAATTTCAACTATTTAGAAGGAATTTGATGCTCAGTTTGTGAGCAAACATCAAGAACATAATTAAAAAATTTCTATAATTTGTAAAAGTTGTTTATATAATTTAATTTATTTTAATATTTAATTTCTTATGTGGCATTTTAAAAATAATGTGGAATTTAATGCAACATTTAAAAATGACGGGAAGTTGACGTGGAGGCAATTGTGTTACACACACCGAAACAAGATTTAAAATGTTGAGTTTTATTGAGTTATAGGATTTAGATGAAAAAATTCTAAGTAGATGTGTTCACTTTATAAATTCGGATCAGTACAAAACCATATTGCCAATTTGAAATAAACATATTTAGAAAGAAGGTCAACTATAATAGAATGATGGAAATATTGTTGAACATCTATTTTTTAGTACCATAGACGGACGACGGAAATAAAAATGAAGCTTTCTTAAACTTTTATTTTCTCGAAAAATTTTCTCTGAGAAAGAGAGAGACGATTGGAGTCGACCCCCCAAGCCTGGTCTGATAGATTTCCGCTAATTCCAGCTGACTGAACAGACATAATCATGAACAATGAGATTGTTAAAATTAATTTAGTAACTTTTATTACAATAAATTGAAAATCATAAATTAACTCGACCGAACGAGCTAGGTCAGTCGATTTTGAATGTCTAAACAAAAGTATCTCACATTGGAACTGTTGGAGAAGTCAGAAGAGTCGAAGAAACGTGAACCACATATATAATTTATATCAATGTCAACTCAAGAAAATAAATCATTAGTTAAAAGACTTAAAAGTAAACTTTAGATAGAGGATTAAAGAGATAAAGGGATCTGTTCATTGAACACATGAAATTATTGCGTGCATATTTCACAGTAAAAGACGAATTTGTTGTACGTTAGTCAGTTTAGTTATCCCCCACAATGCATGCAAGTGGGCTTGAGCTGTGTGAAATTTGCACCATCCACGTCCAATGCAACAACATCAAAATTAAATTTCTTGGCATTTATATATTTGAAAGTACGTATTGGAATTGCCTAAAATGAATATAGACAAAAATATGTCATATATAATAGTATCCCTGTGGAGGAGGCAACTAAAACTCCCCGTTGAACAGGTCATCTTTTAACTAGCTGGCTCGCTTTCAACACCAATAACAAAGAATGATAAAACTCAGTGAATCCATGGAGAAAATTAATTTTAATTTGCCGCCCATTGAAATTTGCTTCATCTTTTTCTGTAGTAAGTACCACCTTAGGTATGTAGAAAAATTAAAAGTTTTCTATTTTGAATTTGATCTCAATAGATGAATGGCAGATTACCAAATACTGTACTGTACTGACAAATATCTGTGCACGTACCTCTATTTCTAATTAAATATGCATGCATATATGGTAGGTAATTTGTGCAATCGAGTACGCGTGTTACTGCTGAACTGTATGTGTCATGCATTTTATGAATTCGGTATAATTGAATTTGAACCTACTGCTTTCATCTTGAATTATGCTTACAACGCAAAAAATTTAAAAAATAAATTGTTTAGCCTGAAAACAGTACAGTACAATTGTAAATGAGGTCAAAGTATGCGCATTAAATCTACTCTCGTTTATGTCCGTTACCAGCGGATTGATTGATATATGTTTATATGATCGAAAAATGTAAAGCGTAAAGACAGCAAGGTAAAATAAAAGTAATACACATATTCAACATAAGTAGGTCTTGCACGACGTCCTCTGACAATGAGGAAAGCTAGAATGCACAAATAAGAGTAAGGGAGAAACGTAGCTTAGAGAGCATGAGAGGAGGTATATTATATTACTTAGAACCTCATTAACGATGAATTTCAAATAAAGAGAAATCTTTATTTATAAGGTACAATGAACGACTAATAACCCTGCGGAAAGGGTTTTCCTAACCAGCTAGAATGCCCCTATAGTACTACCAGAGCCGGCTGAAGCATAAAGCTTCTAAAGCCTAGGCTTTAGGCCCTCAAATTTTGGACGCCTTAAAATTTCCTAATATGTGTATATTATATTTTTTTTTCATTTTTAAATAAATGGTATTTTTAGTTTCAGTGTACTTTTTAAAAATTACTTATTTTTAAAACATAAGGAGTGTTTTTACTAGCTTAAACCTAATTAAATATCTTAAATATAGAAGTGATTCTTTAATGGTGTAGAACTTCATGTATTAAAAGAAGAAGAATTCAGGAAGCATTAGATAATTTCTTCTTGAAATTCTAAAACATCACTTATTATGAAAACAAAATGAAAAGGTTAAAACATTAAGTATTTAAGAATGAAGGAAGTGCTCTTATGTCTCAATTATGTGTGACCTTTAAGTTTTAAGGATTAAATGAGTTGTTTTTTTTTTCATACTAATTTTTCATGTATTTAAAAAAATAATTTAATTTATAATTACTATGACTTATTGTACTTATCAAAATCAAAAAATTTGAATCTCAAAAAGCAAAAAATTAACATATAAATTAAGATAGATAAAGTATTTGAAATTTTGTATGTGAAAAATTAGTATAAACAATATATAATATATGATTTTACTTTCTTTAATAAAATTTTGAGGTCTCTCATTAAAATTTTGCTTGAGGCCCATACTTGTTGAACCGCCCCTAAGTACTACGACCAATGGCGCGATGTTAGGTGTCATATCTTCTGTCAGGGTCACACGAGTATACTGTACGTGTGCGCACCTGACATTCATGATGCCTTTGTAATCAGTTCTTTCCTTTCACATCATCCATAACGTTGTCTCGATGGTGTCTTCTTTGATCGATGTCTTCTCTCGAGATGCCGGCCCTTAGGTGGGTGTCCCGGCGAAGCTACCATATCCACTGCTCGCTACTCGCTAGTCATCCCGTCACTATATTCCGCTGGACAGCCCTCGAGGATCTTTATCCAATACAATACTTAATAGAATTACGCTTTAATGCTAGATCATGGATTGGCATCTAGACCGTCTCTTCATAAGTTAAAGTTGTTAAAATCACAGCCATGTAATAATAATAATCATAATAAGCATATAGTATTATTTTTTAAAAAAATATTGGCAGGAACATTTTTTAATAGGGGCGGGCTATTATATATATTATCCTCCTAAGGCCTAGACATGTATGCTGCTAATTAATTAACCGGCCTAATACAGATTTGAAAATAATTAGTAGCTCTAACAACTCCGATCCAACCATGTCGGAATTAATTTCAAAGCGCAGATACAGAATGGATCGGACTCCATGTATAATGTCCAGAATCATTGCTTATTTGCTGTTTAATTTTATTTTCTAATATTCACAGATTTCTACTGATCATGAATGTCAATTAATCACAGCTAATCCATTAATCTCTACCCTGAACCAAATTTCAACTAATTATCTTTTCTAATTCAAGAATCTTTATTACATTTACTGATCTACCCTTATTACGTAATGAAATTTAGTGTGACTAAATGTTGGTGTTTGTCCTGATTTTCTTATCATAATTGGTTTTTTTTTTAGGTACCATAATTGGGTTAATTTCCTTTAAGGAAAAAGAAGAACATATTCTCTATATTTGGCTAATCCTTCTTCTTATAGGAAAAAGTTGTAGATTCTATAAATAGCGACTCCTTTATTCTAATTTGGTAACACCCACAATCTAGTTCTAGGGGTTTAGAGAGTATTGCTTGGAGAGAGAATTTGTGAGACACAAGTGTTGCAGTGTCACTAGTGATCGAGAACCTCTTTTTATTTTGAGTGAATTGCATGTGTGAGGTTGTCTCTCTCGATATTTTGTACCTTCTTTTATACAGTAGATTATTTTGTATTCTCTTTTATATAGTGGATTGTTCATCTTTTTTGTGGAAGTAGGTCGATCGACCGAACCATGTCTGTTTTAGTATATTTCTCATTTAACTTTTTATCTGGTGTCTCTCGAATTTTGGTTTGCTGGCTTTCGTCTGACCCTCGATTATTTCGTGTCTAAAACTAAGTAATTAAAGCGTCTGATCAATTGCAATGTTTTATGATGTCTAAGAAGAACATACACGTCAAAATGGAAAAGATGTTTTTCAATAATTAGTTAATCAGTTCGTCCTTTATTATTTCTTTTTTTTTTTTAATTAATTAAGTTCGTTTTCTAATGCTTTTTCCCCTTTATTTTTCTAGTTTTAGCGGTTTTAAAACTACATGCTAGATTTCAGTTACGTAATAAAGGGAAGGGGCGGAGGTACTGCTTACGGGTGCAATTTAACCTTGTAATTTTTGCTCACATTCTATAAATTTCACTTATATGTATAAATAATTTATACAAAAAATCTAATAAAATATTTTTTCTAAATTTCAAAACCTATTTACTTTAAATGCCAATAAGGGTTGTCTTTTCTTATTTTGTACCTGTCTCTTCAGAACTGCCGTGGACAGTTTTCTGGATGAAAATCTCTTTGTATTAAATAAAAAATCCAAGAGTTATGCGTACCTAAAGTAAGTATACATGGGGGCCATATTTAACGCGTTGTTTAATTCGGTAAATGACAGAGAAAAGAGTTGAAAAAATGCATGCCAAATTCTCCATAAATTAACGTTAATTTGACGTGTATGCATGTCGCAACAAATTTATCTGTCATATATAAAAAATGAAATTTTGGATTTGCTTGAAGACTTGGTTCTTCGGGGATCTCATAAATAATGTTCAAAGAAAGACTTCACATTGACAGCTGAAGGATCTAATAATTATTTATACACTTTAATTTCTTAATTGGAAAGGCTGAAAGCATCTATGGAGCAATATATAATCTTCGGGATCTAAACCCTTAAGTAATACACTAGTCATCATTTGATGATTAGTTGGATAAGAATAATAATCTTGTGATATTTTATAGTATTATTTAGTTCTCTATTTAATAATAGATATTATTTAGTTTCAAAATTATTTTATCCTATCATTTTAATACAAATAACACGACAAGTTCTTTTATATAAAAGATGAGATAATATAACATCATGTATCTTTATTTATCCCATTCCGCCAACCATACGAGCCGTATAGTGTATGAAGTAGTTGATGCCTATATTTGCATGGGGACTTATAGCAGAAGCCTAGGGTTTAGCCATGTGGCATAGGTGAGGTACCCACCTTGTTCCTTGTCACTCTACGTTGCTAATTAATTAATTAGATCTATGCTGTTATGCACAAAATATGGTACTTAATTACTGGTCCTCCAGGTAATATTGATGCATTCTTTAATAATCAGGAACTAATTAACAAGCATTTTAAGTATTGTTTCTCTCGCTTTCAGTATGTTGTCATGTAATTTGACAAGAAAAAAAAAAAAAAGTATCACTGCCAAGTTAGTTCAATGTCGTCCGTTTATTGTATGCTTTTACCTAAAAAATCTCAGAGATTTATCTTTCAGAGTTATGCCGTTATCGAGCTGATCAAAAGCATATGTACCACTGCCACATGAATTTGTGCTTTACTTGTAATGCTCTTTACTAATTTTCTCTTGATTTTCGATGTAAAATTCATTTAATATATTATATTTTTCATTTTATTGAAAGCTTGCTACCCTAAAAATCCATCAATCTTTCTTTTTGACTAGTCCTTCTGATCCGGCCTCCTTACATCACATAAAGACAGGTAAAATAGGAGTATGTCAATTACTACATATCATCTACGTATTGACTATATTTGAAGAGAATAGGCGTCATTTTAAGAAGAGTCCAAATTTATGTATCAAGAGTTGGGACAGTTTCTATATTTTTTAGAAAAGAATAATTAGAAAAAAGAAACAAAAGGTACAATGTTTGGCCTACCGATAATTAACTAATTAGTTAGTTCTTAATTTGTGTTTAACTTCCGTTTTACAACATTAATATAAAGTTTTAGGTGTCCCTTTACATTAAAAAACCTTAGTAAAAAGTGGCTACATTCATAAGTATCTAATTGAAATAGTTCGGGCTGGATTGTATTTCCCAAATTAGCTGGTTATTAATTAGTTAGTACGTACTCAACTTTAGAAGCAAGAGTCTTTATGAACCCAGGGCAATTCAAAAAGTATAATCTCGTCTTCGAGTACAGATGGATATTCACCGTTTTGAGTTTGTGAGAATATAAAAATCCTATTCGAGATATTGCTTTCAAAAATAATACTATGTAATGCTCAAATTCAAATTTAAGTCGCAATAGAATTAATTCAACTCAGTCCAAGAGAAACCGTTGACTCAGACAATTGGTCATCGCGCTTGAAAAGTCAGTGGCGCAAAGCTAGAACTCGGACAAGAAGCGACGCATGTGCCCGCCGTCCGCTTGTGACCCGCAATAGGGGTCTCGGCCTCCAACGGCACGTGTCCTTGGCTAAGCCGCTACGAAGGAAGGGTCGCGGTGGCTGCCTTGAAGTACAATTTCCGACGGAAGGATTGCGGTGGCCGCTTTGAAGTATAATTTTCTTCGAGCGACGGGTAGAATCCTGTGCAAATGACTTAAATATGCGACGGTGTATTGTAAGTGGCTACCACGATTCACGATCCATTGAGATTAAACCCTTTGTCGCTCCGGTTCGTAAGCATATATATAGGATACCTAGCGGATAGAAATTATAATCTGAGAAGCTTAAGAAGTGTTTGAATTCCTTCAAATTGGATTCTGGTTTAGCTACCTTTGAGTGAATTTACGACATTCAAGAAAAACAGTCAAGCGATGATACAAGAGCTATCTTTTTTATTTTAGATAAAGAAGAAGAAAAAAAAAGGAACTTCCGGATTCCATCTTTGCATTAATATAATTCTGCATGCATATTAGGAGTAATATGTTTCGGCTAATTAATTAATCTGAATTATTGATATGCTTAAAGTTTAAAAAATTATCAGTAAGGGTGGCTGATTGATGCAGTAGATGATATCCCATAAGAAAGGCTAGAGATGATTCTCCTTGTCAGTGCCTTTAAGTCAAATTCATTGCATGCACCGGTCAGGCGGTCACCGGACTTATATTGGGCAGTTTACGTTTTTCATCTGATTTGCAAGCTATTATATGGAAACGAATTTTCACAATGAGCACCGGAACATTGCGGCTGTAGATTTCTCTGATTTTAGGTAGGCATGCAATAATATGTAATGAAGCTAAATGTACAGACATAATTCACCAAAGAAGAAAGCTTTTTTTATGTACATGGAAATTTACTGGCACGATTACTTACCCCATTTATGATTAAAGTTGATGTAAGCTTCATGTGAAATTTAAAATGTAATGAAGAGTGGAGCTAGAATTTGAACTTTGCTGGTTCTAATTTTCTAACATGTGATATCAGGTGTTAATAAATCGCTTCATGGTTTAATTAACTTTTCACTATTTTGTGAATTGTTAACTTCCTCTATTCCAATTTATAGTTATACACATAATTCAAATTTTTGTGTCATAAAAGAATTTTTTTGACTGTGATTTACTCGTGTGCCAGTTAAGTATGCAAATTATTTTCATAAAATTTAAAGATTGTATGTCCTGCCAAATGCACCGTCAAAATAAAGAAAATTTCACTCTTGAAATTCAAGCTATGGCTATGCCATATAAATTGGGAAGAAGAAAGAAATATATACAAAAGTTAAAACCAAGAGAATTGATTTTGTAGGCCACTTTATGTCCTTTTTACTATAGATCTAAGCATTTATATGTTAGCAGTCATATGCATGTACGTCTGATCACTTGACGTGAAGTCAAATGCAATTTCTTTTTTGGGGACAAATTAAATGAGAATATTAAGGAACTAACAATTAGAATGAGATGGTATTTTTGTTGACTGTAATTATCTGTTTAAAGTGACAAGAGAAAACTTTAATTTTGGATGAAGAATAAAGTTGTGTTGAAATTAGAAGGTTAAAGCCAAACAAATAAACTTGAGTCGAACACAATATTTAGATCTTAAAAATACATCAATTTTTCGATGAGTAGTACAAAACCCTACTCAAATCTTTTCTTCTATTTTTCTTTCTGGATAGAGTCCTACTCAAATCTCAAAATTATCATAGAATTTTTAGTTCCACATAAACAAATCCTACCATCCAATATGTTTTTCTTCTTAACTCAAAATCGTGACAAATTTGATTCTAGGGAGTTTGTCAAATGATAAGTATTCCTCACCTTCAAACTCAAGATTATGAATTCGAGTCAAGAGGTGGGAGCTGGTCTAAAAGGAGAAATTTTATTATATTTCTCACTTTGTTTTGTGTTATAAAATGTGAATATGTACAAAAAAATTTCACGTGCAATATTCTGTGCATGTGTGTGGTCTATATTCTATAAACACTCCAACGTCTTTAAAAGGTGAAATAATTCACCCCAAAAGAACCAAAGCCCATTTTATAACATTTCTGTCGGACACTCTACTTTCTTTTTGATCCGTTCCAATATCATTTTTCTCACACTACACTCATACGCTTGATCGATCGATAATGGCGCTAGAAACAATAACGCAACAACAACAACAATATCTTTGCGCCTTGCTCGGAAGCACAAATTGGAGCGTTGGCTCTGATTCTGGTTCTGGTTCTGGTTCTGGCTCTGCTTTAGATTACTACAACAACGAGGGGTTTGATGAATTTCTTACGAATAATCAAAATGTATCAGCACCACAAGAGTACGATGACTACTCGAATTGGAATTTGCCACCTCCATTATTGGTGGATTCACAAAATGAATTTCATGAATGGGATCAGACTTTCTCTGTTTTGGACCATAATTTTACAATTCCGGATCAACAAGAACAACTGCCAGCATTGGGAACTCCAGTTGAAAATTGTAGTAGTACAACTAGACCAAGAAGACGAAGAACAAGAACAAAGAAGAATGAAGAGGAGATTGAGAATCAAAGAATTACACACATTGCTGTCGAACGAAATCGTCGAAAACAGATGAATGAGTACCTCTCTGTCCTCAGAACTCTCATGCCTCAATCATATGTCCAAAGGGTCAGAATCTTTTTATTATTATTAATTTATCAACATTTTCGGTTGAATTGTCTGATCACCTCATCTAAGTTTTATATGTGAAACTTTCTTCAGTTGAGTTGTGTGACCACTTAGTGGCATAGCTGTGTATGATAAAGGAGTTCAATTGAAATCCCTTCGCTGAAATATTGTGCTACATATATAGGTTAAATGAAAAAGTACATAAAAATATATAACTTGTTAAATTATCTTTGTACATAGAAACTTTTAGTGTGGTGTTTATCTAAATCTCCTCGTTAGAATTTTTTTTCTCCACTACTATGTCCGGCCACTTAATCGAAAAGTTTAATGACAACATACATTTCTATTTACTTAGATTTTCAACATTTTGATACTGGATTATTGATTTTCTTGTAACATATTAAGGGTGATCAAGCATCAATAGTTAGTGCTGCAATCAACTATGTGAAAGAGCTAGAGCAGCAGCTGCAATTTCTTAGTGGTCAGAAGCATTTGACAGGTCAAAATGAAGAAGCCAATGGTGAAACTTCTCCATTTTCTGAGTTCTTCAGCATTCCACAGTACTCCACAACCATGACTGTTGCTACTACTAGTGAAAATGGACCTTGCATGAATGAAAATTATAAGAACCAGCAGCTACCAGCAACAGCTGATATAGAGGTTACAATGGTGGAAAATCATGCAAATCTGAAAATAAGATCAAAAAGGAGGCCAAGATTGCTTCCTAGAATAATTTCAGGGCTTGAAAGCCTTAGGTTAAGTGTTCTTCACCTCAATGTTTCAAAAGTTGACCAGTTTGTCCTCTGTTCTCTCAGTTTGAAGGTGAGATCAATTATTCCCTTCGTCTCAATTTTCATGACACGAATTCTAAGAGTCAACTTTTCTTTGAATTTTTTTTTTTTATATGTCTTTTAAATATTTTAAGTCATTGTTTATTGTGATTTAGAATACTTTTAACATGGTGTGTCCGAATTCATGATCAAAATTTAGAAGTTTGAATCTCAAATTGGGACAAAAGAAGAAAGAATAGTTTTATATATATACTGTTTAGCGTAAACAATTGTTTCTTGAAATTTTGAATATAAGATTTGTTATTTACCAATATAGGTACAAATGACCTGATGGTGTAACAAATTTGTATTACACTGACGATGAATATTACGTAAAGCTAAAATCTTTGGAGTTTAAATTAGTGCACTGATTGTGGCACTGAATGTGCAGGTAGAAGAAGATTGCCAGATGAGTTCAGTGGAAGAAATAGCAGCTGTTGTGAATCAGATTTTAAGAAGGATCCATGAAGAGGCTAATTAGCTTTGATGTGACCATATATATGTGTCTTAATTCTCCTAGCTATATTGCTAATATTTATGTAGAGTTAGGAATATTTGACAATAAATCAGAGTTTAATTTAATCTGAGGTCGCAAATTCTAATTGTATGGCCTAGCTATAATGTAGCTGTTTTTTGAGAGCCTTAAATTCACTTAATATGTCACTGAACTTATATTTTTATTTACTAATAAGTAATAACTTCGAGTAATTGGTGTCTTTATACGTGTATCCATGGCTTCTAGCACATTGAATAGTAGCAGTACTTCATTAGTTACAATTCTTTAAGACCAAAAGGTGAAAAATACACATAAAGTATTTCAGTTTTTTAGTTTTATATCTGAACTATCGTATGTATGAGTTTCTTATCTGAACTAGCACCAACTAGTTAGCAACTTAAACTAATAATTATTTTAGTTTCATACCTGAATTTTCAAGTAGGAAAAGTGAGACATTAATAGTTTAGGTGTATTTTGTTAACTGAATGATGATAGTTTAGGTATGAAACTCAAAAAATCACAATACTTTGAATGTATATTGAACCATTAACTCATTGTTTTAAAGGAAAGAACAAAATTTCGTTTAACAGTGCCTTTTGCTGACTGCTCCACACAGTTGGTGTTGACTACCTCTACGCAGGAGCTGTAATCAATCAACAATTAATTATTCTATATTTAAATTACTTACTATTAATATGTTACGGCTATATCAGTCTAATATATTCAGTGCGGAGTATTTTATGGAAATGAAGCCCGCAACTAGCTTCTTCATATATGTGGGCGTCTCTAAACCAGTAAGGGGGAAGTAAGCCTATTCCCACGTTATCACGTCTCACATCATTAAGAGATGAGATTCTACATACACCTTATATTAGTTTTTCAATATTTTCAATTATCAATGTTGAACTTTAATCATTTGTAGACCCAATCAGTGGCGGATGTACATGTATTTCAGGAGTTTTCGTCGGAAAATTATACTAATTTTATATGGTAAAAAGAATTTTTATGTATAAATAATAGAGGCTGAACCCTGCTTCGACTAGTCCGTATATGTACTACTGAACCCCCTCATTGAAAATCCTGGATCCGCCCCTGGACCAACATTATATATACTAATCGTTTTTATCAATCTAAATGGAAATAAGTTTACAAGAAACAGAAACTAAAGAGACATGCATGATTAATTGTTTATTTCAATCAGTAGCTATAATTCTACTAGACCAGTGTTTGTTTAGAACTTTAAATGGATATAGTTCATCTAAGAGTTACTTGTACCTGAATATAGAGCCTTTCATGTTTCTTTAATTTTTTTTTTTGAATGTGATATCATGGTGCTACTATACTGCTATTACTGATTATTGACAAAAACAATTTCCATAAAAATGGCCACACTCATCCAATCCAAAGTTGGACCAACCATATTGCGCAATAGTATGGATCATATAGTTCATCATATTCTCTTCTAAAAAGACAAGGGAATTCAAAACACATATACATAATATTTACATATTTTTTTAGAGCTTATCTACATGGTCTAATTAACAAGGATGGCTAGCTTGGTCATTGCGTGGAATAAATTAAACCATCTGCAGACTCCAGGGGAAATGGAGAGAAAGAACATACTAATAATCGATAAAAAAAATGTCATATGTGGCTTTTTTAAAAATATTTTTGATTAGTTAATGTATCTTTTTATCTAATTAAATAAGTAAGTTTTATTGCAAAGATCTAGAAAGGGCCTTCTTTTTTTTTAATTCTTTCAATGCATGTATCATATCGTTATTTTATTGCACGAAAACAGAAAAAACTGGATACACATTCTTATATGGATCCACAGGACCCACACAAGCAAAAAGAAGAAAATAATGAAATCCTTATTGCCATTCCTGTATCTAAAAATGGGTAATAATGATCCCCTTTTTTTGTTTTGAAAGGGAAAAATATTAGATTCAAAGCAAAAATCAATTGCATGTACTGAAAGCAATCATGCAATTTCCTTCTCCATGAACATTTACGTACGACGTTGTGTTGGCTCGAAACCCCAAAAGTTAAAAAGGTGAAATGTTTTCTCTTGGTGGGAATTACATATATTCTTTTGCCTTTATGTGAACAGTGAACAGTGAACAGAGAAAAGGAACATTAAAAATATGGTGATTTTTGTGATGATGGAAATATAATGTTGAAGAGACAATTAACAGTAGTAAACATTCGGTTACACAAAAGGTTTAGAAAAAAAGAAGAGGTGTCTTACAAACACAACGAGGAAGGAACGTAACTAATGTGAGGCCTAAACATATTTGGTCATCAATTCTTATTAGGTATATGCACACGAAACCTCGAAATGTGTATATGGTCATTTGCTTAGTAACAATTGATACATATCAATCGCCTTAGCTTGAAAACCAATCAATTCTAACACCCCCTCTTAAGTTCAGACCATCACTTTGAGTCCTCCACGCGTGGATCGATCCTCGTTGGTCACAGTTGACATCCCTTTTGGGTCCAGACCACCACTCCAAGTCACGACACTACACGCGGGACTCTCAATGAAAACACCAATGTTATAAATAAAGCAAGAACGCTCAACCCAAAAGACTAGTTAGATAGTGGGAGAATCTATTTTAGCCTATAAATTCATTAGCAATTTTTTATTTTTTAAATATGGGACAAATGGTACCTAACATCCTCATCTGTACATGATGGATTATTTGGTATTTTAAATATGGTTGAGTTGAATTCTCACTATTTTATAAACCACATAGGAGAGATAAACTTGTATTAGGCAAGTCAGCTAGCATGTAGGAAATTTTGAACCTGCGTTAAGCTGTTGTTAGTAGGGAATTGCTTGTACTTTTGTGTGATGGATTAACAAATGAAATTACTTGTACTTTTTTAAATATTTGTACATATTGATAAGGTGTTAGTATGAGAATTACAATGTTTCTTAGAAGCTGAAGTCATAATTCTTTATTATTAGAATATATATAAGTTGAAATTGTATAAATTATGATTACTCATCTACCTGATTACCTTATCGAAAAATATTAAAACTAAACTTAAAAACATCAAACTACATCAAATTAACTTAATATATAATTAATAATGATATGATATTTTTGAAAATCAAATTTTCAAACCAAACTTTTCAATATCATATCATATTATTATGTATCATGCCCACTCGTGATACTAATCATTTATTACTCGATTCGTATAACTGTAAGTCTGTAACAATATGGTGGAAAACATGCAATTGTTCAAATATTGATTTTATCTCCATTCTCGAAATAGATGATATTATGGCCAGCTTTTTGACAATATATCAATCTTTCATTTACTTTTCACAAGTACATATTCTCCCCTTCTTAGATTATTTATTTGTTTTTCACACGCTTTTCAAAAACATGATATAATTATTATTTTTTTACAATAATATTAACTCTATTTATATGTCTCTTTCATAGTTGAGGTGTTAGTGTTCAAGAATAATTACTGTTAAGGGCTAAAAACAAACAATTCAAGATTAAATGAAAAAATAATTAATTTTATCTTTAACTTCTAAAATAAAAATTAGTACTTTGAGATTAGAAAAATTTTAGTAGCTTAATTAATTGATTATCTAAATTTTTTATCTTTTTGTCATGAAAATTCAATTCCTCCATTGTAATCCTCTACTACATTTTTATTTTCCCTTCTCCAACCACCAATTTAGAAGGAAAAAAAAAAAGGAATATTCTCACTCCCAAAATCATTACGATACAAGTAACATGCATGATCAAATATAGCTAATGAAAATTCCCAAGACAAATAATTTTAGGTCACATCAAGAATCGTGGTTTGTCCACATGGCTACGTAATTAGAATTCTTTTCACATAACAATACTTATACTTAAAAAAATAAAATCATAATATCATAGCCGTAAAACAAAGAATTAGCTTGGTCAAAAATGTTATTATAAAGTGCTTTTGGAGGACAACTAAATAAATAATTGAGACAAAAATGTTACTGTAATTGAAAAGAATGGAAAATGGCCCAAAGTGGATGCTTTCTCCATGTAGAGCTTGACGCAGGGACCTATGTTGTTGTCTTAGATTAATTTATGCAACTTAACAACCATAAAGTAATATTATTTTTTGCTTTTCCCAAGGGATATGTTTTGCATAAATTATTTGCATGAAATATGGATCCCAAGGGCGAAGATAGAGTTATTATTTATAAGTTCAATTTACTTACAACTTGTTTTTGTATTAGAGAATTTATTAAATACCCTAGTTTTTTCAATCCAATAGCAATAATATATTCAGTGTAATTTCACAAATAGAATCTGAAAAGAGTGTATGCTGACTTTATCCCCTACCTCAGCGGCAGAGCCAACATCTTATCTTAACTAAGGGGGTTCAAAATCGAAAAATATGAACAAAAGAACTAGTCGAAGGGGGTTCAACTTTTGCTCTATATACATGAAAAATAATTTTAAACTTAAATAAATAGTATAATTTTCCATCGAAGGGAGTTATGAACTCCCTCACTATTAGCTAGCTCCGCCCCTGCCCTACCTTGGAAGGTAAAGAGATTATTTCCGATAAATCTGTGGCTCAAAAAAATGTATTTCAAACCCATAAAATTTAAATCCCGATTCCGCCTCTTCGAGTGAAACTTGTTCAAATATTCAAAAATCTTTTTGAGTACTTGTGTTTGAACTTTTCTAGTGATTTCTGTAGAGGTCACATGCAAAGTCTATGGAGAGGTCCAAGAAAGCCTCTATGTACGTGGAAACAATAGGGGTACTTATTCATACGTAAAAGAAAGCCTATGGTTTTATAAATAGAAGATTCCAACCTCTCTTTCTGTTTTTATCTTCTTGTTCTCTTATGATATCACCAATGTATTACAAAGATTCCTTTTCTTTTATTTATTTTTCCATTGCTGTCTATATATGTCCAGCGTCATGTACTTGAGAGTAGCATAATACGACCAAATCAAATATATATATATATATATATCTCGTTTGGATTAACTGATTATACATATAGTTGAAATAATAGAACTTTAATTTTGTCGAGTGAACTTTTGTAAGTTAAGGTCTTCTTAAGTAGAAACAAAAATTCAATATTATTACTCCTTATGATATTATTCTTTTTTACTAAGCCTCCTTGAGGTGAAAGGGGTTTTTTTATTATGGTAATTACCTAATTTTGCAATTTATATTTCCAAATAAAACTATTAATGAAAAAGAAAGTGACACTTTGGTGTACAAAGCATTCCGTATTCACGCAGGGTTAAAGGAATTAAGAGTTGCACCTTAAGATGTGTGATGTAGACAGTCTACCTTAATTCAGGTATCCATGACGATTTCCACGGCTTACACCCGAAAACTAGAAGACGACTTTGCTATTACTCCAAGACGCTCCTTCAATGATGAAAATTAAAGGAAAGGGGCTACAAAATGCCCCTGAGATAAGACATTTTTCGAACCCCATTCACCATTACTTTTTCCTATTTTAATTGGATAAGATTCAACGATCAATATTAGGAGATGAGAGGAAAAACATTTCACCTACATACCTATTATAATTTTCTGAAATTTTAGTGCTTTATTAATTAATTACCCGTGACTACTGATGAGGATTATGGGTGTTGATTACTGTCGAATAATTAAAAAGAGAGCAATCCATTTGCAATCATATCTTAGGAGAAATAAACTACATTTCTAAAGTTTTTTAAGTATATAGTGTCCAAATCCAGACAAGCTGGAAAACTGGAGATGCAGCATATATATAAGAACTTCTGCATAGAACAAACGAATTATTAATTATGCTTGCTCTATACCTTCCAAAAAGAAGAGGGTAATTAAAAAATTAGGGGTAATAATAAGAAGACAAGAAAAAGGTGAGATAATGACTTGTTTCAATCAGACAAAGTTCATAGATATCATACACCTTATCAACAAATATATGGTGTCAATTAAAGTTAATATTAAATTGGACCATAAAGTTAAAGATATATCAAGTCAAAAACCCACTCAAACTTGACGCTAATTAAATCTGCTAATGTCCAAACATGCATATGCACATCATTTGCTAATTAGAGGAACTTTAGGTTGTTTGCATGCACTATTTTCTTCCTATATATATAATACAATGCTTGTTTAGTTCATTTGAATTTGTTGGTAATTTCAGACATTTCCAAAATCAAAAGTGACTGTTATTGACGAGTTTAAGTTATACATACTAATAATAGACTCTTAACTTTCGTGTTTCCTACAAAGATAGTGAGATTTGTAATTTTACAAATAATAGTTGTACTCTTAATCTTCCTCTTGGCCCTCAAATATTTGAAATTACGCTCTAAGAGTAATTAGATTGCATGTCACATGCTCAACTGGATTTTGTTTCTGCCTCCATATTTTTCTTTTCATTTCCTACCCAATTACTACTCTTAAACTTTTACTCTGGACCACACTTTCTTATTCAATAATTACTAGTACTAGCTAGTTGTACTATTTTGCATATCTCAGAAACACTTCCATATCCATATATTTGACATGTAATCATGTACTTGGAGGAAATATTGGTGAGAAGAATATGCTATTGCTATATAAACTCCTTGTTCACGAGCAAATTTTTCAGTGGTTGGTGAATGTAAATTTCGTCTTCAACGATGTTTGATTAAATTTTTAGCAGACATTAGAATGTGATCATTCCACAAGTGCAATCATCTTTAGACCTTTCAAGTAAAAACACAATCATTTCTGGGGCAGATTAAACTTGGATTTGTAAGTAGTGATAGATTATTGATCATGTCACTACAAGGGAATAAATACATCCGGTCTTAAATTTACCACAATTTTTTTATTCCTACCTACTTTCAAAACTTATTTTGATTCATAGACACCAAATTTCTTTTGATTTATTTTTTAGGGTTAGGTCTTGAAAAAGGTAAAAATTGGGCCAAGGTTGTGGGGTCATGGGTTCTTTTAACATTTTTAAAATTTGAGAAAAAAAATATAACTTTTTAAAAACTACCACATGGTCCCTTATTTTTCCATTTTCAAAATATTTACACTAAAATCATTTAATATTTTCAACTACACATTTCTTTCTCCTCAAAACGTTCCTTCTCCCGTTCTTCTTCCTATTTTTTCGAACAAAACAATTCGGTTGATTCTTGCTTCCTCAGGCGAAATTTTTGAATTTCTCTTGCTCAGATAAGTGTAATTTTCTTCCCCAATCAGTTCTAGATCCATTTTGGTAATTTTTTTCTATGACGCTTTGTGTTGGGGTTCTTCAATTTTGACAAAAAATGCATTGTTCTTCGTTGAATCAGTCGAAATTTGAGTGTTTTTAGTTAACATTGTCGATTTTGCATGTTTAATCGGGTTTTGCTTTGGATAATGATTAGAAAATTCGTAGTTGTATTGCGTTTGATTTTGAATTTTTTGTACTGAATTGGACCCATTTTAATAGTGCTCTTGTTGTTGTGAATTGCACTGGCAATGTTGGAACTTGAATTACATGTTTAATGTGAGGCGTTTTTCTCGTTTTTCTTAATAGACCAGTGGTCGATAGATCGACCACTGCAGATTTATTTTTGCTACATTTGTTCATTTTTAAAATGGACCAGTTATTGACCACTACAGATTCATTTTTTGCTGTAGATCATAAATGGTGAGAAGAGTTCATAGAGCGGTTAAAAAGTCTGCTTCCACTGCTTCTACCAGCAGGAAGCGAAAATCCGAAGAAGTTTTGAAAACTTCCAAGAAAAACCCGTAGTCGATGAATCGGAGTCGAAATCCGAATAAAAAATCCTTATCGATATTTTCGAATATGACGAAAGTAGTGCACACGAGAGTGAGGATGCTGAGGATAGCGAAAGTAAAAGCCAGGGGGAAAGCAAAGAAAAAAGTGAAAGTGATAGCGGGGACGGTGAGGATAGGAGAGATGGCGGAGACGGGGAGGAAGATCCCTTATCTTTGCCAATTTGTGCAAGAGATATCTTCGTTGAGTCGTACGGCCTAACAACCTGGATGGATGATCTTCGCTCTTTTCCTGCAAAGATTTCTGTGAGAGCAAGAATGGCCGTGTATCGAGAGGCTAGACGGGTTCTTGTTGAACAAAAGTTGTATTGTGATTTTAAGAAGACATGTTTCGAACACTTGAGGCATATTCAGGAACATTTTAAGTTTAATGGACAGATGGTTCATTATATGTTGTTGTGACGTATAAAAAGTCAAAAAAAAATTACATGAAATTTAGTTTTGCGTGGACGGTAAGCCAGCTTGTTTCGGCATAAATGAATTTGTTTTTCAGCATATCCCCATGAATAAAAAATAAACAAAGTCCTCCAAAATGAAGAAAGCTTTCATTTTAAGGTGACGAAGAACAAGCACATTACTGCTGCAAAGTTGATTATCCTGATGAAAGGTAATAGGCTGAATAATCAACAAAAGCTGAAGTGTGCTTTGATTTAGTTTGTGCACGCGATGCTTCTGGCAAAGAACCCATCAAAGAAGGTGGATTTGGACCACATCAAGCTGGAGGATGATTTAGAATTCTTCGGGGGTATTCATGGGGAAAAGAGTCCTTTGATCTGACCTTAAGCTATCTGAAAAAGAAGACTGATCTGATCAAGCAGAAAAAAGCTTTTGTCAAGAGGAATAATGCATCATACGCGTTATTTGGCTTTTCCTGGGCATTTCTGGTACTTATAATCAACCAGCCTAATAATTTATTATAGACTCCTAAATATTTATTGAGTAATACATAGACACTGTAGACTTACTTGTGCTTCTACTGATTACAGGTTTGGATATATGAGGTCTTTCTTCATCTGGGAAGGTACGCTGGCAATTCGTTGGATTCTCCCCTGCCCATTCCTCGTCTTCTTCGATGGCACACGTCGAAGTGCGATAACATAATGGAAGGCGACCCATTTAAGTACAAAGGAAACAACACAAAGGTAAAAGTATACTTATTATGATATTAGTGAGTGTCTTGTAATTTATTTTAATTATTTTGTAGATTGTGCACCGGTACCTTACTCCTACTGTTCGTGAGATGGAGCAGAGATACATGAAAAATTTTAAGCCATACATGGACGAAGTTAAGGATACGTCCATCGTTCCATTGAAAGCGCAGCTAAAAGGCGTGACTATCCTGACTTCATCAGCGGAGGTCGCGGATGAAGACGAAGATTTGGGTGGCCACCATTATGTTCTAAGTCCACCACGCACTTGTGATCATGCTGGTTCAAGTGGACTCAAAACCTCACCAGATGCTTCTAATGACGATGGCCTGCGCGAGCACGTTGCCTTGCTCGAGAAAAGTCTACTGCATATTGCTTCTTTTGTTAGAGATAAGAGGCTACGTAGAATCGAGAAAAATAAGAAGAAGCAACAAAAAGAAGGTAAATTAATATATTTTTTACTCTTCCAATTTAATTTTGATGCATATGTTTAGTAATCCTTTCAAAACAATACAGTGCACCTCGACAACCCCCCTTTTAGCCGACATCAAGTTAACCTCGAAGAACTTGCAGTCGCAGTGACAGACATGGCTGCAGCAAATGAAAATGGTGAAGAAGAGAAGAAAGAAGAAGAAATAAAAGAAGAGAATGAAGAAGAAGAAGAAGAAGAAGAAGAAGAAGAAGAAGAAGAAGAAGAAAAAGAAAAAGAAATAGATGACAGCTGAAGCAGAAGAAGAAAATGAGGAGAAAACAAAAGAAGATGGAGAAAAAAAAATCAGAAGAAGAAGTTGACAAAAACGAGAAGGCAGTTGAAGAAGAATCAGTGGTCGAACAGGAGGTTGAAAACATTGAAGAAGAGAAGAAATCAGAAGAAGAAGAAGAGAAGAAAAATGAGAAGAAAGAAGTTGAAGAAGAGGAGAAGAAACAGAAAGAAAAAGAAGTGGATGTGATGGACATTGTTGCGGAACTCAATTAAGAAAACAAGTAGTTTTGTGGATTTGGAACAAACAACTTTCTTAATGATTCATTTTTTTTAGTGATTTGTTCTTTAGTGATAATTGAATTACATATATTTCACCTGTTTTTTATGTGATTTTTTTTACTGATGAAATAATGTTCAGTTATTTCATTGTCTTGTTAGATTAAGCAGCTGGTTGCATTGCAGTACTAGTTCAGCTGTTGTACTAATTTATAGTGGTTGATTGGAAACATAATAGAAGTTGTTCTCTATATTTTATAGACTTAACATACTATCGATTGAGTAAATCATATATTTACTTACCGAAACTATCATGGTCTATAGAGGTCGATGATAAAAGACGTAGACATAATTCTCTATTAATTATACGTTACACCCAGGATTGATTTAAGAAACCTTACGTCTATTTATTCAGTTTCCTATATCTCTATTACACCTTTTCAGAAAGCCAACAACAATAACAAACCATACAATAAATTTTTTAGGCCTTTCTCTTTTTCCTCAGCCAAAATTAGCCTTTGCTTTACTTGATCCCTCTCTATTTCGTCTTCTTTTAGCAATCCTTTCAAGTAATCCCTTTGCTCTTCGGCTTCTTTTAGCAATGTCATGAATAGATCTCTATTTTCTTTGGATTCCCGAAGCCTTTGGAGTATATAAAACTTGGAAGCGCCTCAAAAATTTGATGTCGATGGGCTTCTTGTCAATGAGTCTTCATCAAGCCACTTAAAAAAAGAGCATCCGTCATTATCCTTTCCAACCGCACAATTAAAGAATTTTCGGCTTGGATTCGAATCAGTGCGTTGGATTGCCACAATGACATATGTAGGACACTTTTGCATTTGATTTTTGGGATGCTTAAGATATGGTAGTTGTTAAGAAAAATTAAATCCAAAAAAAATGAGAGTGTTAACACAAAAATAACCTTTCTTTTATAGAAGAAAAAAGTGAGATATTACCGTTGAGTGTTGATTTGACGTGTACTTTTTTACCGTTGTAAAAATCTGACATTTTCATTTTTTTTTACTGCTGGTCTTGTTTCATAGACCTTATTTATAATCGATGTCTTCTCAGGATTTTCGTAGATGCTTAACCGAATAGATAGACAGTCTAGCATATACTAAGAGCTAATTTCTTATTTACCGCACTAGGTTGTGCTCATATTCATAGACCATAACTAGCACATATTTGGAGAAGAAACTTTTAATCAATAAAATAATAGATAATTGGATTTTATGCAATTAAAGAATCTTGAACAAGTCATGTGATCGTATGAAAGTCCACGTAAACTGAATAAGGTGATCAATGATGTGTGAGGATGAGTCAGGGGCGGATCTATATGGTTTTCTGGGGTACTCCGGCACCCAGTAAACTCGACGCGGAATATGTATAATTACATAGAAAATACATAAAAATAGGTATAAAAGATATAAAAGCACCCACTAAAACAAAAGTTGGTTGGGTAAATTGGCATTTAGATTGATCTTAAGGTTCTCCGTTGGAAAAAACATCATGGGTTTGAACCTCGCTGAGACAATTTTTTACTTTTTTCAGCTTTTTAATTTTTTAAGCACCTACAAGACTATGACATATATTTATAGACCTTGACTAGCACATATTTGGAAAAGAATTATTTAATTAATAAAATAATAAGTAATTGTATTTTATGCAATCCAGTGAGCCTAAAAAAATCATGTGATCGTATGAGAGTCCACATAAATTGAAAGTGGTGAAACAAGATGTTAGGTGGTGAGTTGTGGTTGAACAACCAACCTCCTTAGGGCAATGTTTACCAAAGTACTAGTATGTTGTGAGGAATTCATTTGTTCATCCACTACCCATCCTCACACATCATTGATCACCTTATCCAATTTACATGGATTCTCATACTATCACATGACTTGTTGAAGCCCCTCTAACTGCATAAAATCTAATTATTTATTATTTTATTGATTAATTATTTCTTTTATTTTCCAAATATGCTACTAAGAGCAATAAACCAATACTGTAAATAATTGACAAGGCTTACAGTCTATGAAATTTACTGAAAACAATCGATGGAGAGGTATTGTTTACTGAATCGAATATGTATTAGTTCGAGCATTGACCTTGATATAAGTGTCGAATAAACTTCATCGACTTTTTATTTAATTTTGTACAAATTAACATAATCGCGGATAGATCAGATTAGTTTTTCATTGGCGTATATGAATTAATTTGACGTCTCATTACTGTCTCGTTCATCTTCTACCTTGATCTCATGCAAAAGTTCTAAAAAGAAAAAAATGCAAAATTATTGTGGCAAAAAATGCAGGAAACAACAATTAAACTAGAAACGAAAATTAACCACCAATTACATTCACATCTCACAACCCTTTGATTCATCTTCTAACATCAGAAATTAATTTTCCAAAAATTACAGTGGAGACAAATGCAGGAAATAAAAATTAATTTTCCATTAATTCACAATTGTTTGATTCGTATTGTAACAGAGAAAATCGTAAAAAAATTCAGAAGAGTCTAAAATTGCAGAAATTTAAAGGGAGGCAGATATAGGAAAAACCAAAATATTTCATTCATTCATTTTTCGTTGCAATGGTAGACCTATATCTACAGCAAAACCTAAACAAAAACTGCAAAATAAAGAAACTTTCATCTAACATAAACCTAACCATGAAAGCTTCCCATTGCAATGACATTAAAACAAAAAAATATAAATACTTAAAACTAAGGGGATAGTGGGGGGTGATCATCTCCTCCGGGTCCATATTGAGCCGCTCCACAATAGCACATAAAAAATGGGCAATCCGTCGGAGTTCGCGGTGGACATGCTCCCGGTCCTACCCCAGTCCATAGAAGAGGCGGTTGAAGTCGTTACGGAGGATGAGAAGATCGTAGTTACAGTTGGTCCTCCTTTTGGGTCTCAAAGGAATGTCTGGCATCTTTTAAATTCAATCAGATTTTGAGTTGATGAAGATGAATTTTGGGTAGAGTAGATGGGTGTTTATATAGACCAAAATAGAACCCCTTGATCTTCCCGCCCTTTGATTGGTAGACATGTGAATGGTGGAAATCGAAGAGAGATAGCGTATACCCAATCGACGCAACGTCTGATTAGACGTGCCGCAGTTTTTTTGAGGTGTAATAAATACTCAACTGTTCATATTTGTCCCTTTGAATATTTAGGATTTTTAATAGACTGTATATGAGATCAATTATATACCATGTATTCAATAAAGAATAAAAGAAATAAACAGGACACATAATATATGCAATACTATAAAAAGGTCGATAATAGACGAAGAGTTAAGTCGATAAATCTGGCATTAATCAGGCAACTGAAGGGTAGTCAAAATACATACACTGCCATGACTTACAAAAACACAAATTCATACAAGACTAACTACGATTTGTTGTTGTTACAAGTGGCTCTCTTGTGCCCGGGTCTCTTGCACAATGAACACTTGTTCCACTTCTTTGACTTGAAAGTCTCGCCCACGCCCTTAACGCGTTTTTTTTTCTTCCTTCCGGGCATGGTGACCATGAGTGGTGGAATAATGTTCACGTCTAGCAATTCTTATGGTACGCGTCATTCGGACTCCAAAGGGACAACATTAATTGATTCTGAATACGCAAGGAGGTACTCTTCCACTTTATACAGGGGCGAAGATTAATCATAGGCTCTCAAACCATAATCATTATCGTGCTTCGATCGCAAAGCGGCCATCGTGTGATCGCATGGTATTTTGACCAGGTCAAACTTCCTGCACGAACAAGACCTTTCCAGTAGGTCGACTTTGGCCATAGAGCCACTTTCAAACACAGTGTATTACCTTTCATCCCCGCTTATGTTCTCCACATAGAAGGAGTCGTCTTCGCTCATATTATCTCTTAAGATATTTTCGGCAGCGGATTGTTATCCTTACATTTAAGAACGTAGGCACGCCTCTCCCTAGATATTTCACCAAACCTCTTGGCAATTAAATTGAATATGGATGCCATGGGGTACTCCCTTTCGGCAATCAACATAGCGTTCACCGACTCGACAATATTTGTGGTCATCACGTCAAACCTGTTGCCGAGGAAATATGCCCTACTCCATTTTTCAAAACCTAGATCATGCTCGAGGAAAAAGGCTGCCTCGGGACAATAGTTCTTGAATTGCACAAAATGATCGCTAAACTCCTCGAGAGAATATGCCTTTGTCGCGTTGTAGAATAGATAGAGGTTTTCTCCGTACTGGTAATTTACCCAAAAATTTTCACCTAGGTGTCTCATGCAGTACCCGTGATGAGCATGGTTGTACTCCTTCGCGATGCCATTAGCGATGCTCTTGTGTCTATTGGAGATAAAGCATAAATCTGGTCCATCGACCATAATAGACTTCAGCTTCTCAAAGAAGAACGTCCAAGATGCATCGTTCTCCTTGTCAACAACGCAAAAGGCAATGGGATAAATATGGTTCTCCGCATCCTGTACATCCGCGCTTAGCAGCACCACCTCGTACTTGTCATATAAATGAGTGTCGTCGACCGCAATAACCTTCCTCATGTGTGCGAATCCCCTAATGCAAGGGCCCAACGATAAAAAGTAGTACATAAATATACAATCGACCTTGTTCACCATGATGGAATAGGTAGTGCCAACATTAAGAGCATCGATCATGTACGAAAAAGCAGGTAGGCAGCGATACCCGTGCTCCGCTGTCCCTCAAACCATTTCTTTGGCAATCACCCCCCAGCCAATATTTCCAATAGCTTGGTCTACTTTTCAAGTTCTTGAACACGATTCTCCGAATCTCCCTAGTGTTCGGACCCTTTTCTTCGCGATATATGTTCACACACAGCAATGCAATGACTTTAGAAGAGATTTTTCTATGGCAGCGGGTGGCGTATTCGACACCGCAATTATTATCGCCGACATATTTATGGATGACAAATATGTCCGTGCATTCATACTTTTTCGCCTAGGACAAACACATTTCACCTTGAGAAATTTGTTGCAGCTCTTCAACGTAGCATAATCAAAAGAATTTCTTGTAGCTGCTATGTCCCGCAACAATTTCAGCTTTTTTTTACTGCTAAATGCTTGATTTACCTGAGAATTAGTTCCGTCGGAGAAGGTGTGGTTGGTTTGTGCTCCCAATTCGCACTCTTCTCCCCCTTCTTTAGAGAAAATTGAATCTTCTAATTCCATTGAATCATCTTTCGAATCCATTGGATGAGCATCCAAACTCTCATCTTCAAATATTTTTATGTATATATAGTAGATGTTTAACCCTCTTCGACTAGTCTGTATGTTTACTTCTGAACCCCCTCAATAAAAATCCTGGCTCCTCCACTGTTGAGAGGGGAGGGCATAAATATGCATGCTCCGTTCGAAAAAGGGACTGAGCATGATGGAGGTGATAAATGAAAATAATCCTATAGCGGCAAGGGATTTCCTCCTACACTCATTATAAGACTTCGACAATCTAAACTCTTTGAGCTAGTTTTTTTGGGGGGGGGAAGGACATGGGTTGTCCTTTTTTCTAAACAAATTACCGCCTAAATAGCCATTTCAAACTAATGCCACAATATGGCCACTCGATCCAGTTTAATTCCACATCTAGGTCATTTCTCCCTTCTCAATGAAGCCACTGGCTCATTTCCTCACAAGGCCCTTTCCCTTCTTGGGCCATTTTGATTTCTAGATTTTTTTAAGTATAAATAACATAAATACCAATCCTTTTGAAAGTAATTACACTCTCTCCTACTTTTTTAATAACTTTACTCTCTCTCCCTATTAATATACATAACATAGCCGACATATACATAACATTCTGTGTATATGTTGGGATTTTTGCAATATGTTTAGGGAGTTGAGATTTTTTGTAATATTGAAAACATAAGTTGTGTATTTGTGTAATTTTTAGTTTTTTTTTTTTGTAGGAAAGTACACGAGCTGGTCATTTGAAAAAAAAATAGCCTACAATTGAAAATATGGACAACTGTAGCTAGTCGGTCCAATTTAATTCCTTTTTTTAACCATTTGATCCAATTGGACACATGCAGTCTGTATACTCAATTGATACACTTTTACACCATGTTAATACACTTTTATACTACATTGATGCACTTTTTAAAAAAGAGAACGAAAATTTTACGCAATCACATGCAGTCCCTGTACCCAATTAATATTCTTTTATACTAATTGATACACTTTTATAACAAGAGAGAAGGGGTATCTATGCATGCAAGCTCAATTTCCATATACCCAATTGATCCTCTCTTATACTAGATTGGTACACTTTTATACCACATCGATATAGTATATATACCACATAAATACACCTTTTATAGAGGAAATTTGTGTAAGCATATACAGTAGCCATACAAAATTGATACAGTACATATAGCACATTTATACACCTTTTCTGAGTTAAGAGGGAGAAATATTCATAATTTTCGGCGCAACCCAGATGGGATTTTGATTATAGCTCAAAAAAATTAGTTTCTTTGAGTAAACCAAACTTGCAAGGTCAAGAATAGGGATATAATCAACAAAATACTAGTGGAGTTGATTTTCAAGAATGTAAAACTGGATTTCAACAATCAGCTAGTGGTGTTAGGGATATAATCAACAGAGAATACTAGTGGAGTTGATTTTCAAGAATGTAAAATTGGATTTCAAGAATTAGCTAGTGGTGTTAGAAGTTACTTTTCAAAGGATGTTGAAGGGTTTAAGCAAAACCCACATGCGCAAAATGGGAACTTTTCATCTAGCTATGGGAGTTTATCCTCACAAAGTAGTGACTTCGGGTCTTGAAAGGATTATCAAAGTACTTTAGTTGACAATAGATATGATAGGAGTTACAGTGGTGAAAATTTGTCAAATTTGTTGTGTAGTTTGGGGTTTGAGGGAGGTTTAGAAGCTCAGCCGAGTCACAGTAGAGTATATGGGCAGTATTACCAGAATGGAAATGGTTATGACGTATCTATCTTTGAAGAGGCTCGCAAGAAGCTGGCTGCTCCATCAGTTGTAGTTGCTTAAAAAGTCTAGGTTGAATTTTAAGATAAATTAAATAGGTTGGACCATGTTTTGCTCTGTTTAGAGGTACCAATCTTGTTTTGTGTGTTGTATTTTATTATGTGTACCCGGTACAGTTTTACTACATTTTTTTGTCGGGAAAAGAGGTTGACTGAGTTAAAGTTATGACGGTGGCTATTTACTGGGTATTTAATTGTGAGTGCTATTTTTGTGGTATTATTTTAGTTTTAAGTGTTATTTTTGTCCTTTCCTTTTCTTTTTTCTTTGGAGGGGGGGGGGGGGGGGTAGTCCTTTTTTTAAATAATACGTTTTGTTTTTCTTTTTTAGGTGCGATTTTTTAGGGTCTAAAAAAGTCTTTTTTTAAAAGAAATAATAAAATTATATACAATTTAGAAATTGTGTAGTTGTTGTATAGAATATGTAACTATATAAATGTGTATGGAAGCCATATAAAATGTGTATAGAAATTGTATAGTTGTGTAGAATACATATTCGTATAATTTATATAAAAAACTGTATAAAATATGTATATAAACTGTATCTTTATTGTATAAAGTATGTATCTAAAAATCAATTGCAGCTAAAGGTTGTATAAAATGTGTATAGAAATAATATAATTATTGTATAAAATATGTATCATTGAATACAATGCGTATAGAAATTGGATCATTGTTGTATAAAATCTGTATATGAATAATTATTGTATCTAAAGCTTATATTGAATTTTGTATAAAATTATATATATAACATGTATTTTGTATATGATGTGTATAAAATTATATTGTTATTGTATAAAAAATGTATATTCTTTTCCCTTTCTGGGTATGAGTTACGCCTAAAGTCTAATTTTACCTATCAAATGTTTACTATTTATGAAAGTGGACAGATTTCATATTTCGTTATATTATACAATTGAAAAAAATGAAATCATTGTTGCATTGTATGCTTCAATTGATAAGAGCAAAAAGCAGAAATTTTCACCGCTCATCCCTTTTAGGAGCAATTGTTTAGTAAATAGACTTATTTTTATGTCTTTTGCAATCTATGGACATTTTATATCATATTCTAAAAAAAAATAAAAAAAATGAGCTAACTGAAAATTTTATTAGAAAACGTTAGTTCACGGTCAAAAAATTTGTTGATGTTAGACTACAAGCTAATGTTTTAAGAATTCCATGGGTTATATTTTCCCAATTTTCAAAAATAGAAAGAAAATCAAAATGATACCCTAAAAAGATCATCTGCGTAAATCAGGCTTGGCAAATGTGAATCTAAACATATACTAACTGGGCTTGGCATGATAGCTGGACCAGCCCATTAAAAGAAGAAAGGAGCTGGAAAGGCCCAGGGGAGATCCTGTGCCCCTTCTTACAAAATCATCACATCCACTAATAATGTTTATACTCCTAATTACTATTCTCTACGAAATTACAAATAATCTCAATTTTGAAATACATAACTAGCATCCGAATACATAATTTTGAAGTTGAGATACATAATTTTGAACTTAAGAATGTAACCGCTAATTACACCACTTTTGCTCGAGTACATAATTTTGAAGTTGAAATATATAATTTTTTTTATTAAGATACGTCGATTTTTTTAATTTTGTTGAGATACATAATACATTAACTAAGATCAAAGGGAGATATATAATTAAAATTATATATCCAAAAATTTATGAGTTTATGAATGTATCGAGATAAAAAAAAGAGAAAAAAGACACCCACTGGTCATTTTTAAAATACATGGTCAGCATTTGACAATTTATCAAATAATGGCCAATCGGCCAAACTATTACAATTAAGTCATTGGGCTACTTTAGCCCTCTTCTTCCTTCTTGGGCCATTTCGGGCCACTTTTTAAAAGGTTGTTATTTTTTTTTAATTCTTTTTTATTTCGTTTCATCCATCTAAAAATAAATGACTCATGTTTGAACTACTGGACATGGAGTAGCAAGTCGGCCCAAACTAATTTCAAAAATGACTAGTCAGGACTGTATCAATATGATATGAATTGTATCAATATGGTATAACGAGTGTATTAATATGGTATAATGACTGTATCAACATAGTATAAGAATTGTATCAATATGGTATAGAAATTGTATTAATATGGTATATATATATATATATATATATATATATATATATATAGTTGTATAATGTACAGAAATATGATGTGTATAGAAACTGTATCATTGCTATATAAAATATGTATGTGTATAAGATGTGTAAGAAACTGTATAATTATTATTTAAAACATGTATCTAAATAATTATAGCACGTAGAGATTTGTATAACATGTGTGTAGAACTATATAATTGTTGTATGAAATATATCTTTTTGCATAAGATATACACAGAAACTGTATCATCATTGTATAGATTATGTACAAGTTATAAGATGTGTGTCTTTATGTTATTAAAGAAAAGAGATAAGAAAAATATGCATGTTAGGATAATTATAGTGTTATACGTGCTAAAGTAATTGATATTAGAAATTAAACAATAAAATCAGAAAAAGACAAAAGAAAAAAAAGAAGGTAGTAGCGACCGACGAAAAGGCCGAAAAGGCTATATTTGGAAATTGCCAAATCAATGATTATTTTGGTGAAAATAATCTTGGGTGAAGTAACATTTGTGTCCTTTCCTCTTAAAAAAAGGATTTAGATAATTAATATAAAAGAGTAAGAATTTTATATAGTTTAATAAAAATAAGTTAAAGGTGTTATGTAACTTTTCCATTTATTAATCAGCCTAGAAAACTGATATTTGAACTTCAACAGATTAGGAGATAAACATTTTGCTTCACCTTGCAATGATTGAGAATTTCAAATAAAGTTTTTCAGTCTAAAACAGGGTTTTGACTGTTTGTCAAATTCCAAATACAACTTCAATTTGTATTTAAAATTTCCATAGTCAAACGCTGATTTTCGATAAAGCGGGGAATTTTTTTAAAAAAAATTGAAAAATGATCAAACAAGTCCTAAGCCTAAGTGATTCTATCCTTTAATCTGAATCAAGATTTCATTAGCATTTTCTTGAAATAGTTACTCAAATTGGTAAATTATGTTATATACCAGTCAAAAACAACAATAACAACATTATATTCAATGATATTTCACTAAGTGGAGACTATGGAGTTTAGAGAGTAGGGTATATGCAGGCATTACGCTATCTCGTGGAGATAGAGACTATTTTTTAAAAACCTTCGGCTCAAATAACTCATAACAAAGCTAGCCCCGTATTTTCACTGACAACAGGCCGTCTATGGTTTTGGTCATCTTAATGTACTAAAAATAGTGAAATCCCAATTAATCCAAAACATCTAGACTGACAAGGAACCAAAAAAATCAAATATATAGATCCAATACATGTTCAAGCACATATATTCAAAGTGAATTATGTGCTTTCAGTATCCTAGAAAACTCTTTTAACATTATTTACATCATGAAAACTTGGAAGATTTTACTTCTCACCAATAAACATGAAAGGTCAGAGATTGAAATTGGACCCAAAAGAATGGTCTTAATATTGGACAATATGTGGCAGAAAAATCAGGATTTTCACCAACTCCATCATGTACTTTAATTTTCCAACTGAGAAATTAAATTAAATTAAATTAAATGCAGAGATACCAAATAGGAGGTCAACACATTCAACTATCTAGAAATTCTAGTTGAGATTCCAATTAGTTCGTGGTTGACTTGGAAAAGTATAACACTCTCTCCATCCCAAATTAGCTCCTATCATGTTTCTCATTCGAAAGTCAATTCGACTCATTTTCAAAACTAAATTGAATTAGATTAACTTGATATTTTACATTTAGAATTTGGTTATTCAAAAACTAGGTAAGTACTAATACATCTTGCAACCTTTCTCGTATTAATTTGTTGAAAAATATTATTTTAAAATGTTAATAGAAGTTGATATAGATTGATCGTCAAGAAGTGGAACACGATAACTAATATGAAACAGAGGGAGCATTTGTTAGGGTTTTTGTCCGATTTTCTCGCAGCAGATGTCATGTTTTTTCAATATTAATATTTTAATGTGTAGGTCGCTTGATCCAATAACATGAATAATATGTTTTTAGTATAATTTTATTTGTTATCCAATGTATCATCTTCCTAATTTGCAACTATTATCTTTCGCATGACGGAACCCACCAATATTTTCATCCACTATCTCCACTATAAACCATGAATCAATTTATTGACTTACGGTTTTGAAGACCAAAAGTTAGATACAATTTGGTAAATGGAACCGAATAGATCTTTTTAGTCTGTCGATTAAAAGTCTTTGCTAGAATTAATTTCTGTATATTTTATTAAATATTGAATATTAAATCCAAATAAGCAAGTTGCAAAACACAAAGAAAAAGATTTTTTCTTGAAAAAAAAAAAAAAGAATTGACTTTGTAAATTTTTGAGAAACAATATTTTCTTAGTTTGTCTAATGGGAGAGAGAACCGTCAGTTGCTCAAAGTCAGAATGAAACTATTTGGATTGTTATTGGCATTTTGTTAATTTGTTTCAACAATGAAGAAATTTAAGCTGTGAATATCGTATAAAATTGATTCCTAAACCTCCCATAATTTTTTTATTTACTTTTTCTTTCTTTCACTTTAACATTTTCTGGAAATGAAAGGACCAGTTGAACTAGTCAATTTTATATGTCATTTTTATGTACTACTTTTGCACTCACCTAATAAGATTAATCTAGGTACGTTGTTGATTGACCTTTTTTAATTTGTATAAAATCTACGAAAAATATTAACTCAAAGAGGTCTCTATTCCATTTTATCTATTATGAAGGGGAAATTTAATCCATGTCTCAAAGATTAGAAGGATTTTACTAGAACTTGCTCATTGCTATACAATATTATTATTATTATTATTATTATTTTTGGGGTACATTCACCCATTATTTGTCTTTAAGACAATTTAATCATCAAAAGTTCTTGGAATAATTAGAGTATAAGAAATATGTGAAAAGTTAAAAGACATGCGAATTACAAAAGAAAGATCTTTTATTTGCACAAATGCCACTACCAGAAGTTCGTATATTACCGACGGAAAATTCCGACTGAGAAAAAAAAGTCGCTAATTTTCGACTATTGAAGTTATCCAAACAATATATTAAAGGCCAAACCCATTGATAAGACCTCAAAGTTATTCCGAAAATTCATATAGGCCCCTAAACTAAGACCTGCACTTATCAGACCCTCAAGTGCTAAAATTCGTACCTACCAGGCACAAAATGCTGAGTTGGCAAGGAGAGTATGTTACACTCTCCTTGGGCGCGTGAACAGTAAATTAAATAATATTTTACTTTTTTTTAATTAAAAAATTTATATTTAAATTATTTTATTAATATTATTTTTAATTATTATAATTTCTTAATTAAAAAAAAAAAAAAAAAAACCCCCTTTCATCGTCTTCTTCACCCCCCCCCCCCCCTCATCATCTTCTTCGCACCCCCCTTCATCATCTTCTTCTTCACAATCCTTCGTCATCATCGTCTTCCTTTACAAACCACTACCTCAGTCATCATCTTCTTTAGCCATTTTCGAATGCATTTTCCGGGGAGACTCGTCGAAAAATTAACTTTAAAATTTCAAGATTGTTCAAAATTACATGTTTATGAACTTAAATAACTCAAATCCAATATAATGGGGAATGGTATCCTTGATGGACAAAGTATCATGAGAACTTTTCTTTTTTTTCTTAAGTTCTGCAGTTTGCTGAAAGTGGAGATTTTTTTTTTTTTAAGTTCTGCTTTCTTCTTGCAGAATAATGGAGAAGAAGAATGGAAGGGTGAAGGGAGGAGGGAGCGGGTGTATCAGCGTGTGTGTGTTTTTTTTTTAAATCATCTTTGGTAAATAACGGAGAAGAGAATGGAAGGAGTGACGTGGAGGGTGTGGGGATTTGAAGGAACCTTTTTTAAAAAAAATAAAAAATTATAATTAATTTTTCATAATTAATGAACCATATTATCACGTGGTAATTTTTAATTAGCCTTTTTACCACATCATCACATGTGTACTCTTTTCCTACTAGCTAGCGTTTAGAATTGATTTAATTTCAAGGTCTATTTCTTCACATGTTGAGTACTCCAATTGGTGGAATGGAAGGTCAGCATGAAATACCGACACATAAAATTCCATGTAGATTTTTTAATTATTTTGTCAGACATTTATCTCTTTCTTTGCCTTTTTAATAAAAATTAAAAAGCCAGAAGTCAATCTTTTATTAATAAGGGTAAATTTCTATAGTACACAAATGTAATTCTTTCAATTTTTTTCATTTTTAAGAGCCTATTTGGCCATGATAATTTTTCACTCTGTTAGAAAATTATTTCATTTTATTAAAAATTATTCTGTTTGATCGTAACAATTTCAAATATAATTTTATTGAAAAAGTGAAAACAAGTTCAAATGTTTTTACATTTTTTTCACTTTAACTTCTCTCACAAAAAATTAAAAAGAAGTTTAATTTATTTTAATGATCAAACACAACTTCTACTCATCTGTCAAAACTTTAAAAAAAATTAATTTTCATGGTGAAACACCTACTAAATTTAATCGTCTGTCAGAAAGGTAGTTATACGTGCACTAAAATAATTTTGTACACAAATGAATAGTTATTCTAAAAGAAGAGAAAAAGAAAAAAGAAGAGGTATCAGATCCTTACATTCAATGTCTTTATACATTGCTAGCTACTATTAAGATGATGTCATGAACAACTTTGTCCACATATCAGCTGTTACATGAAAAAAAAAAAAAAGCAAATTAAAATTAACAAACTAATCTATAATTGTAAGATGCTTAAAGTAAAGGAGTTTATATCATTTAAGGGAGCAAAGTGTCTTATTTAAAAAATTATGAAGCTTATTTATACTCGATTAATACTATTATCATACTATAACATTGAAAGTAACAATGGCGTGTGTTAAGCATGTTGCTTTGATAGAAAACAAATTCTATTTTTATGATTGACAATATGAAAAAAGCTAAATTACTGCCCTCCCTCCTTATCTATCTTAGGGATGGAAGTGATCAACTTGCGAAAATTTAGTATATATTACTTGTAAATAATTTTCTTAAATATACTGCTTATATATTTTTCATAAGACAATAAACAGATTGGTTATATGGATAAATTTTATGTACATATCCGCTTATTTTAACAGAAACACGTTTGGTTTAATACAATTTCAAAGTTAATTTAAAAGACAACGATTATTACTTCATATTAAGCAATGGATGACATGGGACGGACCTAAGTTCAAATATGTAGTGCTCCAGCACCCGTTAAATCTGATATAAAATAAATATATTTTTATAAAAAATATTTAAAAAATAATATAAAATGAAAAATACACTCATAAAATTAAAAAAAAAAGGACTAAATATTTTAATTTTTAAATAAAATCTTAAAATTTTAAATATCAATATAAATATTCAAAATTCGTGAATACCTACAATTCCTAAATTTTGAATTCGCTACAGGATGACATGCAATAGAATGTTTTATTCATGTCAAAAACATGGCAACTTGCTGAGGGTTGGCGGTTAGTCGGCTACCTATTTTCAGAACGGTGTGTATATCATGAGAGACATATATTATTCGCCATCTATTAAATAGACCATTCAACCACCAATACATATCATTACGATATACTTGTACAAATTTTCTAATTTAATTTTTTATTATTATTATTAATCAAGAACAGATAAAATTTTTTTATGTTTTATCCTTTGCATTAATAATTTTTTTTTTAAATGAAAATGTAAACATCATTTAATAAGATATTATGATAAATTAGTCATGTTATTAATTATTTTTCTTAATCAATATATCATCAATTTGGGACGGAGGAAGTATTAAGCATTTCGTGTTAACAAGGTATGAAAAGGATAGCATCCTAACAGTACTATGGTGTTTTGAATTTTTTATCAAATTATTTTTTGTTATATATATATATATATATTTGAAATAAACATTTAATTATTTCCAAAATTCTAAACCAGTACATATTCAACACTGTATAGGTGTGGCAACCAAACAGTTAAACAAAAGAACTCCCTATGACATCAAAGCAACAGTGATAAAAACCAAACAAAACCAAGGATAGTAGTTAGCTTTGGCTTCAAAGTCCCTGGGTGAAAGATTTGCTGCACTATTTTCTTGGTGATCAAGAATGGATCAGTGGTTTTAGTCTTCTCAGAGCAGCAAGTCGTGTACTAGCTAATTACGACATGTACTACATTATTTTAGATGTCAATTTAAGGGTGTGTTTGGACGAAGGTGAAAGTTTTCCTCAAAAGTAAATAGTATTATATATGCAAATATTATGTGAGATGAGGAGGTGGGGAGGGGTAGTTAGGGATATCGAGAGTAGAGATTCACGGCGCATGACAAGCCATTTATAAAACTTTTTTTTTCTATTCAGAAAGTCATTTCGATAATTCTCAATATACTTATTTGATTTATTAAAAAAAATATCTTTACAATATTTAAACCTTCAGTATATACATATATCAAACACGCCCTAAAAAGTAAAATCGGCCGTTTAAATTATTTTAATTCAATAGATACCACTTTTGACGATGTTAATTAGATTGATGTCTAGGAATTGTCACGGTACATAACTAATGTTTTTTAAGGTAGTTGGGTTACGTTAAACCTCCAACAAGAAGTGCTATTATTGGTGTAATCAAGTTTTATTATATGTGAATGTACTTATAATTTTACTCACACATTATATTATTTTTACTATGGACCGTCATAATTATGAGTCAAGTAAGAATAAGTGAAAGTTAGTATGAACATGATTATATTCCAAATAGATATGGCTGCAAACTGTACAAGTCTAAAGTCTATATTCTTCAACGACTTTAGTTTTTACACCACTTACAATTTGTACTCTATTATTTTGAATTATAATTATATTCTAGAAGATTGCTCAAAGACTTCTCACTAGTGTTGTTTTGATTTTCTTCCCTTTTCTTGGACAAAATTAGATTAAGAATTGTTATAATTATTGCTTACGTAGTTCATGAAGTAATTGATCTGATTATAATATTAATTATGTTCAAACAACGTGTTGACTGCGTGAGCTAACATGACTTTAATTTACTTTAACAGAATTAGTACAAATTTAGCAAATAGTCAAATATAGAGAAATTTTGTTTTACTATAATTCTTAATCCTTATCACTGTACTAATTAAACAACCAATAAGACTTCACAAGGCATTTAATTAGAACTTCTTTCGAAAGATGTTAGTGAATTATATAATTTGCTAAAATCGATCACCTATTATGAGCAAGGGTTCCTTTACTGTATAACATAAATTACATTAGTTTTACAAGGAAAATTTTGATTCAAAATCATTTACAGATATGTGATTGATATCATAAAAACTTGGTGTAATGAAATTACACGATGTTATATTAATATGACATGACGTTTACTGAGTGTAGTTTTTAGATGATACATTATAGTAAATTTTAAATAAATAATTTCTAATTGATCGATATGAGAAGCAAAAAAATATTCAAATAAAGATATATTCTAGTATACTAAGCTAATTGTTTGTTGTGTGAGTTTTCCATTAGAGGTCGCTATGCCAAAGCTAGAGAATTCCATCTAGGAAATCACTTTTACTTTCTTTTACTGATTATTAAGATGTTTTAGTTCTTTAACTAATTTATTTTAGAAAAGAATAACATATGAAGTAATTCGGAATAGGTTGTAGTACTCAAAACTTAATAAAAATCGGTGGAAATAAATTATATTTACATAATCTCAAGTATTATCCTAAAATGTATATTTTGACGTTCTGTGACCCCCAATTTAGATTTTACAACCTACTCCTTTTTTATAATTAAATTATAAGGATTGTGATAAAATAAATAAGATCTTTTCCATCATAAATTTTAGGCTCGAGTTTTGTATACAAAAAGAGTATATGAGAGTGTTCTATTCTTAAATAAATCTTATGGACGACCTCCCTCGACTTCAAGCTAGCTCCATCCCAGGACCTGGGATTTTTGTACCACTATTTTTTTTTATAACATATGTGGATATATGAGATTTATTTTCCTTTAAATTCTTGAAGACCTCTCGATAGTCGTCAGAAATAACTATCTTATGAATTCTATTTGTATTTTTGTACGAGATAAAAGGATTTTTAATTATAAAAATTCAAAACTTCTTTTCCAAGAAAAGAATAAATATAAAAAAGAGTTATTCTTCATCAAGAAATCTTTTTGAGTTAAAACTTAATTATAATAGAATCCAAATAAGATAAAAAAATTCATGACAAATCATAACATATATATCACAATAAAGGAAAAATAATAAGCATTAAAATTATAAAACAAGTAATAAAACAACTAAAATGTAACAATAGTTAAATGTATTGAATTATAACCCACAATATAGAGGGTAAGACACATAATGTATTCATCAAATTAATATTTTTTATCATAGTTATATAAACATGATATGTTATGTATTAATTTGATGTAATACACCAATTGCATGTAAATTTTTTCCATTATAGAGTAATTCACTCAACCTAAATATCTTAAAATAATAAATACTCTATCAATTTGTTATTAACTTAGCCTATTTTAACCCACCAAATTCAATTCAATCCATGTATTCACACTTCTAGATGCACCTTATGACACACAGAAGTTCTAATTTGTACAAATCTCACATCATCATCTAATCCTTTTCTTTTTACACACAAATTGACAAATCTACCAATTAAGAATTTTCTTCAAAAAGTTGCCTTTTCCAATTTTCTCTGCCAAGTAGGATAACCCTGTATACTTCACCCCCACCCACAATTTTTTTTCTTAATTTAATACACTCCATTTCCTCATCTTTGATTTTCAAATTAAACCTTATATATATATATATATATATATAAGCACATCACATATTAACTTCCCCGGTCCATATTATTATGAACCATGGGTATTTTCATTTTCAAAAAACATGAATCCCCTCCTCTTCGTTGTTATATTTTTTCTGTATATCTCCTCTTCATATGTTCGGTAATTTCGAAAACAGTAGCACAGCCACAGCCTACTGGAAGTGAATTTCAATATGCAAAGCTTAGTCCCCCTTTAGCAATTATCATAATTGTGTTAATTGCTGCGCTTTTTTTCATGGCTGCCTTTTCTATTTACATACGGCACTGTACTCAGTCATCTGCTATGAGTGGCAGTGTCCGGCGAGCACTGTCGATGCGCCGCCGTGCTGCGGCCGCGCGTGGGCTTGAAGCGGCTGTTATTGAGAGTTTTCCGGTGTTTACTTACGCTGAAGTGAAGGATCATCAGATTGGTAAAGGTGCTTTGGAGTGTGCTGTTTGCTTGAATGAGTTTGAAGATGATGAAACGCTGCGTTTGATTCCAAAGTGTGATCACGTTTTTCATCCTGAGTGTATTGATGCTTGGTTGCAGTCGCATGATACTTGCCCGGTTTGCCGCGCTAATCTTAAACCTCAACCCGGTGAACCGCCGGTTCAAGTTCCTCAGTTGAACCAACAGGAACCGGGGACTGAACAGCAACAGCAAAACGACGATGTATCGATACGCATAGTGAGTGAAGAAGATCAACAGGAACAACAACAAGAAGAAGGTTCTGTTTCTTCTGTTAGATCGACGGTGAAGCGGAATTTGAGCTTCGGTATGCTGAACCGGGTTAGCAAGCAGGACGAAGGCGGTTCAGTTAAACCGGGAGTAAAGAGGAACTCGAGTTTCAACGTGCTGATTCGTCCACCAAGGTCAATTTCCATGAAGCCAAGGATATTCAGCAAGTTCAGATCACACTCGACCGGTCATTCACTAGTACTACCAGGTGAGAATTTGGACCGGTATACACTCCGATTACCCGAGGATGTTCGGAAAGAGGTAATGAACCGGGCTCTATTGAATCGGACTAAAAGCTTTGGAGGACCCTTACCAAGAGACACAAGCTCTAAAAAAGGGTACCGAACCGGTACCGGAGATGGAAGCAGTAGGGCTAATAGATCCAACAAAAGGATCGAATGGTCTGAACCGGAAACAAAATCGGACCGGTGGGTTTTCTCAATTGCACCACCGTTCTTTTCAAGAGGGTCATCAATGAAATCACCGAGAGTTGGAGCTGAAGCCGGCGAGGGTTCCACCTCGGGAAGTGTGAAAACCGTCGTTAAATTGCCGTCGTTTAAATGCTTGGAACCAAAAGGCGATGAAGCCTCTTTGATATCAGCTGACTCGGCTAAATCGCCGGTTTAGTAAATTTGCAGACCGGTACGAAGTAAACCGGAATGATTTGGAGTCGGCAGACTTTTCGTGGGCTATAGAGAAAGGGGGCCCCCCACCTTGAAATTTAAGGAGCCGTAAGTTGACTCTAAATTTTTATTTATTTTTACTGGTCTTATTAGAAATTAGAAAAAAACATTTTTGTTTTAATTTTTTTGTTTTATAAATAAAAACATCTACTTTTTTTTTTTTTTTTGTTTAAAGATTTTGTACATATAAATAGTTGATGATGTAAGCAGAAAGTCACTAGTAATTTTTTTTTTCTTATTGGATAATGTCTTATAGTGATGTAAGTATGTGTATTTCTTTTCTTGGTATCATTGTCTAATCGCTTGATGACAATTTTGTTTTAGTAAAACAGAAATCAAAAGGAAAAAGTAGACTAAATTGCGTTCCTTTTTCTTTATATCTGTTGTTCAAAATGATAAATTTTTATATTGATTTCTTATTGTGATCATAAGGTAAGACTGGTTCAAATTCAAAACAGATTAATGATTAGATCCAAAATAAGTTTTGCTCTATGATTGGGATCCATTCAGAATAAATCATAATATTAGTCGTCTTCAACTTTATTTTACTAGTAGAATTTTGAATAAACTTTTCAATAACTTTATTGTAAAGGTGGTTAATATAGTCAAAAGTCTCGTGCCCTACATATAGCTTTGAGAGAAGGCATAAGACATTGATTTCGTAGCAGATTTTGACAGGTAAAGTTTGGCATATTTGTTAATGACATTGAAATAGTTTTTAAAGGACATAACATATACTAGAAATTAGGCATTAACATCAATAGCCTGTGGCGGAGTTAGAGATAAATTAAAAGATTTCATGATAAAATATTATATATTAATTGAATCTTTTTAATACAAATACAGAGCGCCAAAGCTATCTAAGTTTATCGAGTTCACGATAGCCATACATTTTCTTTATCGTTTATTCAGTGAGAACAAGAGAATATAAATTATTCGCATAAACAACTTTGCTTATAAGAACAATTGGTTGAGAGGTGAGACAACAAGTTTTGAAGTATCATCAAAGTAATTAATTATATATAATGAACCCACCACCTTCTAAAGGTGTATTGTGACTTGTCTTAAAAGAATTTTGACTTATCTCGACACTCATTTTAATTTGAGGCAACTTTTAATATAAACACCATTAATAGTCTAATCCACCATAAAACTTAATGCCTAAATTGTTTATTAATTGGATTTTAGGTCTAATTCAACCCTTCAACCCTTAATACTAGTTCAATGGGTGAGGAGCGTATATTGGGGATATGTCGTGACTCGAGAGAGTGTCACCTGAATCTCTTGATAAAAAATTGTAATGTATATATAACATAGTTCTTTTTATTTGTTATGCATATATATAGATTTTGATTTCTCAGAGGGTTCAAAGTTTACTTTGAAGTTTCAAGTTTAAATCTTAAGTCGTATAGTATATTTTATTTTTTGAAATCTTTAAGTGAAAATCTTAAATCCATCTCGAACGAAAATTGCCGGAGTCATGTAGAGAATTCAAGAAAGTAATCCATTTTCGATGGAGAATTTCATTCATAATTGTGTCACTAATCTTTTTGTCCTAATTAACAAAGACGGAAAAGATAAAAAGGCGCAAAATTTTGCTTTTGCCACATTGATTTTACAGGTGAGCTACCAAAACACACCCTAATTTGTCCAAACTCAATAGCATGCCACAAAGCCTCCAAAGAAATAATAATATAATTCATGTATTATTATTTGTGATCCCAAAAAGCTAAACTATCAAACAATTAGAGGTTTTGCATAAGACAAGTGTGCAATTATCTGATATCCTTGAAGTATCGTAATCACTTATCAGTAATTAGTTAGGTACGTACTTTTTTTTTTTTTTATCAATATCCATTCTTCTCTTATGGCTACTAAATACCATTATATACCATTTCAATATATATATAATAAGTTTAATAATTTGAGAAATGACTGCATTAAATAATGAATATAATCATATTTAATATTAAGGATAAAATGATAGAAATTATAAATTAACCATTAATTTTATAAACTGAACAAATATTATTAGACAATCCAAAATAATAAAAGTGGGCAAGTACATATGGACAACATATGTTTTTGATCAGGATAGAAAGGTGTATCATTTATTAATTACAATGAGCGAAAACTAAGCTGCGTTAGGTTTGCAATTATTTGGACTTTGACGAGCCAGAAAAAAGTATGGGTCATAATGATAAGTTTGTTGTTAGTTTTAACTTTTTATCTGAACTCCTTGCAGATTTTATGACACTTTATATAACAATATAATATAATGACGTCTAATATTTCTCAATGAATATTAACTTCTTCTCATTTCTTATCCTATATAGGACTAGAAAAGTGAAGCTATTCTTCTGTGCAAATGACAATATACATGTCATGGCAGCTTTTTTGCTGCCCAACTATCTGTTTTATCCAATAATCAGTTTATAGTAAGAAGGTTGTTCGTTGAATTAAAAAAAAAAAACAATTACCGTAAGCCACTGATTAGTGATTTATTTAATTCATTTTAGTGGATGAATTATCAGAGTATGCTTTCTATTGAATGTTAGAATTGCTGAAATTACTGTATAAGCTCTCGGATAATTGAGTTTGGAGAATGAGACTTGCTTTGTAAAGAATAGCACTATATATACCATTTAAAATAGAATTTTCCTGCGTACATTTAAATTAATTAAATTTCAAATAAAATTAGATACGAGCAAAAAAAGATACTTTCTTATCTGCAATTTATCCAAGGCCAAAGTCCCAAGAAAGCACTAAATACAAGGAAGTGAAATTACAAATATAAATTCCGATATGTCAATTATGATTTTAGCATGTCATGACTTATGCATGCGAAAATCGTTGTTTAAAGAGAATTAAAAAATTTGGATTTTGTAACCCTTCTTGGAGAGAAAAACGCAAATGTTATGGAAATGATTTGAGCCCATATATAACATAAGAACATTTGGTGAGTGAGTAATTAGGTGCACATGGTCACTATTCACGAGTTCAAATTCGGTCACAAATACAAGTTTGATAGAAAAATAAAAGGTTGGGTTAATTTCAAATCGTGTGTCACTGACCTTTGAAAATTTCTTCTATCATGAAATAATGTTGTCGATGAAAAACAAACGTTGTCACATATGGTCTTGTTGTGGACAACCATTCAATTCTTTGCTTTAATTTCCTTATCCCTTTGCCTCGAAAGCATATGTATATATTCCTCAAAAAGTATCCAACCAATATCATCAACATAACAACCTAAGGAAAATAGAAATTAATTGCAAATTCACTTAATGGTGAAACACATTCATGAATCTCCTACCCATAGAAAGCAACACTTATCAGTCAAATTTGAATACAAATTAAAATCCATATTACAATTCAGTTAATTTCTATAGCTATACATACTGCAAAGATGCCTTTAGGAGATAGCATGTACAAAGAGAATATTTTAAAGGAGTTAAATTATAATCCCCTTAGCTACTCCATTATAAATGAATTTCTCTAACTCACCGTTAAAGAAAGATGTTTAACGAAAGTAATCAAATGATAATTTATCACTATTATCATTCTTACTCATTTCTCACTTTTGTTAAAAATAGAGTGAAAATTATCCTAAATAAACTTATTAGATTGTTTATTGCAAGTTATAGCAACATTTTTCAATAATTACTAGACTAAAGAAATTATTACAAGTTATAGCAACTTTTAGAAAAAATAATTTTTTTTTAAATATTAGAAAAATTATTTTTTTCATATTTAATATTGATATTATATCCTTATTTATAGTCTTTAATATTTATCATTATTTGAAATTTAAAAATAACTGACACTTTTATTCTTAGTCGCAAATAAAGAGTATTAATATGATGTAAAAATGATAAATATTAAATTAAAAAAATAAATAAAAATAATTTAGATAAACTATTCTGTAGTTACTCCTATTTTTTTGTAAGGGGCATCTGATGTAAAACATGAAAAGTAAAATACACTAAAGAGAGTAATTACTTTTCTAGCAAAAGCATCTTTATTTTTGTAATGAATGGATTGAAGAAGACATAAATATCTTTTTGCTTTGAAGTTGAAAGATGCCAAAATCATATGTTTTCTAAAGTTATCAGAATCTTTTCAGAAAGTCGTTATATTTTCATCAGAAAGAACAAATTATAATGCATTGTCCATGCGATAATACCCAATTATTACTGAGACATTAGTGGCTGCTAATAGCCGAGCATGAAATTGATATAACTATATAATGTGTCACATATAATTGTCCTATAGTATCAAAATCAAAATCAAAAATCTCTTTTTCCAATGATAAAGGAGAGCACTAATTAAAAATCTAAAAGATAGTACTACTTTAGCATGTAGGGTGTTGAAGTCTGTGACAGTAATTATTTTAAGCGAAAGAATATTTTTATTTATTTAATTATACGCATAAAATACTTTTTAAAAATGAAACTAGAAATATATTAGAAAATTCATTTGATATGATATCATATTGAAGTGTTTGGACATGTCATCTAAAAATTTAATAAATTAATTAAAATAAATTTATTCATTTTATTGTAAGATGTCTACTTTATAATTACCACTTTAGCATATATCAGTGGAATTATATTGAAGGGTGTAGATTTTCTGTTTATGGAAAGGAAAAAAAAAGTGTTTGTGTACCTTCTACAATTATTGAGCCCCTAGCCCCCTACTGTGCATGTAATGCTGCATTTGAGTTTTATTTTTTCTTGTACAAAATTCACAGTACTTTTTTGTAGTTTCTGATGATGCCTTAAATTAATTATAACAAAAGCAACAACGTAGTCTGATTTAATTTTTAGAATCTAATCACATTTGGAATATGGACAAAGAACAGAAGTGAATCATATGATAATATAAGTCCTCTAATATTCTCCTTGCCTGTGCATTAAGGGGTAAATCCTGCTGTAATTTGTTACCCACCTTTCACAAATATTCTACTCTTTGTTGGTGCCAAATGGTTATACTGTTTAAGTACAGTAAATATGATGATTTAACAATAGATGACTTGTGCTACAGTGCTCACGTACATGTACTATAAGGAGTACTAAACTATTTTCATACTGTCTGACACCTTCTACTATGTTCTTTTGTCTTGCCTATTTTATGAAAGAATCATGTCATCTGTTGGGGCCATCGTTAAACACTGTCTGTATGTCGTCCCCAGCTCTGCTACTAGTTGGATTGATTGTAATAATCCAGATTTTGATGAGGGGTAAGTGGGTAATTAGTTATTATTATTATTGTTAATTAATATAATTAAAGTGGGTAAGTCAAAAGACATAAACCCTCTCCTCTTATATTTGTGGCTGCACATTCTAATGAGGGAATAAAAGGTAGGATAAACAGTTTCTTAAGTATTCAAAAGCAACAACTTCTTCAAACGAATAGAAAAGAAAAGAAAAGAATTAGGGCAATTAATCTCTTACTCTTGGAAGAGAGCGAGCCAACGGCGTAGAATAACATTAGCCAGTAACACTCACCTGCGAAACTTCATATTATAAGGTATGCATCTTGTTCCTAATTCTTTAGCGTGAAAACTGTGCACACAAAGAGTATTTCGGAAGATTAGTCCTAATGGAGTTAACGAGATAGAGTGGAAGCTATTGATTAGTTAATGACCCTTTTTTATGATGTAATGATTGAGCAATGAGTAGAGAGAGAAAAAGGATCATATTCATATTGTGGGACTCCTGATTTTGTATTGATATTAATTGATTTTAGATATGTTAACTTCCCGAATATGAAAACAAAAGTACTTGTTGTACAACTTTGCAAATTCTTTGCATTAGTGGAGTTTTGAATACGCATTTAAGAATTTCTTATAATGTTTGTGGCTAATGAGATCAAATGGTTAGGTAGCTAATTTGTATGAGATTATCATTGAGAAATTAGGTTGGATAAAGATAATTTTTAATTCATCTCTTAAGGTATGAGATACTAAGGTTTAACTTTAAACTAGAAGGTTAGGAGTATTGAGACTTGACATCAGCTAGCACAATTGACATCGTTAAGTAATATTTTTATTAGATTGAAATCATTGGAGGTTGTTTGGTTTGTGTACTACGCATTGCAATGTTGGGGAACTTGTCATTCACGAGGTAAGTGAAACTTTAAGCTTTGGTGCTTGCTTTTCAAATTGATTTTTAAAATATATTTTTATCTGTCCGGTCCATGTGTTGGAACGAGCGTGTGCTTGACAGAATCAACGGTCTTTAAGGCCAGCAGCATATACTTTATGTTTAAGAATACTAATTCTCCTTTTATAAATTATTTCGTGATGTGATATGATTGTGTACTGTGAGATTGGGGTATTGTGTATGCTTCTTAATTCCATTGGGGCTTTATGTATGCATCCTAATTCCACTGGGGCATTGTGTATGCTTCCTAATTCCATTGCGGCACTGTGTATGCTTCCTTTTGAGCATTGTGTATGCTTTCCTTGAGCATTGTGTATGCTTTTTGATTTGATATGAGACATTGTGTATGTTTTCCGAGTATTGTGTATACTCTTGATATTTGACACATTGTGTATGTGGCCCGGAACTTCTGGTGTTGGGTAATTACTTTGATTTCAAATGGTGATAAGTACTTGGTATAAATTCTGTTGAGAAATATAGTTTTCGAGGAATGATTGTTGGTCTCGTCGGACATCTTATTACGATATACATTACTAGATGTCACACCCCCTTTTAAACCAAAAAGATAATTTTTAAGTTCGAAAGAGTTTTAATTATTAAAGTGACAAAAGATAGAAAATTTATTCCAAAAAGGACTATTTACATTTTTGTTCAGAGTCGCCACTTGACATAAACTTGGTGTGCCAAGTCACCTTTGAAAAATCCTTTTCAAAATCGTTTGACTCTTTGAAACTGATTTGCAAACAGAGATTCCGGCTAAGGAATTCTGTTGACCAAGGGGAAGGTGTTAGGAACCCCTCGTTCCCGTGGTTTGACCACGGTCGTTTGGTGGAGAATATCGGCTAATTTGACACTACGAATGTATAAACCACACAAAAACACACAAAACAATAAATCAAATGAATAAAATAAAATAATCCAAGAATATAGTGTCCAGTCCAATTATTACAGTCCGAAATTAAAAGGTACTGAAAAGTAAACCTATGCTAATACTAAACTATGCTCCAATGCTTTATCCGAAGCCTTGGGCCTTCATCACGAACGTCTCCCGCCAACGTAATACGTCGGGGCATTCCCCGGTGAATAAATACAATGTGTATCGGGGCATTCCCCGATCAAATGGGTACAATTTTTGAATGCGAGAAAACCAAATCATTCCACCAAATTTCGACCATTCAACAAAATCATAAATTGTAAACTTTGCCTACCAAACCTACGCTTGCCTACCCCACTATCATGATAGTATTACGTTCCGACAATATTCATGCTTTCCGAATTTAAACAAAGCAATAATAAATCAAAGTTAGTCTAAATTAACCCCTTTTAATCAATTTCTTAATTCCATACATTTGGATTAAGCTGTCTGATCTTTTCATCCAAACTTTCACCAATTGTTGTTGAGCCAATGAACCTAAAATTGAATTACTTCCTTGGGTCAATTGCATTTAAAGACCTTATTCGGCTAGTGACACTTTGAAGGGTTTTCGCCAACAAGCCTCTCTCATTTTCTTTATCTCGGCTCACCATTGCCTTATGGTATCCGTGAGGTTTTTTCACCAATGAGATTCTCTAATTTTCATTTCTCTCAACTTACGGTCGTCTTAGGTGCCCGTGAGAATTTTCACTGATAAGACTTTCTCATTTTTTTGTCCCAACTCACCATCGTCTTACAGTGTCCGTAAGGGTTTTCATCGATAAGACTCTATCATTTTCATTTCTCTCCTAATTTCTTATGCTGAGGGAGACAAGTAGTTCCCAAAATGCGTCATCACATCCATTGCATGCTTAGCCTTAGCATTCTCAAATATTGATCTGAAGGTTTTTCTTTAGTTGTATCTTGGATTTTAGATAGGGTTAGAAAGAAAGGATGACATGGGGTCCAAACGACAATTGAAGTAGGGTGAGACTTACAACTTTTGGAATCGACTCAAACAATGAGGATTAACTCATGCCCTAGTTTTTTTTTGACTGGGCAATTCTAAATTATTTATTTGGTTGGACCGAGCCCAGAGTAGGGCAGCCTACGTATCTCATCCCTGAGAGAGGAGAATCAGGTCACGTGTAGTTCTGGCAGCTTGTGTTGCTTGATTCTGATTTCTTTTTATTTTTTTTTTCTTTTATTGACTCTTTTTTTTATACTTTTCTGACTCTATTTTATTTGACACTTTTTCTTTTCCTTCTTTTTGACACATTTTTTTTTGAAACTTTTTTGACTCTATTCTCTTACTCGATACTTTTATTTTGAGCTTTGTTGGCTTTATCTTGATTCCAAAAGAGGGGTATGAAAGAAAATAGCACTAAGGCTCAAACGAGGTAAATAAAGGATGACACAATGTTTGGGCAATAGAATAAAATGCCTTTGTCATATCAATCATTGAAAATACTAGTATATAGCATGCAATGTGAAAGTGCATGATCAACATCACTTATGACATATTTTACATCACCTTTATCTTGATTCCAAAAGAGGGGTGTGAAAGAAAGTAACACTAAGGCTCAAACGGGGTAAATAAAGGATGACACAATGTTTGGGCAATAGAATAAAATGCCTTCGTCATATCAATCATTGAAAATACTAATACATAGCATGCAATGTGAAAGTGCATGATCAACATCACTTATGACATATTTTACAACACTAACTTGCCCGAGCTGCCACCTCTTATTCTACATTTGTCGAACATACAACTTCACCTTTGTTGTACATTCCTCTCATTGAATGACTTATGCTTTCGTGGAGTTTGTTTTTGTTCTGTTCCTCGGGAGCACACATCCGTTCTTTGACCTAATTGAGATAGGTTTTTCCATTGATGACCAAGTTATTCTTATGATTCTCAAAATAATTGCCTTAATTTTCAAAGAAGGCTTCAACTTGTCACCAAATGTCCCAGCACTCCACATATTTTCTCAGATATTTTTCCTAACTTTAGCCCTCAAATTCAATGTTTCATGGTTAAGTTGGATTTTAAGATTTGGCTGAAAATTCCGCTAGCATGTCATATCACTAGAATCAACATAAAATGTACTATATAAAGAAAACAAACAAATAACACATATTTAAACACAAAGGGAAAGATACAATTCATTTAGTTGAAATAAAAGATAGAATTTGAACATAAACGACAAAGGGACAAAAGAAAATAGATCCTGAACTACAACCCTAAAATAATTTGGAAAATAGAAAAGAAAACAAAACAAACTACCAGACCTCTTCCTAGTAGGGTGAGGGGTGACTTCTCAATTGCTCAGCCTGACGACTTAACCATTGGTTTTGCATATCATCATGACTAGAACTTCCCTCACTGTCAATGTTCTGCACCATAATTGATCCATCTTGAATCATCTTTTCAATTTCTCTTTTCAAATCTCAACAATCTTCAATACTATGACCTTAAGCATCAGAATGATATACACATCGTATATTAGGATCAAAATTTCTTGAACGTCGATTAAGAGTGCACCCAAGGAGAGGAGTGATCATGCCCCGCCTGTACCAATCTCTGAAATAAGATGGCATACGACTCTCCAATTGTTGTGAATATTCCCTCAATTTTTGCCTCATTTCATATTTGAATTGAATCCAAAATCGATCCTAGAAAGGCTTTGATAGATTTGTGAAGCCAGAGGATAACTCTGAGGAGTTGGTGCGCGCTATTATGAGTAAGAAGGAAGTTGAACATATGGTTGTGCACAGTATACTATATATGTAGGTGGGTAAACGAAGTATAATGGATTTTGGGTGGGATTATAGAGAGCTTGGGTATGAACTTGGGCCTGAGATTGACGGCAATAACGACGTTGTCTTCTTGAATGTGCCCGTTCTCCAACTACAATAGCAGTTGTATCTTTCTCATTCTTCTTTCCTTCAGTTTCCTTTAATTGATTGCAATATTGTCCCAAATGTTTCACGAATTCCTCCTATCCATCTTGCTCCTCGAATTTCGATATCTCAAGGCTTAGAGGAGGGTTAACACTTGAAGACATGCCCCCATTTTTGTATGAAACATCTTCTTCACTCGTAAGTATTAGGGAACATTTCACAGCATTTCCTGCACTCTTCATTTTTCCAACTATTTTCTCTGGCTCTTTTGGAACACTAGCAACGATCACCAAGAGTATTGAACAAGGGTCCACTAGTAGCATGGAGAAGCACAACCGTTGGGCGGCTAGCCAATGTAGAAGTCTCAGCAGAAGGTTGAGCAACAAAAGCATAGGCAATATGTGGTGCTGTCAATGTAGCAGACTTATACTAAGAAACTAAAGGAGGAGTGATGGAAGTATTGGGATGCTTTTGGCTTGGAAGGAATTCTGAGTCATGTTGCAGTGCATCAAAAGCAATAGGACACTGACTTTGCAATTTTGATGAAAAACTTGAGGTATTTATAGGATCAATAGCAGAAAATGGAGAAGGAGGCAACCCACTGACCCAAGCTTGGTGTATCCCCATTATTTATTGTCTTAGTCTGAAACTCTCTTCCTGTAAACTCTCAATTTCTTGACTCTCTGTTTGATCCATGAGGTCACTCTCTATATCCTTGTTAGACACAGCTAAACCTTCTTCAGATTTGGTGTGATGTAAAGGACCAGCCACAATGCCACAAACCAACCACCTTAAACTAACTGAATAATAGAAACACCAAATACGTTAGAGTTCAACACCTTCTCAAAAACTTTTTTGTTCTTTCCTTTTCTTTGAAAAAGATCACCGAACCCAAGAAGGGTGCCTACGTATCTCACTCCTGAGAGAGGAGAATCAGGTGTGCGTAGTTCGTGAAGTCTTGCCAAAATGGCCAATTAAACTCTTTTTCCATTCTTTTTCTTGAAACTTCACAGAGAAAAGAAAATAACAAATTGTCAAAAGAATTGACAAAATCTTTTTCTATTTTTCAAGTTTAAATCATTAAACAAAATGAAATCTCTAATTACCAAAGAAAATCTTTTTGGGCTTTCAATTTTGAGTTTCATATACAATGAAATTTAAACCTATTAAAGGAAAATCTTTTTAGATTTTTCAAATAAGATCCACCAAAAATAAAACCTACGATTATCAAGGAAAATCTTTTTGTATTTTTCTTTTCAAGGCATATATGAAACACCTCCTCTAAATGAGGAGAAGAAAATCTTTTTTTGATTTTTTAAATAAGATCTCCGAACCAATAATAGACTGCCTACGTATCTCACTCTTTCGAGAGGAGAATCAGGGGTGCGTAGTTCGTGCAGTTGGACAATTAATGCTTAAATAACAGTTTGCACTCTGACTTGAGATACGACCAAAGACACACGATGAACAATATAACAATTTATTTTTTTTAAGTTTTCAATTTGACACTTCACATTTAAAATGACACCAGCAGCTATGAAAGAAAATATTTTTGGAATTTTCGTTATATGAAATGTACAAAAATTCTACCACCCTTTTTCTGAATTTTTCTTTCACAAAAAGCTCCTAAAAAATCATTTTGGAGTTTTCGAATTGTGAATGCTTGCTAAATGAAACAAAAGAAAAATCTTTTTGATTTTTTTTGTTTTTTGAAAAATGAGTGCAAAAAATAAATAATTTTTTTTTTTTAAATTTTTGAATGTGGAAAACAAAAGCCATAAAGAACTCTAAAAACTACAAAAATCTCTTCTTTTCTTTTCGACTCACTTTTCACTTTTTTTTTCTATTTTTTCCTCAACATTTATTGCCTACACACTTTACTTCTAACACATGTTTTTTCCAAATCAGTCCGTCAAATGAACATGTTACCCTCAAAGATTCAACATTTAGCACGTTGGGATACTTTACACGTGAATCTCCTACAAAGGACCACGTGGGTCTCGCTAGGTCTCAATATGATGCATATAATCATGACCTAAATGTTGACCTACGTTGGGGTTCACTAACAAGGCTCTTTTAGGTGAGTGTATGGTCGATAGTGGATGCTTTAGCTTTCCACCCACTCCATACCAGCTGACGGCTCCCCCTCCTAAGATAAGGGTGACTCAACTAGAGGTCGTGTACACAGCGTGCACTACGGACTTATTTCAGAAAGTATGACTCGGGTTATGCACATGATTCCAAATATAAAGCGATAACACATGAGATGAAAACTGTAAACATAGAGCACGTAGTCACTCAACAATGATAAAAAAAAATAACACAAAACAATACAAACAAATGTCTATACACCAATAGTGCCAAACTAAGCCGATACAACTCCAAAATTAGCTCGAATTTTGAAAAGTCCCCAGCAGAGTCGCCAGAGCTGTCAAACCCCCTTTTTAACTTCGAAAAAATAATTTTTAAGTTCGAAAGGATTTTAATTATTAAAGTGACAAAAGATGAAAATTTATTTCAAAAAGGACTATTTACATTTTTGTTTAGAGTCGCCACTTGACATAAACTTGGTGTGCCAAGTCACCTTTGAAAAATCCTTTTCAAAACCATTTGATTCTTTGAAACTGGATAGCAAATAGAGATTTCGGCTAAAAAATTCTGTTGACCGAGGGGAAGGTGTTAGGCATCCCTCGATCCCGTGGTTCGACCACGGTCGCTTGGTGGAGAATATCGGCTAATTTGACACTACAAATGTATAAACCACATAAAAACGCACAAATCAATCATTCAAATGAATAAAATGAAACAATACAAGAATATAATGTCCAGTCCAATTATTACAATCCGAAATAAAAAGGTACTGAAAAGTAAACCTATGCTAATCCTAAACTAAGCTCCAATGCTTTACCCGATGCCTTGGTCCTTCATCACGAATGTCTACTGCCAACATAATACGTCGGGGTATTCGCCGGTGAATAAATACAATGTGTATCGGGGCATTCCCCGACCAAATGGGTACAATTTTTGAATGCGAGAAAACCAAACCATTCCACCAAATTTCGAACATTCAACAAAACCACAAATTCTAAACTTTGCCTACCAAACCTATGCGTGCCTACCCCATTATCATGATAGTATCACGTTCCAACAATATTCATGCTTTTTGAATTTAAAAAAAGAAATAATAAATCAAAGTTAGAATAAATTAACCCCTTTAATAAATTTCTCAAATCCACCCCATCAGTCAATTTTAATCTTTCATGAGATACTTTCATCACACAATTCATAATCAATCCATAATTAAAGAAATCAAGCACAGATCAAAACAAACAACGATTCATATCATCACGGATCAATCAACACACCATATCCAATTCAAAGCATTGAACATGACAAACGATGAAATAAAAAAAAAGAGTAGAATTGGACCTCTATGTCGCTTTCAAGTATTATTCGATTAAATGAGATAAAATCAGCACCGGAACCTAGAATCAAACCTCAATCGAACAAATCCAGCTTTGGTATCAAGGAATTGCGACCCAAATAGATCCAAAATCCAACGGAAAACTTTTATCCGACCCCCCAAAATCTCAGATTTTTGAACCAATCATAGAAAACTCCGATGGAATCAGAATAGGGTCACTGTCTATGCCTCACCAGAGCTTCGGCAGATCATGCAGTTAACGAAAATGACATTTTTCGGCCATATTTCACCAAAAAAGATCAGAAAAACAAGGGTGGGTTTGGAGTTCGTTGAACACTGGTCTCCGGTGGTATTTTTTTTTCGATCGGTTTCCGATGAAGTGATGACAACAAAAACTAAAAAAATGATTAGAGGTATTTTTTGATGGAAGATTCAGTCCAGTTTCCGGTGAAAATTCACCGAAAACAGTCAGATGCCTACTTCCCTTCCCCTATCTTACTCGATTTTGCTTTCGATTCTCATGATTTTGACCTTCGTTTTCTGATTGGGTGCGTGTGGTTGTGAGTATATATGGAGAAGAGGGTGATTTGTGGACTTCTAATGGCGAGGTGCGTGAGGATGAGTGGAAAATATTGCGAATAATTATGTGTAAAATGGAATTTTGGAGGTTTTTTGTGCTCCCTTAATGGAATTTGTGGTGCATGTGTTTTATTGTAAAAAAAAAATGAAGATGATGAGTGTTTACTATCTATGGAAATGGTGAGTGTGTCCTTTTTTGTGTAATTGAACCCCCCCTAGATCCAAGGAATGGAGTGCCAATGAAGACAAATCTGTGGGCCCCCTTTTTTTTGTTGTTAACGTGTTTGTTAAAAAGGAAGAAAAAATGTGAGGGGTGGTGACATGAGTGGGGGTGGGGTAGGTGGTTGTGATAAAGTTTGTTAGGATAAGGTTAGAGATTTATTGAATTTTTGTTATTTTTGTAGTTTTGTGGGATATAATCATATGGGTGAGGGCACGCAGTAAGACAGGGGTAAAAATGAATAACTTGGGTATTCATGAGGGAGAAAATTAGGTGTCTACACTAGAAAAAAATGGAAAATTGACCACAAAAAATCAACCACAAAATGTGGTAGGAAAAAACCGACCGCACATGGTCGGTTTTTTAATTTTTTTTAAAAAGCGACCATATGTGGTCGCTTTTATATTTTAAAAAATCAAAATAATTATTTCAATAATTTTTATATTAATTATAATTTATTTTACAAATAAAAATTTAAAAAAAATAACAAAACCGATCACATGTGGTCTTTTTTTTTTTTTTAAGTTTAAAAATATTTTTAAAACCCAACCACAAGTGGTCGGTTTTTAAAAATTTATTTTTAGAAAAACTGACCACCAGTGGTCGTTTTTTTTTCTTTTTTAAAAGAAAATACTTTTCAATTTAAAAAAATAAAAGAAAATACTTTTCAAAAAACCGACCACAAGTGGTCGGTTTTTAATTTTTTTAAAAAAAGAAAATTGTTTTAAACATAATCTTTATATGTAGTCAATAACTATATGTATGTAATCAAATATATATATTAGTTTCATAAAAAAGAATTATTCTTAATCAGTATAATAATTTTTTGAAATCACATTAATCACACGTAGTTGATAATCAACAAAATAATAATAAAAATCAATCACTCTTTAAATTTTTGAAAAAATTACACTTAAAAATATATCAAATAAAATCAACAAATTACGCTCAACATAATCTTTATCTTTTACTTATGATTCAAAACATAATATTTTCCTTCGTATATACGTTAAATGACGTTAAACATGCATAATTTGTATAATGAATATGTGTGTGTGTGTGTATATATATATATATCGTACGTTGAGATAATGATATTATGTTACTATTTCAGTCGTAATAATGTAATATATAATCGATAATTCATTAGAATATAATGAACGTGTTCTATTATAAGGTAATACACTACTGGATGTGATATATATATAGACGCATTCAAGAGTTCATATATATAAATATCTTTATATATATATAGACACATATCATGTAGTGATCGATTGATGAACGATTTAGTCAAAACCAAGTATATTAAGCTAATCAAATATAATTAATCGATCACTCGTCTGAGTATGTATATGAAACACGTCGCATTATATTATTGGATAATATACTTGTGTATGTATGTGATATATATAGTACGTATTTAGAACTTGAAATAGTTGATAGTGTGTGTGTGTGTGTATATATATATATATATATATCGTGTAGTGACGTATGCAGTAATCGATAATTGTGTGTGATGTTTATATATGTGTATTTGTGTGTGATGTTTATATACTTATTTGAAAGTTGATAGACAATTGAATATATGTATATATATGTATATCTCATGTAGTGACATATGCAGTAATCGAAAGCTCGATAACTGAATCTATATGTCATACTATTGAGGAAATAGATATACTATTTAGTGTGAATATATAGATACACGTATATTGTTGAAGTTGTAATAACGTAAGACAAGTAATCAATAATTTATTTGATTAACATATTGTATAACGAGGTATATATATATATATATCAAAGAATTTTGTAATTTACGATTAATTTTTGGTTAGTTAGCATTTAATTACGATATTATATATATATATATATAATATCATAATTAAAAGCTAATTAACCAAAAATTTATCGAAAATTGTAAAATTCATTGATATTATTGTACGATTGAGGAAATATACTACTAGTATTATTGTTATAAATAATATAGAATTTATTAAAAAATTAATTTTAATTTGTTAATTGATTTATTAATTGTATAAATTAAAATAATATTTTTTATTATTTAGTGAAAAATCGATCACATGTGGTCGGTTTTCTAAAATATAATTAATCGATCACTCATCTGAGTATGTATATGAAACAGGTCATAATATATTACTGGATAATAGACTTGTGTACGTATGTGATATATATAGTACGTAATTAGAACTTGATATAGTCTATAGTGTGTGTGTGTGTGTGTGTATATATATATATATATATATATATATATATATATATATATATATATATATATATATATATATATATAGTATATACGTATTAATTATATAGTGAAGGTACGTCAATGTCATAAAATAAAACTAACCGATAATTCATCTGATTAGTATATGTGAAATACGTCATATATTATTATTTTGGAGTAGTATATTAAAATCGTGTATGTGATGTTTATAGTCCTTATTTGAAAGTTGATGGACAATTGAATATATATATATATATATATATATATGTATATCTCGTGTAGTGACGTATGCAGTAGTCGAAAACTCGATAACTGAATGTAGATATCAAAATATTTTGAATAATACTTTGATATCACTATTGAGGAAATAGATATACTATTTATAGTATCAATATGTAGATATGCGTATATTGTTGAAGTTGTAATAACGTAAGACAAGTAATCAATAATTTATTTGATTAACATATTCTATTAAGAGGTATATATATATATATATATATATATATATATAGATAGATATATACATATATATATATATCAACAAATTTTGTAATTTACGATAAATTTTTGGTTAATTAAAATCTTGTTAACCAAAAAATATCATAAATTGCTTTATTCATTGATATCATTATATGATTGAAGAAATATACTACTGGTGTTATTGTTATAAAAATTATAGAATTAATTAAAAAAATTAATTTATTAATTTATTAATTGTAGTAATTAAAATAATTTTTTATTATTTTATTGAAAACCAACCACATGTGGTCGGTTTTCAACAAAATAATAAAAAAAGTTGATTTGATAACTCCTACCCGACCCACCGCCACATGTCCCGACCCGACCCGCATGTTGTAAACTATTTCATATCGACCTAATCACCAAAACACACAAACACACACACAAAATTCACGCAAAACCCTAAACACACCCAAATTAATTTCCCAATCGCAAAAATCATGCCAAAATCACCCTAACCCCTGTTCCGGCGAGTGCTTCGAACACTGTTCCGGCGACCACAACTCATCACAGGAATGAAATTTGTTGTACTTTGTGTTTTGTGTGCTTTTTGAGGTTGATTTATAGGTGTACTAGTTTATATAATTGTGAAATTTATAATGTTGAAGATTAGGTTAGTTTGAACTAGTTTTTTTAAGCTCGTTTGAAGCTCGAATTTTGTTTAGTTATTTGCGGAATTTTTGAGCTATACACACAATTGTTTGAACTAGTTTTGCTTGTTTAGCTTGTTATTTTTGATTCTTGAATGGATTTTATATTTTAGCTTGTTGTTTTTTACAAGAGTTTAGCTTGTTGTCTTTAAAGTGAATGGGTTTACTTTTATGGTTTAGCACTTTAGCTTGTTATTTTTTAGATGAGTTTTGCTAAATCACTCAAAGTTGGAATATTTTGTCTTGATTTTTTTAGGTTCTTGATTCGGTGACTGATTATCTCTTTCACGTTAATTTAGGCCAAACAAAGATAAGTTGATTTATCTCGATTCACTATTTTTGTGATCTTCTTTTTATTGTTATATTGAAGTCTAGTGAAGCCATGTGTGGTCTTGTTCGATTCACTAGGATTGTTGTTATGTTCTTGTTATTGTTTATATTGTAGTCTAGTGAAGCCGTGTGTGGCTTTGTTCGATTCACTAGCTTTGTTGTTGACATCTTGTAGGCCTTGTTGTTGCTTGTTTCATGAATGTGGTTTTGTTTTGATACTTACTTTGTTGAAAATGGTTAAGTCTAGGGACTTTGAAGGGAGTTTTGTGGTTTGAATGTGGTTTTGTTTTTATAGTTAGTTGCTAGAAAATAGTTAAGTGTAGGGACTTGAAAGGAAATTTTTTTGTTTTGAATGTGGTTTGGTAGATGATGTAGTTGCTTGAAAATGGTTAAGTCTAGGGACTTTGAAGGGGATTTTGTGGTTTGAATGTGATTTTATTTTGATACTTACTTGGTTGAAAATGGTTAAGTGTAGGGACCTTAAAGGGGATTTTTTTGTTTTGAAAGGGGTTTGGTAGGTGACTTAGTTGCTTGAAAATGGTTAAGTGTAGGGACTTGAAAGGGAATTTTTTTGTTTTGAATTTGGTTTGGTAGGTGATGTAGTTGCTTGAAAATGGTTAAGTCTAGGGACTTTGAAAGGGGTTTTGTGTTTTGAATGTAGTTTGTTTTGATACTTAGTTGGTTGAAAATGGTAAGTGTAGGGACTTTAAAGGGGATTTTTTTTGTTTTGAATGTGGTTTGGTGGGTGACTTAGTTGCTTGAAAATGGTTAAGTGTAGGGACTTAAAAGGATTTTTTTTTTGTTTTGAATGTGGTTTGGTAGGTGATGTAGTTGCTTGAAAATAGTTAAGTCTAGGGACTTTGAAGGGGATTTTGTGCTTTGAATGTGGTTTTGTTTTGATACTTAGTTGGTTAAAAATGATTAAGTGTAGGGACTTTAAAGAAATTTTTTTTGTTTTGAATGTGGTTTGGTAGGTGATGTAGTTGCTTGAAAATGGTTAAGTCTAGAGACTTTGAAGGGGATTTTGTGATTTGAATGTGGTTTTGTTTTGTGACTTAGTTGTTTGAAAATGGTTAAGTGTAGAGACTTGAAAGAGATTTTTTTTGTTTTGAATATGGTTTGGTAGGTGATGTAGTTGCTTTAAAATGGTTAAGTCTAGGGACTTTGAAGGGGATTTTGTGGTTTGAATGTGATTTTTTTTTTTTATACTTAGTTGCTTGAAAATGGTTTAAGTGTAGGGACTTGAAAGTGAATTTTTTTGTTTTGAATGTGATTTGGTAGGTGATGTAGTTGCTTGAAAATGGTTAAGTCTAGGTACTTTGAAGGGGATTTTGTGGTTTCAATGTAGTTTTATTTTGATACTTAGTTGGTTGAAAATGGTTAAGTGTAGAGACTTTAAAGGGGATTTTTTTGTTTTGAATGTGGTATGGTAAGTGACTTAGTTGCTTAAAAATGGTTAAGTGTAGGGACTTTGAACGGGATCTTGTGTTTTGAATGTGGTTTGGTAGGTTGATGTTTGAGTAGATGCTAACACATTTAAGGCTTTTAACTGAGAATAATTCCAAAGTCTTAAGCAACTTTTGTCATTTTCGATTGTTTTATCTTTGATTTTACAGTGGAAGTTAAGAGGAAGAGAACCAACAATGATGGAAGTAAAAGAGCTGAAATCTGAAGCAAATAGAAGAGAAGTGTGGCTGACGACATTCCTGATAAGTCGTCAGCACTCTGATAGGTTATCAGCTTCATCGTCAGCCTTAAACAGAGAATGAGATTCAGTTTGAAAAAGTTACAATGACATGAGATAAGCTGTCAGTCTTCTGATAAACCGTCAGAGTCGCCGTCAGCCTTAGACAGAACATGGGAGCTGAGGTGAAGAAGTGAAGACATTGTATGATATGTCATCACAGTTTTTATAAGCTGTCAGGATTCATCGTCAGCCTAAGGCAGCGAATGTCAAAAGCGAAGAGGAGCTGACGACATCTGTGATAATTCGTCAGACTCCTGATAAGGCATCACAAAATGTCGTCACATGTCCGAGAAATTACTGAACTCTGTGATTTTGTTTCCATAAGTAGGATGAAGTATTTAATCATATGTTAGGGTTTTCTAATTATAAAAGGAGGTTGAGCATATCGGGAGGAAAAACATATAGGCTGGTACTCAACATTCTGAACCTATTTTGGAATGCACGTATTTTGTTATTTTCTCTTTAGTTTCTTGGCTTGAACAAAACAATTAACTTTGAAGAGATTATCATCAATATTTTGGGATTTCTACGTTGATCTAATCTGAGAAATACTCGTTTCTATTCATCTTGCTGTAAGTTCATCTTTCAAATTATGAATTCAACTTGCTGTATCGATTATTACATTATGAGTGGCTAAATTCCTTTAACCCAAATTATGGGATCTATGGGGTAGGTCTTGGTAAGTTGCTAAGTATTCAAGATTCTAAAGGTAATAGGACTCCTTGATAATTCTGAGATTTTAATTATTGTCTATTGGTTACAAATGATAGATAACACCTGCTTTGATTTACTTGAGATAAGAAATCAACTATAATAGGAAGTGAACTATTGACATGGACTTGGAAGCTACCAACCTTCCATTTAATAATTGACGTTGTAACAAGATTAATTAATCTGAGGTGAAGTTTGGTCAGTGAATATAAATTTCCTAAGTCCGAGAGGATTAGGTAATTAAATGCTTAAGTAGGTCGAGAGATATTTAGGCATAACTTCGATAAAGGTAATCTATTGTTCCTACCTATCGTGAGAATCTTAAATCACTATTAGTATCTGTCAAGTACCAAAACTCATAGTGAACATAATTTTAGTTTTCCATAAAATCTTGATTACAAATACTGAAACTAAAGTGACCAACAATTATTTGCTAATCTCCAAAATCCCCATTTTATCTTTTCGTATCATCTGTTTGAATTCAACTTGTAGCTTTAGTTTCAAACCAGTTTAATCGCCACTCATATTGTTCCCTGTCGATTCGACCCCGACTCCAAAATTGGGTAGATATATTGACGACGATCGCCTTGCACTAGATTGACGTGTAAGTTGAGCATTATCATAGATGACTTAATTGCTTAAAAATGGTTAAGTGTAGGGACTTTGGAGGGAATTTTGTGTTTTGAATGTTGTTTTATTTTGATACTTAGTTGCTTGAAAATGATTAAGTGTAGGAACTTTAAAGAGGATTTTTTTATTTTGAATATGGTTTGGTAAGTGACTTAGTTATTTGAAAATGGTTAACTGTAGGGACTTTAAAGGGAATTTTTTTGTTTTCAATGTGGTTTGGTAGGTGACTTACTCACTTGAATATGGTTAAGTCTAGGAACTTTAGAGATTTTTTTTATTTTGAATGTGGTTCGTTAGGTGACTTAGTTGCTTGAAAATGGTTAAGGTTAGGGACTTTAAAGGGGATTCTTTTGTTTTGAATGTGGTTTGTTTGGTGACTTAGTCACTTGAAAATGGTTAAGTCTAGGGACTTTGAAGGGGATTTTGTATTTTGAAAGTGGTTTTGTTTTGATACTTAGTTGCTTGAAAATGGTTAAGTGTAGGGACTTTGAAGGGGATTTCATGTTTTGAATGTGGTTTGTTAGGTGACTTAGTTGCTTGAAAATGGTAAAATATTTGTGACTTGATCTAATTAGTTGAATCTGATTGATTGCGTAGATGGAACTTGATTACAGCTAGATATATCAATGAAACAATAATAATAGAATGGATATTAGGGAGGAATTTGTCTAAGGTGTCAAAAGATTTGTTAAACATGCTAAGACACTTGATATGTGGACACGTTATTGGGTTATTCGTTGTCCTTGTGCTAGATGTGATGGTATCAATCTTGTAAGTGAAGAAGATGTAAAAGAACATCTTTATAGAAAGGGGTTTCACGAGTACTTTTTAAGATTGCGTGGTATTTATGGGGATGTTGTGCAAAATAACTTTGTTGTTAGAGAAAGTAGTAGGTCTCCGAGGCATAATGATTATCAAGATACTAGGATGACAGACATGGTACATAGTGGTTTTGGTATACAACACGAGGTTGAATTTAGGGAAAATGTTGAAGATGTTCCTAATAGCGAAATGGGCAATTTTTACAAAGAATTGCATGCTGCTAGTTATCCTTTGTTTGACAGGTGTTCGCATTCTCATTTTTCTGTTGCTGTTAGATTATTAAGTGTTAAATCTGAATGGAATATTTCTGAAGGAGGAATGGACTCAATGATAGACCTTATTAAGGAGTTAGTTGACCCCGGCTTGGAGGTTCCTGATTCTTTCTATAAGGCAAAAAGATTGGTGTCAAAGTTAGGTCTCTCCTCGGTTAGAATTGATTGTTGTGAAAATGACTGCATGTTATACTTTAAGGAAGATGCTAATCTAGAGTTTTGTAAGTTTTGTCAGCACTCTCGATACAAGCGAGGTTCTACTGGAAATCAAATTGCTATTAACGCGATGCATTATTTACCTCTTATACCAAGGTTGGAGAGGTTGTATGCTTCAAACAAATCAGCTCCTTATATGAGATAGCACAGTGAAAATAGAAGGCCCTCTGGTGTTGTGTGTCATCCATCTGATGGAGAGGATTGGAAGCATTTTGATGCAACTTATCCAGATTTTGCAGCTGAGCCACGAAACATTCGATTGGGATTATGTGCGGATGGGTTCTCTTCGTTTTCAGTTGGTGGGGCATCATATTCATGTTGGTCTGTATTTATCACTTCTTATAATCTTCTTCCTAAAATGTTGATGACTAGTCCCTATATATTTTTGAATTGTGCTATTCCTGTCCCACGTAATCCAAAAAGCGGAAGAGATGTCTACTTGCAACCTTTGATTGATGAACTTTAAATTTTATGACATGAGGGGGTTGAAACTTGGGACATCTCTCTTAAACAAAATTTCAATCTGCGTGCATATCTAATGTGCACTGTTAATAATTTTTCTGCTTATGGAATGTTGTCTGGGTGGATGACTGTTGGAAAGCTGGCTTGTCTATACTGCATGAAAAAAACTAAATCTTTCACATTGAGAAATGGCAGAAAAAATTCATGGTTTGATTGTCATCGTTGTTTCTTGCCTCCTGATCATGAATTTAGGAGTCTCAAGAATGCATTCAGAAGGAATAGAAGGGAACATGATGGTCCACTTCCAAGGCTGTCTGGTTATGACGTCTGGGAAATAGTTCAGGATTTTCCTAAAGCCAGCGAGGAACGACTGTGCAGGCTTGATGGATATGACGTTTTACATAACTGGACTAAACAAAGTATATTTTAGGAGTTAGAATATTGGCCAGATAATTTACTTACACGTAATGTTGATGTCATGCATACTGAGAAGAACTATTTTGACAACTTGTTCAACACAGTTATGGATGTCACCGGCAAAATAAAGGATAATCCTAAGGCCAGACTTAAATTACCAGAATATTGCAACCACAGAGAATTACACTTGGAGCAGGGGCCCAACGACAATGTTCTTAAGCCCAAGGTTAGTTTTTCATTCAATTTGGACCAAAAGCATCAAATATGTGAGTGAGTTTAAAGTTTGAAGATGCCCGATGGATATGCCTCAAATTTGGGCAAGAGGGTTGATATAACACAAGGATTCTTGCATGAAATGAAAAGTCATGATTGTCACATTTTCATGGAACAATTACTTCCAATTGCTTTTATTGGTTTACCTGAAAACATATGAAATCCAATAGTAGTGATCAGTTTGTTCTTCAAATTATGTTCCACCACATTAAAAGAAGAAAATTTGGCGCGAATGAAAAGTAATATTGTTGTTATCACCAACAAGCTGGAGAAGATTTTCCCGCCAACTTTCTTTGATGTGATGGAACATCTTCTCATTCACCTTGTGCATGAAGCTTGGCTACGCGGTCCAGTTCAAACTAGGAGGATGTATCCATTCGAACGGTAAATATTTGCAACATATTTAAATTCATACATATCTTTTTTAAATATAGTAGACATCTAACCTTAATATTGTACAGGGCAATTGGAAAATTGAAAAGGGGACCCAAAAACAAACATAGGGTGGAAGACTCTATAGTTGAGGCATATCTTGCAAGAGAAACTTCTCAATTCTGTTCATACTACTTTCGTGATGAAGTTTCTTGTTCAAGAAACCGACCGAATCGTCATCAGGACGATGTGAATAAGCCTCATTTGCATTCGGTATCAACTTTCAATCAATCTGGTTGTAAGGCTAAAAAGACCATACCTCGCCGGCTCACTCCCACAGAGCGCAAAGCAGCAACTTTGTATGTTATGCTGAATTGCTCGAAAATTGAGCCCTTTATGAAGTAAAGAGGTTAAAATTTTAACATATCTTATTTGTTCACTCATCTCCTTAAAGAAACTAATTGTATTTCCCGTGTTGGATGTTCAGTCCATTTAAGGCTCAATTTTATGAAAATTAAGTGTATGCGTCCTTTACAACATGGTTTAAAACTAAGGTTCGTAAGTGTATTAATATTTCTACAAAGTTTAAACATTTACACATTCCTCAACTAAAATATATATATGTATTATATTTTTAGGTACACCATTTACCAAATGCAGCCGCATACGATCAGCTCTTGAGAGATATTTCTTTGGGTCCAGTTAAAGCCAATGCAATGTCCCAATACAAAGTAAATAGTTTTAAATTTTACACCGAACAACACTCCAAGACAAGGAAAACAAATAATAGTGGTGTTTGGGTTAAGGGTGATGATGATGTTGATTACTTTGGCATCATACATGAGATCTTAGAACTACAATATGCTGATTTTCCAATAAAAAAATTGTCCTCTTTCGATGTAAGTGGTTTGATCCAAGCATAAGAGGGACAAGAGTATATAGGGAGCATAACATCATTGAAGTGAAGCACACTAGGTCGTATCCTATTTACGATCCATTTGTTCTAGCGCAAAATGTTAAATAAGTGTATTATGCTCCTTATCCATTGCGCAAAGTCAAGTCTGATTGGTGGGCTGTGATCAAAAGAAAGCCTATAGGCCGGGTGAAAGTTGAGAATGTGCTGGAGACTGCGTATCAAAATGAATGCAGATTCATCACCAGTTAGTGGACATTGAATTAGTGGACGGTTTGAATCACCAGAAAAATATATTTGAAGAAGTTAATATTGTGGAAGAAGAGGCTGAGTGGGTAGGAGATGAGGAAACCTCCGAAGAGGGTGAATGGTTTAGTGGAGTGTCTTCAGAAGAGGAGGATTAGTTGTGTAGGTTATATTTATTATGTATTGATGTCTTTTTGCTTTGTACTATATATTTACCTTTATATTTCATGTTTAAGATTGATATGTACTATACTGTTTAAGTTTGTTGTTTCCACTTTTTCATGATTTATATAGTAATAAAAATATTCTTGTCTGTCACATTCTTTTTCAACAGAAAGATTATATTTTAAGTTTTGAAAGAGTTTTATTATTAAAGTGACAAAAGATGAAAATTATTTCGAAAAGGATTCATTAGTTTCAAAACTCAGAGTCGCCACTTGACATAAATCAGGTGTGCTAAGTCACCTGTGGATATCCTTTTTCAAAACGGTTTTGACTTTACAAAATTGTTCCGCGAACAGAGATTCCGGCTAAGGAATTATGTTGACTGAGGGAAAGGTGTTAGGCACCCCTCGATCCCGTGGTTCGACCACGGTCGCTTAGTGGAGTATATCGGCTAATTTGAACACTATGAATGTATAAACCACACCAAACACAAATAAAACGATCAATCAAACAAACAAATCCAAAACAATGTCCAGTCCAATTATACAATCCAAAACAATCCCATGCTACCCAATACCTCGGGCCTTCATCACGGACGTCCTCCAAATACAAAATACTTCGGGGCATTTCCCGGTGAATAAATACAAGTGATTGTGGGGCATTCCCCGATTAAATGAATACATTTCCAAATGCAAGAACTAAAACCAAACCGTTCAACTCAAATTCCGCATTCAAACATTCAACAAGAAAACTTATTCCTAATTTTTTGCCTACCCGAACCAACATTCGCCTATCCATTTCAACATATCATAATTTTATCACATTCCGACAAGATTCATGCTCATTACAAATTAAACAAAACAACAATAAACCAAAGCTAATCTAAATTCAACTTCTTTATCAATTTGTCAATTCCATCCCCCAGATCCATTTTTAACCACATTATTAAACCAGTTCGACTATCAAATCACTTTTCAAAATCTGAAACCAACAACACATACCCCAACTAAGGTTCAAACATTTAAGCATACCAATCATTCATATCCACAACAACAATTAACATTTCGCTCGAAATATTCAAAACCACACCACAAAATTACGATATTAACGAACTTTGATATAATAAAAAAGTAGAGTTAAGAGATGAACCTTTGAAGAATTGATAATAAAATCATGAAAGCCCGTACTATAGGATTCCTAATAGCACCTGAACAATGACGAACTCCAACCCCGTATTGAAAAATTTGAGACCCAAAACTAAAGTTCCGTAAATCCAATCAAACTCGAAAACCGACACTGTTCACGGTACTGTTCACAATACTATTCACAACACTGTTCACAATACTATTCATGGCACTATTCACGGTACTGTTTCTCTCTCGATTTTTCTCTCTCGCGATTCTCTCTTTTCTCCTTTAGTTTTTTTATTTTTCTTGTGAGGAAGATGATTTGGTGATTGTTGTTGTTGTGGAGAAGATGATGATGAAAGAATAAGCCTCCCTTTTCTCCTTTTAGAATTTTTCTTTTATATTTTTATTTGGTTTTTATTTTTCTTTATTTATTATCCTATGTGGAAGCATATAATTGGTGGCTTGTGGGAATAAGTGTGTGGCATGTGGAAAAGTTAGTGTCATATGTGAAAAAATGAGGGTGGCGTATGAAAAAATGAGTAGGGCGTGTGTCTTTTGCATGTATCCAATGAAAAATGGAAAGTGAGGTGTTGAGGTGAATAAAATAAAAATAAAAAGTATGGTAAGGTGAATAAAATAAAAATAAAAATAAAAATTTAAAAAAAAATGATTTAAATATTTTTGGAAAAGGAAAAAATTACGTATCTACATCATGTCCCCTTTGGATGTAAACACATGGTATTTTCATACAAAGTAGTAGAAAACGAGACAGAATTTTGTTCTGACCTTTATTCAAAAGCACGGAGCACGAGGAATAAGGAAAACCAGGTCTTGACTTAGGACATCCTACCTACCCAAGTTATGAGGGAATCAAGTGACAGTTATCTCAAAGGATTGGAAGGAGATGGACTATGCCGAGTTGGAGAGTCGAGTGAGGTCCCATCGAGGTTTCGGTCCCCGGCTCTGTTATTACATCAAAAATAAAAATTATAAGTTAAAAACATAAATGAAATTATAAAATTCTATCTACGCAGCTTCTGTTGGACTCTTGACTTGAGTTTCATCACCTTATTCTTTAGGTGGGCTCCTGATTTGAAATTTCTTCAACTTGTTGCTTGGTTTTCAATTTCATCACCCTGTTCTCCAGGCGGGCTCCTGACTGGCTATTTTCGATCTGTTGACTTTCATTTTCTTCACTTTGTTACTTGACTTTCAACTTCTTCACCTTGTTGCTTGACTTTGAATTTCTTCACCTTGCTGCTTAACTTTCCATTTATTCTCCCTGTGCTTCGGGCGGGCTCCTGAAATCACATCAAAACTAGAAAGAAAATTATCCCAAACAAAGATTATTATAAAGAGATTTCATATGCCAGGAAAGTGAAGTTCCAACACAAGAATTAAATTTTGCCCCAGTTTATCATCAAAGGACTTTTACGAAAGTCACATCATTATAGGAATCAAGGAGAATGACTCGACTATAAGGTGCGTCTGATAGGAATCAAAGGAATTGACTCGACTAAAAGGTACGTCTTCTAGGGGTTAAGGAGAATGACTCGACTAAAAGATACGTCTTATAGGAATCAAGGGAGATGACTCGACTAAAAGGTATATCTTACTAGGAATCAAGGGAGATGACTCAACTAAAAGGTACGTCTTATAGGAATCAAAGGGAATGACTCGACTAAAAGGTACGTCTTCTAGGGGCCAAAGGGAATGACTCGACTGAAAGATACGTCTTATAGGAATCAAAGGGAATGACTCGACTAAAAGGTACATATTATAGGAATCAAATAAGATGACTCGACTAATAGATACGTCTTATAGGAATCAAAGGGAATGAATCGACTAAAAGGTATGTCTTCTAGGGGTCAAAGGGAATGACTCGACTAAAAGGTACGTCTTCTAGGGGTCAAAGTAAATGACTCAACTAAAAGGTACGTCTTATAGAAATCAAAGAAAATGACTCGACTAAAAGGTACGTCTTCTAGGGTTCAAGGAGAATGACTCGACTAAAATGTACGTCTTATAGGAATCAAGGGAGATGACTCGACTAAAAGGTACGTCTTACTAGGAATCAAGGGATATAACTCGACTAAAAGGTACATCTTATAGGAATCAAAGGGAATGACTCGACTAAAAGGTACGTTTTCTAGGGGCCAAAGGGAATGACTCGACTAAAAGGTACGTCTTATAGGGGTCAAGGGGAATGACTCAACTAAAAGGTACGTCTTATAGGAATCAAAAGGGATGACTCTACTAAAAGGTACGTCTTATAGGAGTCAAGGGGAATGACTCAACTAAAAGGTACTTCTTATAGGAATCAAAAGGGATGACTCGACTAAAAGGTACGTCTTCTAGGGGTCAAAAGGAAATGACTCGACTAAAAGGTACGTCTTCTAGGGGTCAAAGGAAAATGACTCAACTAAAATGTACGTCTTCTAGGGGTCAAAGGAAAATGCCTTGACTAAAAGGTACGTCTTATAAGAATCAAAGGATGACTCGACTAAAAGGTACGTCTTCTAGGGGTCAAAGGGAGTGACTCGACTAGAAGGTACGTCTTCTAGGAGTGAAGGTTCAATTTAAGAAGTGTATCATCAAGGAAATGAAAACTAAAATCCCTGGACAATAAAGTGTGTCTCCGAGGGATATAAGATGATAAATTTTTACCATGATTTAACTATCAAACTTGTGCAGTAACATCACTTCCTGCATTTGTAAAATCAAGAAATTACGGGCCTTGATATTTAGGCTTTGAAATCCTTGATTTGAAGGTAATATGTTTCCTGTTTCATCAAAGAAAACTTATGAGTTTAAAACACGGTGGCTGGTTTTTGGCTTTGGCTTTCGTGGCAAACGCTCTTGCCGTCATCACATTTAATCTTGCTTCTAACCATTAGCCTATGTTATTGACTTGCTGCTTCATTGATCAAACTCAGATTATTAAGAGTGACTGAGACAAACACAGCATCTCTGCTTTGCCATGCTTCCCAGATAGGCCCCTTGGAACCTTGGTAATTCCTGAGCTCCCAGACTTATTTGTTGACAAAACTTTCTGCTTGCCTCATTTTGGCTCACAATTATGTGTCTTTCATGCTTTGGCCTTTCTACCTTGCTTTGTACAAATGAAGAAGCTGATAGCCAATTTTAAAATTTTTTCTCTTTCATGAGTGACATTTGACAGCCTGTCCCATGTCTGACGGCGCGTCAGAAATGGCATTAGCCACACTTCAGCTTATTTACACTAGATTTCAGCTGATTTATTCCTCTTTCCTTTGGTTTCCTCCTCGATCACTTGTATCTGCATTAAAACACTAAAAACAATCAAAAACAACAAAAGTTGCTTAAGACTTCGCAATTATTCCTCGTTAAAAGCCTCAAATGTGTTAGCATCTGCTCACACATCACACCCTCTACTTAAAACAATTGCTTGTCCTCAAGAAACCAAGACATAACACTACGATGCTTAACCAAGAAATACATAAGATACCCATGGCAGTTGATTTTCAATTTTATCTCAAAACACATGGCACTCTCCAAGTTTAATTACTTATAAACCCAACTATGTTTATAAATGAAGATCCACAATATGACACAAAGGAATAAAGATTTGGCATCAAGTTAGAAACAACAACCATGCATATATACAAGTCACACTACCCAAACAAGTAGGCAGCTAGTCATAGAACCTTTGTGCCCTTACAACAAAGAAGTCCCTCCTAACTCATGTATGAAATCAAGCATGTCAATACAGGGACCGTCAAGAGACACTCACTCTCAGAAATAAATTCCAATCAATGTATGTCAAATACCATATGCTTTCCCTTATTTTCATTACCAAAGTGTCCAGACAGGTAAGTTAGGATCACTATAGGTCTTTTCTTCGGCTTGTAATGTAGGTTAAGGGTTGGTATGATATTCAATGGCATTTAGAGTGACTAAGCCTCCTTGGCACTACCTTAACTTTTGGGGTTCACTTATTAACCTATTTCTTCTTTTTCTCCTTTTCTTGATCACACATTATTCAGGACGGATGTGGCTTTTCTTTTTCAATCTTTTTCTTTTCTAAGTCTTTTCCACACCACCCAGCTTTTTATTTTTTCACTTATTCTTTTCCTTTTATTCTACCTTTTTTCATACCCATTTTACATCACGCACCCCTATGATAAACACCCTCAACTTAGGTTGTTTACCTAATTCAAAGTGCACAGTGTCCAAGGAGGACCAGAGCCAAAATAGGTTCATTATGATCTAAACGGGAAGATGATAGGTGTCATAGAAAGAAATGGTCTATTTAGTCTCAAAAGATAGATCAAAAAATATCATGCATACAGGGAAGGTTATTTTGGATGAAAGTGGCTAAAAGTCAAAACGGCCTATGATCCTTTCCTAACCCCTAGCTTTCAACTAAGGTAAGACGAACTGGGCAAGTTCTAGATTCGGCAGTACAAAGGGAACTGAGTAAGATCTCATACACACACATGGCACACAAGTGTATTACTAGCTACTACTCATCCAGTTCGTCCAATTGTTAGCAGTGATTATCAAGCAACTAAAACTTAATGCCATAACAAGATGCACAGTGGTTACACATGAATGCAATTCACACAACTACCACATAGACAATTGGAGAGGTAGTTACCATTCCAAGAAAAATTAATAAAAAATATGTCAACTGCCGTAGATACTTATTTTTCTCCTAGTTAACCACAACACATCACAAAGCAAAAGTAATACGCCTAAACATGACGGCTCTACTAGGAACAAGACTCCAGAAAAAAGAGGCACGGCAACAAAAACCCACGGAGGATATCAACACCCACAAGTAGCCCCACCCTCAACTTAAAATCATGCAATGTCTCTAATGCATCAAACCAAAACAAGAGAGTTAGAAACATACCTGTGGCACCATAGATGCGAAGATCTGATGTCAATCATATAAGACGAATACAAACAACAAAATACCTTGGGTTGCTTCCCAAGCAACGCCTAGTTTAACATCATGGCGCGACTCAGTTATCTTGACTACTCAGACTTCGTCAAGATACCTTGTTGATAATTATTTATGTCTCCACTTGGAGGATTTAAACCGCCAGCCCAACTTTTGATCAATACATCTTCGGGGTGTGTTGGGCAAATATGAGGGCATGATGAGGAATGTTCTATCACGCCACTTAGAAGACTTGAACTGCTTGCTCAATTTTGAATCAAATTTTAGTGTGGGCTCATTTGACAACGTTGAGACTCTTAAACATCCACTAAATGGAAACCAATCTTTAAGCTCCTTGGCCTTCAATATTGGGATTGTAGTAAACCCTTTTGGAAGGACAAACTCCAAAATGTAAGAATCTTCCTCCTCATTTTCAAAATTCATCATTTGCTTGGGTGATTCGACTTTCATCACATCCACTAAGCATAATGTTGAAAAGTGACTCAAATGAGGACTAACCATCAATTTCAGAATAACTTCCCTATTAGTATTTTTACCCCGAAATGGACTAGAGTCTTCACGAGGTTTGTGCTTGATTTCTTCTTTTGACTCTAATACCATTTCCTCATCCTTGGCATCTTCATTCATGAATGGTTCGGTTGGTTGGGAAATCACCGAGGGTTGCTCAACATCAAGCTCATCATCAACATAGGATTCTTGCTCTTCATCCTCAAACTCTTCCATTATTTTAAATAATTCCACAGACAAGATATCATCTAAATATAATGTAAAAAAGTGTTTTGGATGATTGACTTCGATATCTATCTCTTCTATCCGTTCTCTTCCCTCATTAAATGCCCTAATGGTTTGACGTATGTCACATATGGTATCATTCATTGTGTCTATACGATCCAACATTAGTTGAAGCATAACTTCAATGTCACTCTTTCCAGTAATTTATTCTTCCTTTTCTTAACTATAAGACCTATCATACTCATAAGAAGAACTAGAACTTGGGTTAGCGCAATAAGGGAAGGGGCATTTGGTCAATCACTCCAATGTCCATCTTGACCACTATATAAAGAACAATTATACTCCCAATGGGATGGAGATGGTGCACACATCTCTCTCCGGGGAGCATATCTATAATCTTGCCAAAAGTGGGGTCCATCACAATATGGACATGGATTATCCAGATAAGATTTCCAACCATCAAACTCACATTCATTCCATGAACTTAATACGCCAAATTATTCCCCGACAATGGCGCCATTTTTAATAACGCTCAACTTACACTTCAAATTAGTGTAAGGCGGTCGTCGTCAATATATTTACCCAACTTTGGAGTCGGGGTCGAATCCACAGGGAATAATGTGAGTGGCGATTAAGCTAATTTGAAGCTATAGCTACAAGTTCAATTCAAACAAATGGTACAAAAATATAAAATTAAGATGGGGGTTTTTGAAAGTATCAAGTAATGTTGTCACTTCAATATTAATGTTTGT
>NC_061118.1:152679036-152690549 GCF_002878395.1 Capsicum annuum
GGAGATTAAGCTAATTTGAAGCTATAGCTACAAGTTCAATTCAAACAAATGGTACAAAAATATAAAATTAAGATGGGGGTTTTTGAAAGTATCAAGTAATGTTGTCACTTCAATATTAATGTTTGTAATCAATATAAATGGGAAACCAGAACTATGTTCACCAAGGGTTTTGGGAATTGACAGATACTAGGTAATGCTAGAGATTTTCGAAATGATTAGAACAACAGAATATCCCTGACGATTATACTATCTGACTTATCGCTCGACCTCACCAGACAATTTATTATCTAATTCTCTCAAACTTAGATAACTTATATATTTCCAATAGGATGTTATCTCAGGTAAATTAATTCAGTTACGACATTAATCATTAAACAGAAGGTTGGTATCTTCCGAGTCCCTATTGATAATTCACGTCCTCTAGTCTATTTCTCCGTTAGAAGTAAATAAAACCTAAGGCATAACCTAATGTTTGCAACCACTAGGTTTCAGTTAAAACAACAGAATTTCAAGATGTTCCACTACTCTTTGAATCCGTTAAACACCTAGTATCATATCAAACCCTAATTCATGGATCCCATAACCCCGGCTAATGGAATTAGCCACTCATGATTTGATGAACGAAATCACTAGTTGAATTCATAATGATAAGAATAACTTACGATTAGATGGAAAACAAGAAGTAGTTTCTTCGATTGAATCACAAGGTAGAAACCCAAAAATAGTCGATAAAAACAAAAAGAATAATTGATGTAAGAGAGCAATGTTACGTGCCTCTCTTCCCTAGGTTAATTGTCTGATAGATAATGACAGATCCCCTTTTAAAAATCCTAAAACAAGTCTTTAAATAGTAAATCCTAAATAAGGAAATAAAATTAAAGTTTTAAATTTCTCTTCGGTTTAGACGACAATGCTTTTGACAACGTGTCAAATTCCTGACAACTTGTGCGAGATGTCGTCAAAGGTTCCAGTGAATTTTTATCTTCTGATTCTTCTGACGACAATTTTGACGACATGTAAAATATGTGACGGCGCGTGAAAAATGTCCTCACATCTTCACTGGAACTCATCATGATCTGCTTCAGGTTGACAGCAATTTTGACGCCTCGTTATAGATTTGACGGGGCTTTCGAAACAATGTCACATTTCATCTCAACTCCTCAGATTCTGTCTAAGCTTGACGGCAACTTTGACGGCCTGTCCCATGTCTGATGGCGCGTCATAAATGGCGTTAGCTACACTTCAACTTATTTACACCAGATTTTAGCTGATTTATTCCTCTTTTTTTTGGTTTCCTCCCCGATCAATTGTATCTGCATTAAAACACTAAAAACAATCAAAAACAACAAAAGTTACTTAAGACTTCGCAATTATTCCTCATTAAAAGCCTCAAATGTGTTAGCATCTGCTCACACATCATAGGGTTAGAAATAATGGATGACATGGGGTCCAAACAACACTTGAAGTGGGGTGGGACTTACAACTTTTAGAATCGACTCAAACAATGAGGATTAACTGATGCCCCAGTTTCTTTTGACTGAGAAATTCTAAATTATTTATTTGGTTAGACCGAGCCCAGAGTAGGGCAGCCTACGTATCTCACCCCTGAGAGAGGAGAATCATGTCACGCTTAGTTCTGGTAGCTTATTTTTTTTTTGCTTGATTCTGACTTGTTCTTCTTCTATTTTTTGGTTACTCTTTTTTCTTTGTGATTTTTCTGACTCTAATTTCTTGACACTCTTTTCTTCCTTCGTGGACATATTTTTCTCTCTTTCTTTTTTTTTGAAACTTTCTAACTCTATTCTCTTGCTCGATACTTTTCTTTTGAGCTTTGTTGGATTTATCTTGATTTCAAAAGAGGGGTATGAAAGAAAATAACACTAAGGCTCAAATGAGGTAAACAAAGGATGACACGATGTTTGGATAGTAGAATGAAATACCTTCATCATATCAATCCTTGAGAATGCAAGTACATAACATGCAATTGAAAAATGGGAGATAAAGATCATGTGTGACACTTTAACAACACTAACTTAAACTGAACATGTGTGTCACTTCTTCTTCTTCTATACTTGTCCAGTAAACATCTCCACCTTTGTTATGCATCCCTCACATCAAATGATTCATGCTTTTGTGGAGCTAATTTCTTTTTGTTCCTCTTGATATAGGATCATGCAGCCACTGTTTGACCTAATTGAGACATGTCTTTCAATTGATGACCAAGTTATTCTCACGATTCTCAAAATAATAGCTTTAATTTTCAAAGAAGGCTTCAACTTGATCACCAAATGCCCCAACACTCTATCTATTTTCTCAGCTACTCTCTTTTTCTAACTTTAAACCTCTGATTCAATGTTCATGCTTAAACTGAATTTTAAGATCTGGCTGTTAATTTCACTAGCATGCCATGTCACTAGAGTCAACATAAAATGTACTATGTAAAGAAAACAAACAAACAACACATATTTAAAATACAAAGAAAAATGGGACACTTCATTTAATAAAAAGGAAAGATAGAAGGGTTTGAACATAACGACAAAGGAACAAAACAAGATAGATCCCGAACTACAACCTTGAAAAAATTCGGATAACAAAAAATAAAACAAAACAAACTACCAGACCTCTTCCTAGTAGGGAGGGGTGATTTCTCAATTGCTCAGCCTGATATCTTAGCCACTGGTTTGCATATCATCATGACTAGAGCTTTCCTCACTGTCAATGTTCTGCACCATAATTGATTTATCTTGAATTATCTTTTCAATTTCTCTTTTCAAAGCACGACAATCTTCAATACTGTAGCCCTTAACATTAGAATGATATGCACATCATACATTAAGATCAAAACTTCTTGAATGTGGGTCAGGAGTATACCCAAGGAGAAGAGTGTTCATGCCCTGCTCTACCAATCTCTGGAATAAACTGGCATAAGATTCCCCAATAAGAGTGAAATTATCTTTTTCCTTCCTCCTATTTGCGAACTCTGGCCTCGAATGAAACTTGGATTTAGAGGTTCCTTGGTAAATTTGTGGGGGTCGAGGACGATGTTGAGGGATAGGTGCATGCCATCGTGGATAAGAAGATGGATGAGCATATAAGTTCAAAGGATATTGAGGAAGTGGGATGGGATTTCTTGGATTTTGGGGAAAGAAACCTTGTTGCAAGTGGTTATGTGGATCTAATGTGTAAGCTCAGGATTGAGGCTGACAATATTGGTGGGTTGGACCTCTCAAACTTTGTTTTGGCCCTGGCATGACAATAGGTGCGTTTTTCTTCTTTTTTCCTTCAGTTTTCCTTGGTTGATTACAATGTCGTTCCAAATGTTTCACAGAATCCTTATGTCCATCAGGCTTCCTAAATTTTGATATCTCAAAGCTGAGAGGAAGGTTAACACTTGAAGACATGCCCCAGTTTTTATATGAAACATATTCATAGCCCATAAGTCCAGGGGAATTTTTCATATCATTTTCTACACTCTTAACTTTCCCAACCATTTTCTCTAGCCCTTCTAGCATGCTAGGTTTCTTAGTAAGAAATTTTCGTGGTCCACTTAATTTAACGGTGGGCTCAAGAGTATAGAAATGATCATCAAGAGTATTGAACGTGGATTCACTAGTGGACTGGGAAAGCACAATCGTTGGATTGATAGCCAAACTGAAAGTCTTAGTAGAAGGTTGAGCAACAAAAGCACAAACAGTATGTGGTGCTATGAATGTGGTAGACTTATACTGAGGAGATAAAGAAAGAGTGGTGAAAGTATTGAGGTACATTTGATGTGGAATGGATTCTGAGGCATGCTGTGGTGCATCAACAATAGTAGAAAACTGACTTTGCGATTTTGGTGGAAGACTCAAGGTATTTGCAGTGTCAAAAGTGGGGAACGGAGGTAGTGGCAGCCCACTGGCCCAAGCTCGGTGCATTTCCATCATTTGTTGTCTCAGTCTCAAATTCTCTTCCTTTAAACTCTCAATTTCCTGACTCTTTGTTTCATCCATGGTGTCACTCTCTATATCCTTGTTGGAAACAACTAAACCTTCCTTGGATTTGGTGTGATATGGAGGACCAGCCAGGAAGCTACAAATCAACCACCTTAAACTAACTGAACAAGAGGCAACAAATATATTAGAGTTCAACATTTTTTCTTCAAAACCCTTCTTTTTTTTAAAAGGTCACCGAACCCAAGAAGGGAGCCTATGTATATCACTCCCAAAAGAGGAGAATCAGGTGTGCGTAGTTCGTGAAGTCTTGCCAAAATAGCCAATTAATTCTTTTTCTTTTTTTTTTCCTTGAAACTTTAAAACGAAAAGAAAATAACAAATTGTCAAAAGAATTGATGATTTTTTTTTTTTTGCATTTTTCAAGTTTAGACTCCCTATACAAAATGAAACCTACGATTACCAAAGAAAAATCATTTTGGATTTTCAATTTTGAATTTCATATGAACATGAAACTTGAACCTATTAAAGAAAAAAAATTTGTAGTTTTCTTTTAAAGATGTATATGAAACATCTACTCTAAATTACAAAGTGAGGAAAATCTTTGAATTTTTTCAGATTCCTGTACAAAATGAAATCTATGATTACCGAAGAGAATATTTTTGGATTTTCGATTTTGAATTTCATACGAAAATGAAACTTAAACCTATTAAAAGGAAATATTTTTTTTTTGTTTTCTTTTAAAGACGTACATGAAACACCTACTCTAAATGAAGAGTGAAGAAAATCTTTTTTAGATTTATTAAATAAGATTCCCGAACCCGACAATAGGTTGTCTACGTATCTCACTCCCGAGAGAGGAGAATCAGGGGTGCGTAGTTCGTCCAGATAGGACAATTAAGGATTAAATGACAAACTAAACCCTGAATTGAGAGACACAACTAAAGACAGACGAATAAAATCTTTTTGGATTTTTAATTAGAAACTAACACCAACAACTATGAAAGAATTTATTTTTTTTTGATATTTTTGTTATATAAAAATGTACAAAACTCCTATTGAAAGGAAAAAATATTTTTGGAGTTTTCGAATTCTGAATACCTACTAAAGAAATAAAAGGAAAATCTTTTTAACATTTTTGATTTTCTGGAAAATGAGTACAAAAAATAAAAAAAAATATTTTTTTTGAATTTTTGAATTGTGAAAAACAAAAGTTATAAAGAACCCTAAAAACTACCAAGTCTTTTTTTTTTTTCACTCTTTTTTTTCTTCCTCTTTTTTCACAATTTTCTTCCTACACACGTTGTTTCTAACTCATGCTTTTGCTCAAATTAGTCTGTCAAATGACCTCGTTACCCTTAAAGATGCAACATTTAGTACGTAGGGATGCTTTAGAGGTGAGTTTCCTACAAAGGACCAAGTGGGCCCGCTAGGTCTTCAATATGATGTACATAAGCATGACCTAAAGGCTGACCTACGTTGAGGTTCACTAACAAGGTTGTTTGGAGGAGCGTATGGTCGATAGTGGCTGCTTTGCTTTCCACCTACTCCATAACACCGACGGTCCCCCCTAAAATAAGGGTGACTCAACTAGAGGTCGTGTACAACACGTGTACTACGTACTTATTACAGAAAGAATGACTCGGGCTATGCACTTAATGCCAGATGTAAAACGGTAACACATAAGATAAAAATTATAAACAAAGAGCACGTAGGCACTCAACTGTGATAATACAATAACACAAAACAACACAAAAAAAATGTCTATACACCTATTGTACCAAACTAAGCCGATACAACTTCAAAATAAGCTTGAATTCTGAAAAAGTCTCCAGCAGAGTCGCCAGAGCAGTCACACCCCTTTTTCAACTGAAAAGATTATATTTTAAGTTTTGAAAGGTTTTATTATTAAAGTGACAAAAGATGAAAATTCTTTCAAAAAGGATTCATTAGTTTCAAAACTCAAAGTCGCCACTTGGCATAAATCAGGTGTGCCAAATCACCCATGTATATCCTTTTTCAAAATGGTTTTGACTCTATAAAACTGATTCGCGAACAGAGATTCCGGCTAAGGAATTCTATTGACCGAGAGGAAGGGGTTAGGTACCACTCGATCCCATGGTTCAACCACGATCGCTTGGGGGAGTATATCGGCTAATTTGAACACTATGAATGTAGAAACCACACCAAACACAAATAAAATGATCAATCAAACAAATAAATCCAAAACAATGTCCAGTCCAATTATACAGTCCAAAATAGAAAAAGAATGCGAAAATGTAAATCCTATTCTACCCTACACTAATTTTATACTACGCTCCCATCCTACCCGATGCCTCGGGCTTTCATCCCGGACGTCCTCCAAAAACAAAATACTTCGGGGCATTCACCGGCGAATAAATAAAAGTGATCGCAGGGCATTCCACGATTAAATGAATACATTTCCAAATGCAAGAAGTAAAACCAAATCGTTCAACTCAAATTCCACATTCAAACATTCAACAAGAAAACTTATTCCTAAATTTTTGCCTACCCGAACCAACATTCGCCTATCCATTTCAACATATCATAATTTTATCTCATTCCAACAATATTCATGCTCATTACAAATTAAACAAAACAACAATAAACCAAAGCTAATCTAAATTCCACGTTTTTATCAAATTCTCAATTCCATCCCCCAAATCCATTTTTAACCACATTATTAAACCAGTTCGACTATCAAATCACTTTTCAAAATCCAAAACCAACAACACATACCCCAATGAAGATTCAAACATTTAAGCATACCAATCATTCATATCCACAACAACAATTAATATTTTGCTCGAAATATTCAAAACCACACCACAAAATCACGATATTAACCAACTTCGATGTAATAAAAAAGTAGAGTTGAGAGATGGACCTTTGAAGAATCGATTTTATTGATAATAAAATTAAGAAAGTCCGGACTATAGAATTCCTAATAGGACTTCAACAATGACGAACTCCAGCTACGTATTGAAAAATTTGAGACCCAAAACTGAAGCTCCGTAAATCTAATCAAACTCAAAAACAGACACTGTTCACGTACTATTCACGGTACTGTTCACAATGCTATTCACGACACTGTTCACAGCACTATTTACGGTATTGTTTCTCTCTCGATTTTTTTCTCGCGCGCGATTCTGTCTTCTCTCCCTTGGTTTTTTTCTGTTCTTCTTGTGAGGAAGATGATTTGGTGATTGTTGTTATTGTGGACAAGATATTGATGAAAGAATGAGCCTCCCTTTTTCCCTTTTAGAATTTTCCTTTTATATTTTTTATTTGTTTTTTCTTTTTCTTTATTTATTATCCTATGTGGAAGCATATAATTGGTGGTTTGTGGGAATAAGTGTGTGGCATGGGGAAAAGTTAGTGTGGCATGTGGAAAAATGAGTAGGGAGTGTGTCTTTTGCATGTATCCAATGAAAAATGGAAAGTGAGGTGTTGATGTGGCATAGTGAGGTGGCAAAGATGCTATGTATTTAATTATTTTTAATTCTTTTTTGGGGGGAGAAATTATCAGTTAAACAAAAGTATGGTAAGGTGAATAAAATAAAAATAAAAATAAAAATAAAAATAAAAATAAAAATAAAAATAAAATAAAATAAAATAAAAATGATTAAAATATTTTGAAAAAGGACAAAATTACGTGTCTACATTATCTATATCTCGTGTTGTATTAGTGCGATTTGAAATGTGAATTAGTAACTTGAAATTAGTTACTTGAAATGTTTTCTTATATATTTATTTTGTAGGAACTAACTACTTGTTAACTTAACTTAATTTAGATGTCAGGCAGATGTGACAAGGGTAAGGGAAAAGTTGATACTACAAAACCAAAAAAGAATAGACAACCTCCGGCTTATAGACGACCCATAGGTATTCATATATCTGAGGGTCGGTTGGCTAACTCAACAGCACGACCCTCATATTCTAGGTCGTCCGAGGATTTGATACCTACTCCTATGCATGTGGGGCCACTAATGGGTCTACACCGACTCATTCTACTCCTATGATCGTGCCACCACCATCACAGTACTAACGGACGGTCGTTGGCCCCTCCAGACATCTACCATCGTCGATACCCTCCTACAGCAGTCACGCAGCTTCGTACAGTGATTCTACTGGATTTATTAGGTTGTCGTATCTTCATCTTGGAGGCACTCCATATAGTTCTTCAGATCCGCCCACGCTAGTGCATCCACCATCACTTACTAGGCAGCCAGGAGACAGAGATGATTCTAGGAGGATTTATCTTATTCCAGTTGCGATAGGGTAAGATTTCTAAATATAATAACGTTACTCATTTTTCATTACTATATTATTATGCTATATGAAATTACTGTTTCATCTTGTGTTATAGGTTTAGGCCGGATGCTGGAGTTGGACAAAAGGCGTGAATATGCATTACTCGTTACTTTAACGACTACTGGACCAGCTAGCAAAAGGTTTCATAACTTGACAAGGATAGAATGTTTGAAGAATTTAAGGAAAGGATTTAACTTATCGACTACTTATTAATACTTTCTTAGAACAAAAGATTGAATATTATATTTTTTTTTGTAGAAATTTTACTGGTGGGATGATGCAAATGTATTTCTTATAAAGAAGAACTTTTTCATAAGATGTAGAGCCAGATTTAACGATCTCATTATGCCCGAAAGAAATTTATAAAACCTAAGTGGATTCCTAAACCCGCATGGCAACTGCATCTTCGCCATTGGAGTAGCGCGAAATACCAATTATTGAGGGAAAAAAGAAAGAAAGTCCAGGCATCATCCAAGGATGGCTCCCTACATAGTGCGAGTGTCAGAAGTTCTCTTGCTGTGAAGGAAAAAATAGTATGTAACTTTTACAGTTTTAATTGTTTGTTTTTATTTAAATTTTTTGATTATTTGAACATTGATAATTTTTTTATATGCAGGAAAAAGAACAGGGTAGGGAAATACCAACTGATGAACTATTCGAGAAGACTCATCTAAAAAAGAAAAAGAACCCAACTAATGAAAATATCTGGGTTGAATCTCGTGCAAAATTAGTTCACGTAAGGAACAAAGTTTGAGTTTATAAATCTTTTTATCAAAGTTGATATTATTCAATTATAACTACTTTAATATTTTTTTACTTTTAGTATTAACTTTACTTTGAATATAGGACGAATATACGCGTCTTGTTGGTGAGTATCGTAGTAGTCAGCCTCCTGAAAGTCAAGGTGACCCAATACCACAGCATGTACAGGAGGAGTTATGGGCAAAAGCTGCGGGTTCTGCAAATAAAGGTCATTTCTACAGATACCACATAATTTTTTGGCGATAATATTAGGTGTTCGTCCGAAGCTGCATACTCTAACTCTTCAGTTGATAGAGAAACCATTGAAAGACTACAAAATACGGTTTCTCAACTCACTGAAGAGCTTGCTGAACAGAGAGAGAGGTTTGCTAAACAGAGAGAGAGGCAGAAGAGGATGACGAAGGCAACAGCATCACAAATCAAGATGCTGCAGCCGCAGTTCGGCTCTTTCATTCAGATTGCGGGGGTTATTTCTCCTTGTCCTGATGATGCAGTTCGGGCTGCAAAAGATCTAAGCCTCCTGGATAATTTCAGCACAGATGATGATATGGAAGACGAGGACGAATTCGATGATGATGACTTTTAGTTTTTTTTTTGTATGTGTTCGACTTTAAATTTAGACATTTTGTTGTTTGAAACTATTGTTGTGGTTTTTTCATACTAACTTTTGTTGGACATTTTGTATATGTTGTACAATTTTGAAAGTATTTACATAAGGTTTTTGGTTGTTGTTATTGTTGTATTTGATTTGGTTATTGTTGTATTGGATTGTTGTTGTTATATGCTGTATTTGGGTTTTGATTTTATTTTTTAAAAATTTCCCAAAAAAACCGACCACTAGTGGTCGATTTTTGAATTTTTTTTCAGAAAATCAACCACAAGTGCTCGATTTTATATTAAATTTAATTAATTAATTTAATATAAAACCGACCACTTGTGGTCGGTTTAATATTAAAATTAATTAATTTAATAAAAATCCGACCACTTTTGGTTGATTTTTTTTCCCTAAAATTCTTTTTTCCAATTTTAATAAAATAATAATGAATTTTAAAAATATACATATATTTTTAAAAAAAACGACCACTGGCGGTCGGTTTTTAAAAAACTATCACTACTTTACTGATCACAAATTTTGGTTGGTTTTGTGGTCGGAAATTGGGGAAAACCGACTATATGTGGTCGGTTTTCCCCTTTTTTTTTTGTAGTGATACTTCCTGTGTGTAAGAACTATATGTTCTTGGTGTTGTTGTATTTTCTAATACTTGTTCCAGGAGTACATAAAGTAGCGAGCCGAGGATCTTACTGGATTATATTTATATAACTCACTCCTTACTTGCATACCTGCAGTTACAGTTGCGGAAAGAGACTTGTGGCTGACGATCTTTATGTGTGGATTCTGTTGCTAAGGTGAACCTTCGCATTGTTCGTAGAGGCTGTCATCTAGCTTTAGTTATTTTTAGCTTATATTCCTTTTTGTTGGGTTGCATGCCCGAAAGCTGAACTTATGTAACTTTGTTTAGATGCTCCATGGTTTACTTTTGGGTTGGGGTTATAGATTTGTTACCTAAACTACTGTTGTTTTCATAAATCGTTACGCGATATCTTGCTGGATCATTACTTTATGTTTAATGATTATTTCGTGCATTTTAAGTTGTACACATTTTTATCTCAGTGTTGTATACATTGTGAATGTGTGGAAAGTTGGTTCTCCCGACAAGTGATGTTAACGGGAGCTAGTCACGCCCATGAGGTTTTTGGGACGTGACATTGATTCGTCTGATAGTCACTTAACCGATAGTTATAATCACCTTAATATATAGGTGTCAAACGGGTTGGGCTGGGCCAACCCGAAACTGGCCCTTCTATTTTAACCGGTTGAGGGCCGGTTTTGGCGCTAGACGGGTTGGGCCGGGCCGGGCCAAATAGTAAAAAAATTAAAACCCACCCTAACCCGGCCCACTTAACCCAATCCGGTCAAACCCACCAAAATCCGGTCAAATCCGATTAAAAAATCGGTCAAACCCGATCCAAAAAAAAAAAAAACTTTCTTTCAATAGACATTACATATACCCACCTATATACATTATAAATACGTTAAATAATATATATACACTATATATATAGTATATACTACATTAGAATTTAAAAAATATATACACATATACACAATTAGTCAATTACTCATATATACGCACCATTAAATGTATATATACTACTGTTTATAAAATATACTACAATATATATACATTACAATATATATAGATATACTTATATACTAATTGATAAAACATATACGCATGTATACGTTAAATATACAAGAAATATACACGTGTATATGCACCATACAATGTATATATACAACTACTTATAAAATATACTACAATATATATGCATTACAATACATATAGATATAGTTATACACTAATTTATAAAATATATACACATCTATATGTTAAATGTACACTTCTATAGAAGATATATACA
>NC_061118.1:152693549-152733645 GCF_002878395.1 Capsicum annuum
TATTAGAAGTAAGTTTTTAATTTAAAATAGAAAACTAGAAATTCAATTTAAAATTTTAAATCGTTAAATGAAAAAATATAAAAAGCAAGGACTAAGTAGTGAATGAATTTGGAAAATTTTATTGATTGCAAAATGATCCAAAATTTATAATTTAAATGAATGAAAAATCTACAAATTATGCATTATTTTTTCCTACTCATTCATGTTAATATTAACAGGAACTTGCATAGGATAGTCGAAGTCAACTGGGGCAAAACCATGCATTGGACTTGATTCTGCTGAGTTCTCCCGTAAAGTCATAATTTCTTCAAGTTTCAGCTCTTCGCTCGGCTTCGGTTCCATTCCTTTGTTTCTTCATTGCATTGCTTCCCAATGAGTGTCAGTTGTCTCCAAGCTGCTGTCGTCCCTGACTAAAGGCGCTCTCTGATGGAACGGTTGACATTGAAACATTCAAGATATCTCTAGCTAATCTTGAAAGCACAGGATATTGTGTTTCATTACTCCTCCGCCAATTCAACGTGTTGATCCGTCGTTTGCGATCCTCTGATGCCGTTCGAAGATAATATTTCAGCTCTTCCCAATAAGTTGATGTGTAAGTTCTCTCATCAACACTGTTCCAACAATTTAAATCATAAACGAATCAGAAAAACAACTATGTGCCGGCCTTTTAGAAGATGATGGCTCCTCGGGAGGATGAGGAGCGACAGTTGAAGTGATATTTGTAGGTACAGCTAAATCAAATAAATCAGCATAGTGATTATATAATTTTTCTATGTAATCCTTTGCATCAGTCGCAGCCTTCCACAAATCAGGTTGTACTTGTTCAGAATCAGCCTTCCACATATTATTATATTTCATGCATGGATTTAGCATAGCACCAACCAAGTAAATAGCGGAATCGGAAAAAAATATTTTTAAAATTTTGTAAACATGGCGTCAACGGCTTCTTTTTAACCTTCTTTATTTTTATATTCTTTGAGCAAACCAGAAATATCGGTTATATATGCCAAAATATTACAAACAGTAGGTTAATAAGCACCGAAAAATTCAACCGTAACCGAAAAATTCAATCGTAGCTACATAAAATTTTTCTAAAAACTTAACAAGATCATTAATTACAACCCAATCAGAATTATGTAGCATGTAATCAGCAGAATCTGCAAATGAACCGCAATGTTGGTTAAAAGCTAATGTAATAGGAATTCTATATTTATAACAAGTTTTTAAAAATTCATACATAGAATTCCATCTAGTATCAATTTCTTCAGGCATCAAAATCGGTGTAAGTCCATTTTTTTGACATGTAACTTTAAATTCTCTAATTCTCGATCTACGATTATTTCCTTGAATAAAACCAACGGCAAGACGAATTTTTTCAATATAAAGCTCAAAAAACTCAAGACCATCTTTTACAATTAAATTATATATATGACATGCACACTTAATATGAAAAATTTCAGGCAAGGGTGGAGATAGCGTAGATTTTATTTTTGTTATAGCAGTCTTGTTGTTAGAAGCATTATCAAAAGCAATACATAAAATTTTATTTTCGATACCATAATATCTGGCAATTTTAACAATAGAATCAGCAATAAATTGTCCAGTATGTTTACGATCTTCATCATATAAAACAGCAAGAATACGTTTTTGCATCACGAAATTACTATCCATCCAATGACAAGTAACGGTTAAATAATCATTTTTATTTACAGTACGACCAAGATCAGAAGTTAGGGACAATCTATATTGAATATTTTTTAACAATGTTTGTAAATAAAAATAATATTGTGAATGGAATCTAAAAATATCAGACCGACAAATAGTTTTAGGAATACCGTTAAACATAGGATTATAAATTGCTTGTATATAACGAATAAAGACATCAAAAGAAGGAAAACTAAAAGGCAAACAACCCACAGCTACCATTTTAGCTATTTCTTCCCGGTCCCTCAATTTATTATACTTCTTCGCTACGTGACCGGTTGCTGGGTCCATTCTAGTTTGCGTTGGCCCACCAACATCCCTACTACCTTGTGCAATATTTAACTCTCTTTTGTGATCTTCAACTATATGTCTCATTAACGTACCCGTACCCCCGTGCTTGCCTCCACTTCTATGCTTATATATTTGTTGACAAATATTGCATTGCACCTCAATATCTGATATACGTTCAAAAAATTGTCATGCAACACTAGTTCTTTTACGAGGTTTTGGGGCACTGGGAGGACGGGGAAGGAGATTAACCAATTTAGATCTAACGTTAGCATCTCCTACTGCGGGTGTCTCAGCAATATTTTCATTATCTTTGTCTAAATTAACCGCATCTACTTCATTTTCTTCTTCTATACCGTAATTTTCCTGAGCTTCTATATAATCCATATCGTGAGCACCTACACTTATTTCTTACTCAAAAGGTGTACCAAGCGGTATCGGAGGCGAAGGCACACGGGTATATCTACTACTTAAACTACCTCTACCGCTAGTAATTCGCTTTTTACTACCACTACCGCTTCCGGGACAAAAAATTTTAACACCTTTAGTAGCGAGGTTTCTTAATTTATCCATAATATAAATTAAATTAAACTAAAAATATTCAAAATACACAAATATAATAAAATTAAATATTAAACAATTAATACAATAAATAAATATTAAACGTAAGAGATGGAACGACAATACCGAATTTTGGAAGTATCCGAAGGTTGCGACTTTAGAAACTTCCGCTCGTACTTTGTAAACGAAAAATTAAAAAATTAAAGTGAACACTTTAAGAAATTAAATATATTGAATATTTGAGAATTGAGAATTGAGATTTGAGAGAGTGAAAAATTGTGTGAAAAATGATTTGAAGTTGTAGGGTATTTATAGAATTTTTTGGGGGATTAAAAAATATTTTTTAAAGTTAATTTTTTTTTTAAATAAATAGGCCCAAACTAGCCGTTTGGACCCAAAAACGGCTATATAGACGTTGGGTCAATGGCTAGTTTAGCCCAAAATCCCATTTTTTTATTTTTTATTTTTTTAAAAAAGTTATCCGGGCCGGGCCGGATAACCGACTGCCTGGACCGGGCTTGGTCCGAATTGGATTAGTCGGACCCATTTTAAAAAAATAACCAGCCCAGGATCCGGAACCCTAAAGACCTAGGACTTATCGAGTAGAGTTAGTTACAAGGGCCGGGTCGGGCCGGCCCACTTGACACCCTTACCTTAATACGTCTTGAAAGATGTCCTCTGAATCCTACTACTAGAAATCTTGAATCAAAGAAAAAAAAATCTTATTCTATCAATACAAAAAACTGAATTATACACATCGAGTTTATTATCGTTCACAAGACAAGGAAGCATTTCTAGAATCCAGGGTGCTACTATTTGGATACATAAGCCTCGTTGCTTTGAAAAGATGATACAGATGGACATTGGACGATACGTGATCAAATAATATTGTGGAAATGGAATGTTGGGAACCTCCTAAGACCGGGGGCTCACGTACGGTTTGGTTACATCTGAAGGAATTGGCAGGCAGTGCAGAAGAGTATGACTTCACAAGAGGTACTAAAGATTGCGCAACATCCGTCATTAAGGGACGATAATCTGCTTCTGTTTGAACACACATTGCTGCTATAGCAGCTACCTGTTCTACAAACACAGCAGCAAAGAAACATGAAGCATTAGATTTGGTTTAATATATATGCAGTATTACAAGAATGAGGATAATAAAAACACAATGTAAATAACATGCACCTGGATTAGATCCTTCTTGGTGTACTGGCCTTGTAATGTTGGATCTACCATTTCAACTACTTTTTCTCTGTTTGTCAATCTTGGAAGAGCCTAAAATAACATATTGTACATATCAATAGTTGAGTTGATAATGTAACCAAAAAGTCACTTGTAATTTTATTTTTTTCTTATTGGATAACGCCCTATAGACTATTGTGATGTAAGTATGTACGTGTATTTCTTTTCTTTGATATCATTGTGTAATGCAAATTTGGTAAAACAGAAATCAAAAGGAAAAAGTAGACTAAATTGCTTTTCCTTTATCTTTATATCTGTTGTTCAAAGTGATAGATTTTAAATATTGGTTTTTAGTGTGCTATGATAAGGTAAGACTGGTTCAAATTCAAATGGGGAATTATGATTAGATCCAAATTAAGTTTTGCTCTATGATTGTGATCCATTTAGAATAAATAATAATAGTAGTGGTCTTCAACTTTATTTTACTTGTAGAATTTAGAATAAACTTTTCAATAACTTTATTACAATAATGGTGGTTAATATAGTCAAAGTCTCGTGCCCTACATATAGCTTTGAGAGAAGGCATAAGACATTGATTTCGTAGCAGATTTTGACAGGTAAAGTTTGGCATATTACTTAATGACATTGAAATAGTTTTTAAAGGACATAACATATACTAGAAATTAGGCACTAACATCAATAGTTTGGGGGCGGACTTGAGATAAATTAAAAGAGTTCGTCATAAAATATTATATACATTAAGTGGATCTTTTAATACAAATGCAGAGTCAGCGTCAAAACTATCTAAGTTTATCGAGTTCACAATAGCCATACATTTTCTTTATCGTTTATTCAGTGAGAATAAGAGAATATAAATTATTCGCATAAACAACTTTGCTTATAAGAACAATTGGTTGAGAGGTGAGACAACAAGTTTTGAAGTATCATCAAAGTATTATATAATGAACTACCACGTTCTAAAGGCGTATTGTGACTTGTCCTAAAAGAATTGACTTATCTCGACACTCATTTTAATTTGTGGCAACTTTTAATATAAACACCATTAGTATTAGTTTAATTCACCAAAAAACTCAATACCTAAATTGCTTATTAATTGAATTTTAGGTCTAACTCAACCCCTAATATTAGCTCAATGGTTGAGGATAAGCGGCCTATCTAAGGGTTCATGACTCGAGAGAGTGTTCACCTGAATCCAATAACAACAATAACATACCAAGTATATTCCCACCAAGTGGGGGTATTGGGAGGATAAGTGTACGCAGTTAATACCACTACCTCAGAAATGAGATAGAAAGGTTGTTTTCCATATAACCCCGGCTCAAAATATAGTGTTCAACTGAATCCCTTTACAAAAAATTGGAATGTATATACAACGTACGTAGTTTTTTTTATTTGTTAAAATCTATATAGATATATAGATTTTAACGTTCTCCCCTGAACACAAAGACTTGGTGATTCAGGGGATTCAAAATTTATCTTGAGATTTCAAGTTCAAATAGTAAGTAATATATTTTATTTTTAGAAATCTTTAAAGTGAAAATCTTAGATTGTCGCGAACGAAGATCGGTGAATCATATAGAGAATTGAAGAAACAAATCCATAATTTCCGGTGGAGAATTCTTTTTGTCCTAATTAACAAATTAAAGACGGAAAAGGTGCAAAATTTTGCTCTTGCCACATTGATTTTACAGGTGAGCTACCTACCAAAATAGCCTTATTTGTCCAAACTCAATAGCATATAATATAAATCCTACATGTATATATTTGTGGTCCCAAAAAGCTAATCTATAAAACAATTAATTAGGGGTTTTGCCTAAGACAAGTGTGCAATTAGCTCAGTAATTAGTTAGGTACCTCTTATCATTATCCATTCTGCTCTTATGGCTACCAAATATCCTCTTCATCCATCCACTATTATATTGACACAAAAATTACTAAATAGTAAATGATAGAGATAATTTCATCATAATATGCTTTGAATATAATAAACTTAGTGATTACTAAAAATGATAGAAATCGGTAAATTATCCATTGTATATTTTTGTGTTTGGAATGAAAAGGTGTATTGTTTATTAATTACTAAGTTTGCAATTATTTGGACTTTTGATGAGCTAGAAAAAAATATGGTTCATAATAGTGAGTTTGTTGCTAGTTTAACTTTTTATCTGAACTCCTTGCAGATTTTATGACACTTTATGTATCAATATAATATAATGACGTCTAATATTTCTCAAAGAATATTATCTTCTTCCCATTTCTTATCCTATATATAGAACTAGAAAAGTGAAGCTATTAATATTCTTCAGTGCAAATGACAATATATATGTCATGGCATCTTTTTTGCTGCCCAACTATATGTTTTATCCAATAATCAGTTTATAGTAAGAAGGTTGTTTGTTGAGTTACAAAAAAAAAAAAAATTAAAAAAATTACGGTAATCCACTGATTAGTGATTTATTTAATTCATTTTAGTGGATGAATTATCAGAGTATGCTTTCTATTGAATGTTTAATTGCTGAAATTACTGTATAAGCTCTCAGATTTGAGTTTGGAGAACGAGACGCGCTTAGTAAACAATGGCACTATGCCATTTAAAATAAAATTTTATCTGTCGTAAATTTAAATTAGTTAAATTCCAAATGAAATCAGATATGAGCGAAAAAAGGGCGATGGAAGCGCTAAATACAAGGAAGTAAAATTGCAAATGTAGATTTTAATATGTCAATTTTAATTTTACGCATGTCATGGCATATATGCAAAGGAAAAGTCGTTCTTTAAAAAAAAACAAGAGGGTTGATTTTTTCAGCACTTCTTAGAGAGAAGAGGCAAATGTTGTGAAAATGATTTTGGATTACATTTTGAATTAATGTAAAAAAATTTGTTACATATTGGTAACATGGGGAATGTAGTAACTATAGGTTCAACATTGAGGGTAACCATCGCTAGATGGTGTTTTGCTAATTTAAGTCTTCTTAATTATTAGTGAGGGAGGCCTTCGCAAGATAGTGAAGGACTCCGACACTCAACCATCACTATTTTAGTCTCATAATTTTTCAGAAAAATACAATTTAGTGAGGGATGTCTCTTGCTATATTAAAAATATATATAATACTAAAATAAAATTTAGTGAGGGACGACCCTTGATACATAAAAAATAATAAAATTATAAATTTAAATATACTAAGAGATATTCCTCGCTAATTTAAATAAAAATTAATTTAATATTTAAATATTTTGATATTAATTTAAAATTTAGTGAGGGACTATCTATAATACGTAAAAATTAATAAAATTTTAAATTTAAATATACTAAGGAATATTCCTAGCAAATTTAAATAAAAATTAATTTAATATTTAAATATTTTGAGGAATATCCCTCACAAAGTCCCTTGCTAATCTGGTAGTATTTTTAATTTCTTACTTCACCAAAACTCAATATTACAATAGAAAATCAACGTACAACCAATAACAACCAACAAAACAACAACAAAAAAATACTTCCAAAACAATTCAAATGTTGAAATTAAGCAATCAAACCTCATGCATATTCATCCAACTTAAATAATATGCAAAGCATCAAAAAAGTATGCAAACAATCACCAAAATAAATTTTTTCACACATTCCAAACTAATAAAATCAAAAACTAAAATAACACAACCATCTAATACTCCATTCCATCCTCCTCATCCTCTCCACCATCATCATCAGAGCTAGGGGCGGAGAACGAGGAAGCTCGATCAAGGTATTTACATGAGCCTTGAGTTTTTAATCGTGTGACTCAAGTGTAGTCCTATGTCGCTCCTACTCTTTCTTTTTCGTTATTCCTCATAGGTCCTAGCAAGCTCCTACAATTTTTGTCGTGTTTTCTCAAGTTGTTCATCTGACATGGTGACAAAACTTTCTATATCATTAGAGGCGGAGGAAGTTCTTCTCAGAGCAAAGACCGTATGCCCTTCCCTTGTACACGCCTCCAACTATATCCGGCCAGCAGGAGAGAGTTTCTTCATCTGACGGCATGATTGAATTGTCTTAATCATCTATCGGTCGATTCCTTTTGAGCTCTTCGATTGCTTGAACATATCGATTCTACATTAAAAGTAAAATTAGTATATAATCAACGGTATGAAATAAATTCTAGGTAAGATTTGAACTACACTTAATCATTTTCAAAAAACAAGTTCACATTTTCAAGTTACTACACTTTACCATTTTCTAGTAACTAATTCACATTTCTAGTGATTAGACTTAATCATTTTCTAGTCACTAATTTACATTTCAAGTCGCTACTTTTAATCATTTTCAACTCACTAGTACACATATCAAGTAAGTCACATTTCAAGTCACTACACTTAACCATTTTTAACTCACCAATACACAATTCAAGTAACTAATTCACATTTCAAGTCACCATACTTAATCATTTTCAACTCACTAATACACATTTCAAGCGACTATACTTAAACCATTTTCAAGTCACAAATTCATATTTTCGAGTTATTAGTTCACTACTTCAAGTGATCACACTTCAACCATTTTCAAAACACAAGTTTACATTTTCAAGTCACAAATTCACATTTCAAAACACTATACTTAACCACTTTCAAGTAACTAATTCACATTTCAACTCACTATACTTAACTATTTTCAACTCACTGCATGACATATGCTACAGCTCATCTCAACACAATGTTTAGACAACTTTCCAATCTTGTTTTTACTTTGCTCCTTTCTTCTAGATTTGTCAGGTCTGCCTGGCAGATTTCTTATTGTTGGAGGTAAAACAGAAGGGTTGGTTGATTTTGACCACATTTGCATATTGGTAACATGGTGATTTTGATGGTTCTAATTTCTTAGTTGATCAGGTTGATGAGAGTGCTGATGCAGTTGGAATTAAAAAGGTAAACTAGGTACTACTAATTTGCAAACATAACTTGTATTTTCAAACTCTGTTTACTGTGATCATCTAATTAAATTTGAAAATAGCTTTGCAGCTTCATCCAGATAAGAATAAACATCCCAACGCTGAAATTGCATTAAGTTGGTTTCCCAGGTAGGCATATGTATGAAACTTTGTTTTCTCATTTAATTTATGTATTACTATTACTTTTTCATGCTCCCTTTGACAATGGACTAACTGCAGTGTCTGTGGACTATGATTCAAATTTCCCTTATTATGACATTGCCTTTTAGTTATAGTGATAGCTTTCGGAAATCATATCTAATGGTTGAAGAATGAGTGGTCACTACAGAGGCGGAGCCAGGATTTCAACTAAGGAGGTTCAATATTCAAAGAAAACTTAGTCAAGGGGGGTTTAACACCTACTATAACCGCATAAAAAATAATTTTAATAATGTATAAATGGTATATTTTTTTCATCGAAGGGGCGCCCCTGACGGTCAAGAGGGTCACCTTTTTTATGGACTGAGTCAAGTTCGTTATGGTTCCAATGAAATATTTGTCAATCATATTAAATTATTGATTGGATAAGTACAATCATCCACTGTACGCGCAGAATGCAAAAATATAGCTTTTAAAAAAAAACATGCTCAGTTGGATACTATGAGTAGTTTTGAAGTTTTTGTACCTCCTCTTATCTTACTTTGCTACTTTTATTTTCTTTTCATCTCGTATATATTCTTGGGAAGGAGAGATAACTTACGTACTCCAAGATTTGGAATTTTATGCATTTTCTCCCACAAAGTATGCTTAAGATGAAGTGCTCTATTTAACCTTACAAACTTGTTAATTAAGGAAGATTTGTATTGCTCATTTACATGGAAAATGTGACTAAACAGTTTTGTTTGTCATCCAAAAATAGTCCTATAAATCTTTTCCCCTTATCTTAAAGTCCTTCATAGCTTACAATTTAAGATTTGAAATGCATAATAGTAAGTGGTTGTAGTTAGTTATGACTTAGGCATGAATTATAAAGAATGTCGCTAGCACTCAAAACTGCTGTAGAAGCAAAACTTCCTGCCTCTCTCTTTTCCTTTTTGTGCCCCTTTCATTTGGTAAGCAAAACTGATGAATAGTTCTTTTTCCCGTCGTATTTTACCTTTTGACTAACTAGCAGCTACAGTTACCATTTTAATTTATTACCAAACAACTCATCTTGTTTTTTTGGTACAGGCATATGTTTGCCTGACGGATGAAGCAAGCAGAGAGGCTTTTGAAACAAACAGAAGAAAGCGGTAAGTGCTGCATAGAATCAAGTGAAAAAAAACACCTAGCTATGGAAATGCTGCAAAGGTGGCCAAAACATTTGCTCCAATGGACAAGGCACGGCCAGTTTCCCGAAGCATTTCACAACGTGTTAAAGCCAGATTTATGGAAACAAGTTGCAGTTATTAACATCTGCTTGTGAAGGCCAAGTCTAATTAATCAATGAACCAACCTCGGAGTGTCATAAGACAAAATGAGATACCAATCTTCAACCCAGTGAATGATGAGTTACAAGGCGCTATCCTCATCCTAGTAATTATAGGAAGTTGTTGCATAGATTTCAGGAAAGAAGAATCGAGAAAGATCATGTTTATGGCTACCCAGTGTTTCAGCTCAGATCAGAAAAGGAAGCCTATGTACATAGATTTAGTAGAACCAGCTCGAAGCATATGTCCTACAACTAAAAGCTGTTATGCTTCTTTTCTATGATGCACTCTTCACCTGTAGGATGTCTAATAATCCATTCTTTTCCTGGCAGTGTTTGGATCATACTGCTGTGAAAATAAAACCTACAACTAGCAAAAGATGAAGCTCTCAACTTCTTTAGGTCATTGACAAATCAGACTTCAAATACCTCTAAAACATGTGTTCTACTGATTTTAATAGAAAAGGGCTATTAGGAAACAATGCAAGATTTCAACAGTGTTCCATATCTTTATATAGGGTCCTATACAAAAATAACAACCGTTCTGCTGTATCACCTATTCATTGACTTGATAGAAAACTTCATCATTCGAGTGTGAAGGCAATGCCAGGAAATCGTCCAAAGCACTCCTTGATCTAATAATAACCTTGGACACTTAATTCCTAGATTGTTTTAACCAGAACTTCATCCTCGTCGTTGGCTCATTCTGCTTAGTAGATCATTTGGCTAATTTGAGGATACCATCATCTACCAATGGTTGCACTTCCTTCTTCACAAGCTTGTGTACCACTGAACTAGAAGTTTCCAACAATCCACTAATTACTTTCGCACTGCAAATTGTTAAATAAGTCAGAAAGAGGTTTCTCTGCAAATTTGCTTAGAAGGAGGAAATGAGTTCAACCAACCAACCTATGGCCTTGAGCGCAATTTGAACATTTTCCTTTCAGAGTTTTTTCATACAAAGTGCAAGCAAAAGAAGGGGAGTCCAAGATCAGTTTTCTGATGGTCCTGCTAGAATGGAAGTGTTCAAAGAGATGTTGTTCATCTGATCCCTCCATTTTCGGATTTGCTGCCAAAGATGCTATAACACCATGTAAGGTTTCCAGCTTTCCATCTAAAGTTGGACGAAGGATGCTGTCAGCACCTCCCATAGCAACCTATATCAAACCAAAATGTGTGGAACATCTTCATAATAGCCAAACAACAGATTTACCATGTTTCAAGCACTAAAAGCATTTATATTCCCAATTAACTACAGTGTGAGTTCGAGATGAAGTGGGGGCAATATGTAATGTCTCAACCCAAAAGGTTGTTTTCTATGAAGTCTAAAAATAAAATAAAAGGAGGCCTAGTTCAGCAAAGATATCCAACATTTATTCAGGACATAGTGGTACCTAATACTACATCGAAAATACATGAATTTTACTAAACAAAACAGGTAATAAATACCTCATATATGACCTCTTTACCGAAATTTGATCTAAGCAACTCCTCCGCCATCTCACAACATGCATCGATGAGTTTCTGCATTATTGATCAGGAATGGCTTGGAAAAGGGGATAAAGATGAGTGCGTAAAGAAAGGCAATACAGGATACATATAAACTGAAGGGAGTGGATGAAGGAAAGGATCACAGAACTTGAAACAGCCAAGACAATAAGCTTGCTTACTGAGAATAAAAAGAATGGCTATATAGATATATGAATAAGAAAATAAAAACATTGACCTCAGCTAGCCCGCTATTGACCAATAATTCTCGCCGCCTTGTAAGAGGATCCTTCTTTCCTCCTTCATTCAAATGTGAACTCTGGGTGGCATCAGCACCTGTGTGACAGCTATCTTCTTCACCAGCTTCAGCAAGCCCTGAAGCTTCTGTTTCTTCACCCAATGCAACATTTACGTCATTTACGTCTGAGGGGCTCTATCAAATTGTAAGAAAAAACAAACATTAAATTCAGCTGCACTGCTTACAAGGCCCTTTAAGAATTTCATGAAAAACATTTAATTATGAGATGGAGGCGTAATTTCAAGAAAAGGTTGAAAAGTACCTTGGTGACAAGTGAAGGAACAGATGAACCAAGGGCTGCTAGTTTACATACACCGGATGAAGTTTACATACACCGGATGAAGGACAAACCTGATCTGAAAGAAGCTCCTTCAGAATTCCTTCAAGTTCACGAATGATGACCTGCAAAGTGTTCAATGTGACCAGCTTTAAGAGCGGAACTCTTCAATAACAGATTGCAGCCTAGAGTCGTTAGGAAAAGAAGCTGGAACAAACCTTTGATAGATGTTTAGTGTCATCAACAATTGAAAGGATGGAGACAAGCACCTGAAAGTTATTGAGAATGGAAACTATGAAACTAATAGGAGCATAAAGGCGCCACATAAATGAGAGATGGTGCATGGATAAAGACCGATAGTATCTGAAAGAAGCCACAACGGACGCAAATAGACCAACGCATTAGAAATGCAAGAAATTCATGCTTACCAAAGTCGCACAGTTATCACGAGCTATCTTTCCAACCTTGTCTTTCATCCCTTTGATGATTTTCTTCCGCTCCTAAAACAGGAAGGTTTCAAATGGCATTTGAAATCCATTCACTTAGAGAAAATCCACTAGGAAAAGGTTAAGACATATAAAGAGTCTCCAAAACCTTTGCGCTCCCATGTTTGATGCAAAATATCCCAATCTTGGATCCATCCTTTGTGTGAATCATCCGAACAAGGTCTGGACTTGACAACTGCTGGATTATATCTGCAGCAGAAGACTTGGAACAGACTTAAATTTAGAAACGGATGATCCACATAAGCCGACTCATTAATATCTCATTAAGGTTTTTGAGGTACCCGATCAGCAATAGTGAAGTACTCCACAATTGCCTTATGTATAATTGAGTGGTCTAGTATTCCTTTCTCCAAAATAGGTTGAAGTACAGAAGTCATGTGTCGTATGACTGAACCCTTTTGAAGCTGTAGGTTGGATATAACATCAACTAGCCTGGATGTATCATAAAATGTGAACGACAGCTAAATTAGGAAACAACTGCATTCATAAAGTACAAATATGAGGTACAATGTAAAGTATATTCATCAAAAAAGAACCAACATGATCTGATAAAAATTATGTGCATCATGCTTCTGTTTTTACACCCAAGTTTGCTATCAATACGCAGCGTAAGGTGATTAGCAACTTAATGAACAACATCAGATGAAGGACCAACAATAAAAGGATACTTAAGAGAAAATGACATGCGGCGTAAACAGAAAATGTCATAAAGATATCCATGTTGAAGAAGTAAGAACATGTCCCAGCTAACATCGCAACCTAGAAACTTCCAAATTCCATAAAGTACGCATGCAGCATGCTGTCATTAACAGCTGGAACTTACTTTGCTTCCTTCACTGAGATCAAATCTTTGAACAACTGAAGCTCTGGGGAATACAGCTCCATCAGAAGAGTTTGTTTTTGAGCTGCATTTCCCAACTGATATGCATGTTCCACAACTGCAGAAGTAAAAACAGTGTTTTCTTTAGGAATTTTACTGGGGAAAAATTCTTTCTCCCAAAATTACGGCTGGCGACAGTTGGTTAATTGATTTTTTAACAGAAATACATGATCGAGCAAAATAGAAATGAAATCTGAGGCAAAAATTAATCAAATCCAAGTTCAGAGCAAAGGACAATTTATCTTACCAAGTGAACCAACCATATGCCTAAGAAGAGCAGCAACATGCCCATGAAGAGAGGAAATAAATTCTACCTGCTGCTCTTTGGATGCTGCAAAACAAAGAAGAAAATGTTAAAAAAGGGCAAATAAGTTTCTTTTAGTTGATGAAATTACGTTGAAAAATAATTTAGTATTCCCTCCCTTCACTTTTACTAGTCCACTTTAGCATATCAAGAAAAAAACACATTTTTTCATGTTTTACCCTTAACATTAATTACTTATTCCTCAAATTATTTCCCAAGACTCAAGACTATACACAATCAATATGGGTATTATGGTAAGGATATACACTTCATTTATTATTTATAAAGGTAGTGCAAGTCCATTGTGGGCAAGTAAAAGAGAACGGAGGGAGTACAAGACTACCATTATCAAGCATCTTTGTCACCAGATGAACTGCATAGGTATAGCTGGCAAGAGTGATAAAATGAGGTCGAATCTCCACAAACACAGCATTCCTTTCATCTTGTGTACAATGTTTCACACAAGACTAACATTAACAAGAAATAGTTAGCAAAACCATTAGGAATATTATAAATCCTAGTCATCAACTAGAAGTATGGGGGATAGAACCTGAAGAACACGAGAAGAAACATGGGAGCTTGCTATTTCAGGGATTTTCCCTTTCATTCTCTTCAAAGCATCACTCACCAATCTTCATCAATGGATAAAAAGAATAAAGACATCATAAAGACTAAGTAACAAATAAATTACAATTTTCCAGCAAGATTTAGGTTGGAACTCAAATATTTGAAGTTGTATGACAGCACCTTGATCTTTCTTCTTTGGCAATATTTCGAATTCTCATCTTCTCCCACAGTGATGCGAGCTCCTATTATAAGACCAATGGTTGAATGAGTAACCGAGCATATATATATATAACACAAACAGCTGCCTCCACAGTTTTCATGAAGCCATGTTAAGGTTGAGGCACCATGGTGATAAACATTAAACATTTCACAAACATTCAATACTAAGCTGACTTAAGGAGCTGAAATCTCAAAGCTGAGGTCTTACAGGCCCAAATCCAATGAGAAGTGCAAAACTATTAAATGTAATATCAAGAAATATTGCAATTAAAATGTTAAAGACAAATTGCATGGAACCAAGCTCTCATATAAAATACAATTTCCTAAAGGTTTGAGAAATGAACAAGGAGTAGTCTATCAGACTTGTGTATTATCCAAAGGTTAAAGAGATATAAATACAAGGAAAGTCTAACTAAGGTAACTAGATATCTAAATCCCTAAGTATCGGCTAAAATATTGCGTACATTTAATAAGGCACAAATAAGAGAGAGAAACCTGCACAATATATTACACAATCAATCATGCCCCAATATTTCCCACCAAACTCCTTTAGTCTTTTTGTGACTTTGAGTTATCCTTACATTTGCAATAGATAGGTTAATATAAATTTCACTAGGATAATAAGATGGAATAAAACATCATCAACACCAACAACATACCCGTGTAATCCCACAAGACAAAATGAAACATATCTAGAAAGACAACAAAAAATGAATAGCTTTTCACCCCTTGTTATCATTATAGTTTTAAATATAAGATAAAGGTGTCATTTATTACTATTATCAATATTATTATAGATTAAACAGGGCTGTTTACAGATACCATTTTGTCTTGGCTTTGTTTAAATTTGTGGACTTACTTGACAAAATAAAGATCCCATATGTAACAACTGTGAACAAAAGATTGAAAAGAGACAAAACAGCTTTAAAAAATTAACTAAAGGAGCTTAAGAAAATGCAGTACTTGCTCCAATGTGTAATGCTTCTTTCTCTTCTTCCTTGCTTCAACAAGCTCCTGCACCAAAAAAACCCCACACCAAAAAAACCAAAATTACCATACTAAGCGCATGAGAAGATTTAGCAACTCCAAATTATTAATTTTTCAGCAAAACGATTGGTGACATTACCAAAAATTTAGAAAAGAATAAACAGAACAACAATTATGGAACTGAAATTTCAATCTTTCCATCGTCGGAATTCCCCTTTACAAAAATCTTAACATAAATATAGGTATACCTTTGCTTTTATGCGACACTGTCGCTTGATGTCAACTGGGTCATGAGACTTAGCTTGTTGCTTTTTATCTCCCGACAATTTATTATGGGGAGGTGATTTTGCTGCGGTTGGTGGAGCATGCTTTCGCTTTTTGGAATCCTCCTTTTTTGCCGCCGCCATTGTTGTTCAGCTTCAAAGGATTTTAGCTTGTGGGCTTTGGCAAAATGATGAATGAAAGAGTACAAATAGTTGCATAAGCCATCTAGCGCATTGTTTTTGTGTGTAGTAAAACTAATATAAACAAACCCTAATAAGAAAAGGGACTAACTCACCATACTTAACCACATTCAAAATAAAAAATCACCTTTAAAATTTCTACACTTAATTATTTTCAAATAACTAAGTCACCAAACAAAACTACTTTTAAAACAAAAAAAATACTCTATAAAGTCCCTACACTTAACTATTTTCAAGTGACTAAGTCACCAAACTTAACCACATTCAAAACAAAAAATTCCCTTTAAATTTCCTACACTTAACCATTTTCAAGTAACTAAATCATCAAACTTAACCACATTCAAAATAAAAAATCTTCTTTAAAGTACCTACACTTAACCATTTTCAAGTGACTAAGTCACGAAACAAAACTACTTTCAAAACAAAAAATTACCTTTAAACTCCCTACACTTAACCATTTTCAAGTAACTAAATCACCAAACTGAACCACATTCAAAACCAAAAATCTTCTTTAAACTCCCTACACTTAACCTTTTTCAAGTGACTAAAAGCCCATTTGGATAGGCTGAAAAAAAACGACTAAAAATAAATTCTTTAAAAGTGCTAAACTTATTTTAAAAATAAGCAGTTAAGTGTTTGGATAAAAGTGTTGAAATTGAAAAAAAATTATTGATGTGTTTGGTAAATAATGCTTTAAAGCACTTTTTCTTATTAAAATGACCGAATACCCTTATAGCAGTTAATAATATATAGAGTTGATTATTATTAATTTTTATTGCTACAGAGTTGAAATTATTAAAGGAGGCTATTAATACTTGTTATGTTGAATTTTACGTATTTGACAAAAATTCATAAGAATATTTTTCTATTTAAAAATACTTTAAAACATTGCAAATTTTTCATTTTTTTTAATTTCCATATTCGATGCACCTACATTAGATAAGTTGAAGTGGAAGAAATATATTACCATTTACTATTAAGAAAATATCTTTAGACAAAAAATTTTCTTCATAAATTGATGATTTTATTATTCTTAATTTTTTCTTCAATTAATAATTAAATTATTAATTAGCGATTCAGTGAATTTGGTTTCTTCGTAAATTGATGATTTTATGATTCTTAAATTCACTGAATCGTTAGTTGATGGTTCAATAATAGATTTTATTATTCTGGAATTAACCATTCTTAAATTATTAATTTGATGGTTTAATAAATTGCTGGCTTTCCAAAATTAGATTAGCGGGGTAGGCTAAATATTTTCACTAAATCATGAAAAAAAAATTTATTAATTAGTTAAAATTCACTGAATCGTTAATTCACGAAGAAAGCATTAATTAGCACTTAATTAGCGTGCACTCTAATTAATATTATTAATTTTTATTGTTAAAATGATTTAAATTAAAATTAATATATATATATATATATATTAAATTATGCATTAGCAAACTTTGTAGACAATTTTGGAATAAGGAAAAATTATAAGGGCAAAAAAGTTATTTACTTGGTCAATGGGGAATAGATTATAATTTGAAAAAAAATAAGCTCCCATTTGGAGCTTAGTGTTTTTAGCTTAAAAAAAGTCAAAATCAACTTTTTTTAAGCCATTTTGAAATTTGTCAAACACCCTTTTAAGTTAAAAAGAGATTATAATCTATTTTGACCAGATTATAATCTCTTCCAAACGGACACTAAGTCATCAAACAAAACTACATTCAAAACAAAAAACCTCTTTAAAGTCACTACGCTTAACCATTTTCAAGTGACTAAGTCCCCAAACTTAACCACATTCAAAAAAAAATCTCCTTTAAAGTCCCTACTAGACCTGCATATCGGTCGGTTCAGTTTGATTTTGAAGTTTATCGATTTGACATATTGATTATCGGTTTGTAATAAAGCTAAACCATTATGAATCGTTAAGATATCGGCTTATCGGTTTATCGATTATTGATTGTTATCGGTTCGGTTATCGAGTTAAACCGTTAACATACAAAATATTTTCCAAACATAAGCAAATCATAAGTATAACTGGGCACTGCCGCACTCGGCAGTACAAACAGGAAAGTGACATGGCTCGGTCAACCTGGCAACAAAATTGTAAATCTAATTACTATTCTAGGGATGCACCTTTTACCCAAACACTGCAGCTAAATATGATTATGATTACTAAAAAGTATAAAAATGATGGCATAAGGTGCATTCAACTATCAAAAGTGGATCATGATACATTCTTTGTTGGAAACTGTGAACGGAGTACACGACTACAAATACTGGAAGTGAACTTAACAATGATCTGATGTGTTACGACAAGTATCTATATCTGTTTATCTAACCACAATCTCTTTGACCTTATATTTAGCATAGAATTATCAGTGGAGAAATAATTTTGCAGCCACGCTTCAAACAACAAAGTTACAGTCCAATGCAGTTTTGAAGGGAAACTAAATTGGCTCAAAATATTAGTCCTATGCCAGAAATTTATGCACATTATAAACAAAAATGGTTAAGAACAACAATAGTTGCTCCTGTCCAGCAGATATCCCAGACCTATTAGCATTTCGCTATTGCACTTGCAACATCAATAGTATATAGGAATTCTTAGATTCTCCTGACCCTTAGCTATACTTGAGAACTAAAAAATTAGATCATGTGACACTATAAAGATCATCCTGTATACATAAAAGAATAATGGAGCTCCAACTTATAAAACTATAACAGCTATTTACAGAACTGAAACCTACAATAATAGTAAGGTAGAAAATGAAAAAAACAAAAAAAAACTGAAAGAATCTTCTGCTTCTATCAATCGTCAAACAATCGTCAAATAGTAGGTATTGCTTAATCAGATCCAGAAAATAGTAAACCAACAGTTTATTGTGCAAATTCCAGAAACTAGAAAATCAGTGCGCAAAATTCTAGAAATTAGAAAACAGAAATTCAATGTGCAAATCCCATATCAACTTTTTTATCGAAAATTGGACAGAAATTGAAAATGGAGAAGAAGACTTCTAAGAATGACAACAAGGTTTCGAGAAAAGACAAAAATTCTTACATGTTGAGAGCAAAAGAAAAAATCTTCTTTGGTCTCTACAGAATATCAGCAAAAATTGAGCTTCAGTGCTGAGATTTGAGCAAAAATTTCTGAATATTGAGAGAAAAGCCAGCAAAAATTTTGAATATTGAGATAGCGCTAAGATCCTAAAACAGTGCCGAGTTAGGCAGAGCAACTGCAGAGTGAAAATTGAAAGATTTTGATTTTTGGTCTCTAACTCTCTATTCTCTAACCTAGTCATAAACGACTAAACGAGTAATGGGTGTGGAACGAGTAATAAATGGGTGGGAATTTGGGCTTAGGATTTGGGCCTGTGGAAGTGTGGAACGAGTAATGGGTTATGGGTGGGAATTATAATGTATAAATAACATAAATACCAACTCTTTTGGAAGTAATTACACTTTCTCCCACTTTTTTAATTACTTTACTCTCTCTCCCTATTAATACACATAACATAGCCGACATGTACATAGCATTCTGTGTATATGTTGAGATTTTTGTAATATGTTTAGGGAGTTGGATTTTTTGTAATATTAGAAACATAAGTTGTGTATTTGTGTAATTTTTAGAAAAATAATTGGGGCCAAACCAGTGTAATTAATGTAGTCCCATTATCGGGTAGCCCGATAAAAAATTTAGGGAACCCGAGACTCGAACCGACAACTCGTTAACTGACTTTTCAAACCGACACCAGACCCACTAACTAAAAAAACCGACCCGTTAACCTGATAATCAAATTATTGATTCGGGTTAACGATTTAAACCAAAATCTGCACAGCCCCAGTCCCTACACTTAACCATTTTCAAGTGACTAAGTCACCAAATAAAACTTCTTTCAAAACAAAAAATTCCATTAAAGTCACTACACTTGAACATTTTCAAGTGACTAAGTCACCAAACTTAACCACATTCAAAACAAAAAATTCCATTTAAAGTTCCTACACTTAACTATTTTCAAGTGACAAGTCACAAACTTAACCACATTCAAAATAAAAAATTCCCTTTAAAGTACCTACACTTAACCATTTTCAAGTAACTAAGTCACCAAACTTAACCACATTCAAAACAAAAAATCCCCTTTAAAATGCCTACACTTAACCATTTTCAAGTGACTAAGTCATCAAACTTAACCACATTCAAAACAAAAAATCTCCTTTAAAGTCCATAAACTTAACCATTTTCAAGTAACTAAGTCACCAAACAAACCACATTCAAAACAAAAAATCTCCTTTAAAGTCCTTACAGTTAACCATTTTCAAGTGACTAAGTCACCCTGCCAAAGCTCATTCAAAATAAAAAAAATCACCTTTAAAGTCCCTACACTTAATAATTTTCAAGTGACGAAGTCACCAAACAAAGCTACGTTCAAAACAAAAAATCACCTTTAAAGTCCCTACACTTCATCATTTTCAACCTACCAAGTCACCAAACAAAACCACATTCAAAACAAAAATCCCCTTTAAAGTCCCTACACTTAACCATTTTCAAGTAACTAAGTCACTAAACAAAACTACATTCAGAACAAAAAAAACCCTTTAAAGTCCCTACACTTCATCAGGTTTAACCAACCAAGTCACCAAAAATAACCACATTCAAAACAAAAGATCACTTTTAAAGTTCCTACACTTAATCATTTTCAACCTATCAAGTCACCAAACATAACCACATTCAAAACAAAAAATCACCTGCCAAGTCCCTACACATTCAAAACCAAGCCTTGAGCTTTCATACCAAATGATACAAGATCAAGTTCACAATACAAGAAACAAGCAACAACAAGACCAACAAGATGATAACAACAATGCTAGTGAATCGAATAAGGCCACACTCGGCTTCACTAGACTTCAATATGAACAATAACAAGAAGATAACAACAATGTTAGTAAATCGAACAAGGCCACACACGGCTTTACTAGACTTCAATTAGGCAACTAGAAGAAAAAAAACTTGACCATTAGGCAAAATAATAAAAATTTTAACCATTAGCTACAATCAATTTCCACATTCCCAACCACTAACTTAAATCAAACTAAATTTAGTCTAAAAGTTGTAAAGAAATATCTCAATAAAATGTATGAGACAAAAAAAAATGTATGATAGTCTCTTTGGGCTCCTGCATATGTTGTGTGAGACACTGAAGAACGAGGCAAAATTCTTGTCAAACTTTGGCGATCAAATTGCAGACATTCATGCTGAATTATACCGTATACAATACTTCTTACAGCTTGCATCTGTCCATAAATGTCCATAACTTAGCAAGTTTGTCTCACCTTCAATAGACTAGCAACAACAAGGATGACAAGTATCTAAACAGAAGAGCACAAGGTGTGTGCAAGCTGACCCGAACATAATCGCATTTTGTAGAAACTGATATGATGATCATACTGAATGCATCTTTCACACACACACACACGCACACACACACACACATATATATTCACATGTCAACTTCAAAGTTTTTATAAGAGATAATACATCAAAACCCCCCTAAACTTGTCCTCCCAACTCACTTTAGCACTTAAACTTAACTTTCGTTTATTTACCCCTTTAACATCTTTAAAGTGAATTCTTTTCACCCCTTAATATTTAATATCACTCTCATGAGGGAGAGTGCATCATACTCAGTGCCACATTAGTTCCACGTCAGAGCCACGTAAAAAGTTCGATTTTTCTAAAAAAAAATTAATCCCCCACACTTTATTTTTATATATATTTTTTAAAAAAAATAAAAAAATATATATTTACTATTTTATATATATATATATAAAATAAATAAAAAAGGCACCCCCCACCCCCAAATTTTCTTTCTTCTTCACACCCTCCCACCTACCCCGCCCACCCCGCCCCTACCCTACAACGCAGCCCCCTCCCTCCTTTCTATCTTCTTCAAACCACCCCACCTCTCCCCTCACCTCTATTTTCTATCTTCTTCAAACTTAAAGCATATTACCAATTCAAGAAACAACAATTCAAGAAACACCAATTATTCCTACATCAAACCACCAATTGAAGAAACTCAAATTTCAGGCACAACTTTACAACATCATTAGAAATCTCCAATAATCAATTTAGACATCAATCATGATTTCAACGAACTCATTTTTTTTATTTTCAAGCTTCAACAATGGCGGATACAAAATTAAACTAGTAAAATTCATAGCAATTAAACTTAAAATTCAAATACAACTTCACATCATCATCAGAAAATCCCAATAATCAATTTGAACATCAACCACAAATTCGACAAGAAATTAATTAGACAATAAATTCTAACCCATTAAAATTCATAACTTTTCACACACATTTTTCCTTTCTTGAAGAAATTAATGAAGATAACGGAAGTGGAGATGGAGAGTTAGAAGAAGGAGAAAAGAAATTGGGGTGGATTGTAAGAAGGAATACAAGTAAATGGGGGGGGGGGGTATGAAGAAGATGAAGATCGGGTGGGATGAGAGGTAAGGGGTGGGTTTATATATATATATATATATATATAAGTGAGACCATATCAGTTTTAAAATTAAAAGACGCGCTTTTTTTTCTTTAAAAAAAAATTCACGTCAGTTTGAGGGGTGAAAAGAATTCACTTTAAAGATGTTAAGGGGGCTAAATAAACGGAAGTTAAGTTTAAGTGTTAAAGTGAGTTGGGAGGACAAGTTTAGGAGGGGTTTGATGTATTATCTCTTCTTATAATAAATAAAGATTAGAAGAAACAGAACTTCCTCAATCCACATCAGTCAAACAGGCAAAAAAATAGAAAATATGTAGACAATAGAAGCGTAAAAAATGTTTCTAAACTGCCTTTAACGAATTCAACACACAGAATCCTAACAGCAGTACTCCTCGAAATCCCAAAGGATGGAGTGGATTGCAGTAAGAAAGGATCGATCGATATAGAAAGAGAACACCGGTATTCTTCCAATTAACACTGATTTTGAGCACAAATCAGAGACTTTTTGTGTGTGTGATTTCGAGCACCGATGACAGTAATTGCAGTAAGAAAGGTCGCGATTTTGTGTGTGTATGTCGTGATTTTGGAGATTTTCTGTGTGTATGTCGTGATTTTAGGGGTTTTGTATTTGTATTGGGGGATTAAACCGTGTAAATAAATTGCCTAGAGTCGGGTCAGGTTGGGGTCGAGTGGGTTCGGGTCAGTTTTAATTTATTTACCAAAAATATTTTTTAATTAATTTATATAAAATTGATCACATGTGGTCGATTTTGTGGATTTTTTTTAAAAACCCGACCACATGTGGTCTGTTTTCAATCAAAATTAATTCCAAATTAAAGTTTAATAAATTATAATTTATAAATTAATAAATTAAAATAAATTACAAAATATATTAATAAATTAAAATTAATTTTTAACAAATTAAAATTTTAATAATTTCTATAATATTTATAACAATATCAAAATAATTTAATACAATGCGTATATATATAAATCAGATAATTAGTTATTTTATCATCACATTGACACGAGTAGTATATTTTTTCAATCGTATAATAATATCAATGAAATTTTGCAAATATTTTGATATATAGATTCAGTTATCTAGCTTTCGATTATTGCATTCGCCACTACATGAGATATACGTATATATAAATATATTTAATTGGCTATCGATTTCAAATACGTACTATATACATCACATACCTGATTTTACTATTCCATAATAATATACAACGTATTTTACACATACTCAGATGAATTATCGGTTGGTTTATCTTATGTCATTAATACACCTTCACTATATAATATTTATATACTATATATATACCTATACATACACACACATATACACACTATCGACTGTATTAATACGTACTATATACATCACATACATACACGAGAATATTATCCAATAATATAATGCGACGTATTTCATGTACATACTTTGATGAGTTATCGATTATTTTGATTAGCTTACATTAATATAACTTCAACATACAGTATATTATTACTTCTATCGTTTCAAATCAAGATATTCAATAATATGTTTGGATAGATATTACTAGTTTTTGACTACATCGTTCATCGATCGATCACTACATTATATATATATATATATATATAGTAGAGAGAGACAGACAGACAGACAGAGAGTCAGAAAGAGAGAGACATATATATATATATATATATATATATATATATAGAGAGAGAGAGAGAGAGAGATAGATAGATAGATAGATAGATAGAGAGAGAGAGAGAGAGAGAGAGAGAGAAAATGGTCTGTTACCCCCTCAACTTTTACCTCAAATCCCAACTACACACTCAACCTTTAAAGGTGACCTATTACCCCCTAAACTATTTTAAAGTGGAATTATTAAACCCCCCAAAACTGACAACCAGTCATTGTACATATGGTGTGATGCACTCGCCGCCACGTCATCACGTAATTTTTTATTTTTTCACTCTAAAAAAAAAATAATTTAACATTATTATTTCCCAATTATTATTTTTCTTTCTTCTTCTTCTTCAATTCTTCTTCTTCTCCAATTCTTCTTCTTCTTCAATGACACCCAAGAACCCATCAATGACAATTATTATTTTTCTTTCTTCTTCAAGTCTTCTTCTTCAAGTCTTCTTCTTTATTTCTTCTTTTTCTGTTCTTCTTCTTCAATTCTTCTTCTTCTTCTTCTTCTTCTTCTTCTTCTTCCTCTTCAATTCTTCTTCTTCTTCAATGGCATCCAAGAACCCATCAATGACATGTCTTCATCAATAGCATCCAAGAACTCATCAATGACATTCAAGATTAATTTATCATCTTCATCATCTCCTCATTCAAGAATTCAAGTTCTTAATTTTTTTTAAGTTAATTCGGGTTTAATGGCATTTCTTCTTCAATAGCATCCAAGAACTAATCAATGACATTCAAGATTAATTTATCATCTTCCTCATCTCCTCATTCAAGAATTCAAGTTCTTAAGTTTTTTCAAGTTTTTTGAATCGAAGTTCTTAGTTCAAGTGAGAACTCATTAATGGCATTTCTTCTTCTTCTTCTTCTTCAATGGCATCCAAGAACTCGAATTATGTGAGAATGTTGAATCAAAAAAGTCGAATGCCATTGATTACGTGAAGCTGAATCAAATGTTGAATCAACGTGTTGAATCAAAATGTTGAATGGAATTACGTGAAATTCATCAAAAAAAAAGTCGATGGAATTTCGAATTTTCCGGCGCCGTCACTATTTATCGGCATTTCACCATTGAAGCTGCACCATTGAAGAAATTGAAGAAGAAGAATAGAAGAAGAAGAAGAAGAAGAAGAAGAAAAAGAAGAAGAAGAAGAAGGAGAAGATGAAGAAGCCATTGAAGAAGAAGAATAGAAGAAGAAGCCAATATTTATTAAGAAAAATAATAATTATTAAAAATAATGATGTGGCAATAAAAAATAATAATTTTAAAGCGAAAAAAAGTCAACTGACGCGCCTATGGGCGCGTGTAGTCACGTCCAGTGACACGTCAGTAACTGGGAGGTAATAAATTCGGTAAAAATAAGTTCAGGGGGGTAATAGGTCACATTAAAAGGTTGAGTGTGTAGTTGGAATTTCGACTAAAGGTTGGGGGGGTAACAGACCATTTTATCTTATATATATATGAACTCTTGAATGCATACTATATTACCTCATAATATAACACATTCATTATATTCTGATGAATTATCGGTTATATAGGTACGTTACATTATTATAACTGCAATAGTAGCATAATATCATTATCTCAACGGTATGATATATATACACATATTCATTATACAAAGATTATGCATGTTTAACGTTATTTAACATATATACAATAAGCAGCCACGTCTTCGACATGCTTGCTTGTGTTGCCTGCTTCAACTGCTTCAATCGTAATTTTACTATATCATTCCCAATTAATTAGTATAAGTCATTTAAGTATTAAAAAAATTAATAATATTTGATATGATAAATTACTCTTAATAATAAAGAGCTATAAGCAGACACGTCTTTCACATAATTGTTTGTGCTGCTTCAACCATAATTTTACTATATCATCCCTAATTAATTAGTATAAGTCATTTAAGTATTGAAAAAATAATAATATTTGATAAAAAATAAAATAAAAATAAAATAATAAATAAACTCTAGATGTTTTGTGCTACCTTCTTCAGCTACTTCAATTATAGTTTTACTATATCACTCTTAATTAACTATTATAAGTTATCTAAGCATTAAAAAATTAATAATATTTAATAAAAAAATAAGTTGAACATAAAATAATAAATTAACTTTTTATGTTTTAAATTAACTTGATGTCTTATATGGGACCCATTTAAATTTTTTTACAAGTATTTTTGTATAGTAATTTTATTATATCACTTTTAATTAGTTGTTATAAGTCATTTAAGACATTTATACTTCGTTTTTTCAATCGTGATTCGATTATATCAACCCTAAATAATTTTATGGTCATCTAAGCATTAAAAAATAAATACTATTTCATAAAAAGATAAAATAAATACAAAATGATATGTCAATATAAAATATTTGATTGACTATCAAAATTATATTATTGCCACAGAAATTACGATGGGATAGAGGATGACATAAAGTAACATATATTATTTAAAAATGAGAAGACACGTAAACTGAGACAGAGAGAGTATTAATTTTTATTGAAAAATTATGGTAAAAGCATTATAAATCACATAATTAATAATTTAAAAAATATAAAAGATATAAAGTATTCGATTGACTCTCAAAACTATATCAATGTCATTTAAATTGAAATAGAAAAAAAATTTCTAAACCACAATACTTAAAATTTTAAATTATTTTAGTGATTTATTATCTAAATTATATTTACGTCACATAAATTGTGACAAAAAAAAACACATACATGGTCCCTTCAATGTCTAGTATATATATAAAAGTGATGTAATATAAAAGTATGAAAGAAAAACAAAGTTTTAAAATAATTATTGAGGGCTCAAACAATTGGATATTACTGTTATTATTCTTCTGTAAATACATTATTTATTAAATACTTAATTTTACATATTTAATTTAGTGATAGACTTCCCTCACTACATTAGAAAAAATTTATAAAATAATAAAATAAATCGTATCGAGAGACTTCTTGGATAACTTATATTTCATTTTTATTTATTTATTTTATTAATAAATCATTGGGTACTAGCCTAAAAAATAATAATAATTATATTTAATTTTTTTAAAATATTCATTTATTTCTTGTTATTTAGTGAGAGAGAGTTCCTCGCTATAGTAAATTTAATGTCAGTTTTTCATCTTTACCTTCTAAAAAAATTAAAAGTTAAAATATTTGACTTGTGCGAGGGACAACATTGTAAAGTCCCTTGCAATAGCGATATATATTTTGTCCCTCTCTAACCTTGACAGCTAATAGCCAAGTTTTTAATAGCGTGAAACTAATTTTTCCCCCGCATAAACCAGTATATTCAAAGCAAAGGAAAAACAAAGAAAGTGTAATGAAGATAAATCTAAGAATTACATATATACACAAATTTAAGTTACATAATTACAAAAAATCCACAATTGGTAAAGTAATTACACAAATTCCATAATAATTACAAAAATCCCTTTATTAGGTATTTTCTCTCTCATCAACATTATACATGTAACAACAGGTTTCATCCTTCCGTCTTTTACTCCCCTATGCTCCCATTATCAAGCCATTATTTACTCCATTTTTGAAAACCCTCTTTTTACGGTATACTTGAAGTAAAATCTACTTGTAGTTATCAAATTGTAAGTTATTCTTCTTTTTAATATTGTACTTCATTAATTTTTTTGATTTTTTTTTCAACTTTTCCAAATCAGGGGTTTTCTGTTTTTTTTTTTTTGCATGTTCAAATTATAGTATTGTTCAATCTTATTCAAGTTAAGTAGTTCGTCTTTTCGTTATTTTTCATATGGTACAAGTTAGCTCTGAGATTTTCTTGTTTTTTAGTTCGACTTTACAATATTGTTAACTTAAATTAGTGTTATTTGGTAATGGATAATCCTCCAAGTTTTAGTTTAGGAATTACTCAGTTAGATGCAACTGTACAAGATATTCCATTTGGATTTGTTCCTGCTACATTTGATGAACAGGATCCTGATTGGGCAGAGAATCGATCAAAGCACAGAAACGATCCCGTTACAATGAAGAAATTGATGGATAAGGCTGCTTCTAAATCGAAGAAGTCTACTTCAAAAGCAAGTAAAAAGAAATTTGACGATTCCGGCCGACCACATCTGTCGAAGGTATTTATTATGAGTGTATGTGTAATTTGACACATGTTTAATATTACACCATACATTAGTATTTCATCAAAGGAATGTATAATATAGTTGATCTAAAATATTATTGTAAAGGTTATACATTCTAATAAAGCTAATATTAATTTTTGAAATGTATAAGTTACCTCATACATGTGTATTTTCTATTTATATTTTGGTCTGTCATAATTTGTTAGATGTATACATAACCATTATACATCTGTATATGTTGTTTAATTAGGGTACTCTTTGAAATTTTATATGTATAAGTTACCCTCATATATGACTAACTGTTTAATTGTCAATGTATAATTAACTCTCATACATGACTAACCATCATACTCTTTGATTTATGTTATGAAAGTATAAATGAACATCATACAATCACTAACTGTTAGCTAATTATGTCAATGTATAAATAACCCTCATACATGACTAACTGTTTAATTGTCAATGTATAATTAAACCTCATACATGACTAACAATTTAATTGTCAATGTATAAATAACCCTCATACATGACTAATTGTTATTTAATAAGTAACCATCACACATGTTTTACTGATTATATATTAATTTTCAAAAGTATAAGTTAACATTATACATGTGTTAGTGTAGTGTATATTTTAACCTTATACAGTTATAACTTACCCATCATACATGACTAACCATTGTTTAATGTTAGTCTGATTTATGTTATGAAAGTATAAATGAACATCATGCAATCTTTAACTGTTAGCTAATTATGTTATGTTTTTTTTCCAGGGCATGAAATACCGAATTGATAAAGTCCCACCACACCCATTACATATGGAGAGCTTATGTAACTGTGCTTTCGGGGAAGAGATAAAGGAATATTTTGAAGAAAATATACTGGGAGCATTTAGAATATGATTTTTAACATTTTTCTGGATTTGCCACGGTGCAACTGGATAGGACAGATTTTAAAATGCCTACTTATGCGTGAAATTCAGCAGGATAACAAAGACGAGCTTCATGTTTAGGTACAAGGGGAAATCCTCAAATTCACAATGCTTGAGTTTGCCATTATAAACGGTTTGAAGTGTACCAGTAGTATTGATGATTATATGTATACTTCATCATCTAAATCAGTGTTGATGTCGAGGTATTTTCCCAATAATAAAGGAGCAATAACTCATTCAAAACTGATGACACGGGTGCAGAATGGAAACTTTGATAACGTTGAAGATGCTCTGAACCTGGCGATATTGTTCTTTGTTCATACATTCATGTTTTCTCAGCATAAGGAAGCACCAATAAGTGTTGCGCACTTTTAGATTGTTGAGGACGGTCGGTACATTCACTTTCCATGGGGGAAGGTCACATTTGAAAATTTAATGAGTTCCTGGTAGCAGGATTTCAACACTGTGAAGCAGTTATATTCATTGGGTGGAATGTCGCACGTTCTAAATGTTTGGATGTTTGAGTGCTGCTCCGAAGTAGAATAAAACTGTTGTCCGTCAAAGAAACGCTATTCCCAGAATACTAAACTGGTTGGTGCAGTGTATAAGGCCTAATTATGAATCTTTTATGTCTGGCATGTTCACTAAGGTAATTCTTTAACTTTGTACTTATTTTGTTTATTCACATCATTTCATTTATGTGCAAATATTTTATTTTTTTATTATTCTTTCCAGCATTCTTACAAGAATATACAACCTATAATCGATGAAGTTAGCAGATTGAATTTGTCCTTTTCAAAAGATTTTGAGATATGTGATCCAACAACTTATGCTTCGACATTTGATTCTAGAAAGTTGAAAAGAACAGTAGTTGAACTTCAACAGAGTGTTGGAACCATTGCTGAAGAATTTGGTGATTTCAGCACTATATCGCTGCAAGAAATTCTCATGAAGGCTGGTTTTGAATCGCCTGTATCACCTGACCAACCTTTGAAGAAAAGAAAGACTGTCATGTTTGATCAAGAAAAGTAAGTGGTGATGGATGATGATACATCTGGATATGGTCATGCAGCACATCATGGATTTGATTTGTATCGTGAAACGCATAAGGATGCAACAGACAGGGAGAAATTGGTGTGTCTGAAATTCAACATCATCATCATGTAGAAATTGGTATTTCTCCGCAGAGTAACCAGCACAAGTCTATTCCTTCATCATCCACACAGCCTGAAGGGACTTCTAAATTAAGTTTAGATGGTGATGAAATAAAGAATTACATCAACAAATGTATAAGTTTAGTATCTTCATCGTACATTTTATCAGAATAGCATGATGTGTTTCAACTAACTTTTTTTTTCTTTACGTGATAAGTTTGCAGAAAAGATGGGTAAACTGGTTACACTAATATCAAATAACTGTTGAGGTTGTCAAAGCATTGAAGAATGAACAAAATAAGCAATCACGGGTATAACAACTTAATTTTATTATATTTTGCATAATGTTGATGAAACCTTCATATATTCAGATTTTTGTTGTTATACAGGAGGACAAAATTGATGAACAACAACATAGTCAAGAAGACAGATCCAACAAACAGGAGAGACAACATAAATCTGATATGCAGGTACTTTTTCTCACTTATGTTGTTCTTTTACTATAAATCAACATACTTACCTTATAAAAGATAATTTTTTTTTTTAAATAGCATGAAGATTATGATAAGGGATCACTAAACGATATGGAAGTGTCTCGTGATGAAGAATCTAATAAGCAACACCTTCTTGAAGAGCAACAATTGCTGGTATTTTTTTCCTGAATACTTGTTACGTACTAAATTTGTGCAGTTTAACTTTTCATCATACATTAAGTTGAATGTATAATGATCAGTTATACATTAAACTTTCTACATTTTTCTTCAGCAAAACACATGTTATTTATGAATTTCTTCGTTTATAATAATGTTATTTACACTTACTTAAACTAAATCATTCAAGAATCACCGAAAACAAGTTTATGAAGAACTGTTAATTAAAGCGACTTGTAATTTAATTTAGGATGTGAATGCGGCCGATAAGGACGCAGGTCGTGAGGATAACTGTTCTGATTTGCAAGCTTTGGAGGTATCTTTATGTACGTTATATTTATCTTTGGAAAAAAGAATATTAACCTTATCGACTGAATATATAGTTGTATTAATCTTGACGCTTTCAACATTTAAACAACCCTCATGCATGACTAACTGTTGTTTAATAAGTAACCATCACACCTATTTAACAAATTATATTAATTTTCAGAGGAATAAATTAACCTTATACATTTGTTAATGTAGTGTATATATTAACCTTACACAGTTATAAATTACCCTCATACATAGCTAACAATTGTTTAATGTTGGTTTGATTTATTTTTATGAAAGTATAACTGAACATCATACATTAGTAACTGTTATCTAATTATGTCAATGTATAAACATCCATCATACATGACTAACAGTTTAGTGATCTAGACGCTTTTAATATTTTGCACATTGTTTAACAGTTGTCTTAATAAATACAAATTTTTATCTACATGCAACTTGGATAATGATAATTAACACATAAATAATAGGATGAGATTATGGCATTTGAAGAAGAATATAGCGATGAAGAGTTGGGAAAAAAGAACATTTCAGATGTAGAAGATTTGCCGGTATTCTTATGTCCCTAATATTGTTTTATTACTACTATAAGTTTCTATACACATGTAGTTTCTTCTAAATTCTTTATATTAAGACAGTTAAATCTACATAAAACATTCAATTGAATGTATCAAGAACAGTCATACATCCAACATACAAACTTTTTCATTAACATAAAGGTTGTAGTTCATGATTAACATCATACATATTTATGTTTTTAATGCCATAAAATCGTTTGTGCATCAAATATTACATCGTTTGTTACTACTGATATATTTATATATTCAAATGCACTCATTACAGATAAAATTTCTTATCACGGGTGTAATACTTCATCACAAACTTTTACATTATACTTTGAATAAATGTTAATACACGATAATTGTTATTTAATTTAGGATGTGAATCTAACCGCTAAAGATGATGTTATTGAAGTGAATTTAAAAAATCATAAATCTACTGATATGACAGATGTCCAGGTATTTTTTTTTTTTGCTTAACACTTACTTCTTTTTTACACCAAAATATCGTTCTACGTGTTCGATCTTGTAAAAGTACGTATTGGGACTTAATGTTATTTCTCTGGTGCATATCAAATTTTTTCTGTGAATTTGAACCAACTAGAATGTATTGATTTTTTTCTATACTGCATATTAATTTTTTTCTGATATTGATGTTGTCATGATTTCTAACATAAATGTTGTAAGCATTATTATAGTTACACATTCAGATATTCTATGTATATATTTCAAATCCTTATGTGTTCACGTAGGATGAAGTTGGTGGGATGATAACTGATTCAATACAATCAGCTGTAGATACACTTTTAGTTGGTCTGTCAACACCTTCGACTACAAAGTCATTGGATGTTGGTGCTTCAAATAAAATGATCGAAAGACTCTAGGACCATCCAGACAGTCATATTCCACCAGACTTCTCTGATGCTCAGGTTCGGGAGCTTCAAGCCTCAAAATCAAAAGCACCTGCCAAACAAGAAAGAAAGAAGTCCAGGGTTTTAAGGTCACCATACATTTCAAAGTATGGTTCTGGCTCTAAGGATGCGGTTGATATCGATAAAGAGGAGAAGCTGAAGTATGCTTTTGATGGGTACAACATCAACTAAGATTTGCCTAACGAATTGATGATTGATTACTCCCAGTGGATTGCCGTAGGATTGCTGAAAACTCATTCTGCCAAGTAAGAAATTTGATATTATATTTTTGCCTAACAATACTTTGTCATCTTAATCTTAAGGGATACTGTCATGTGTAATCAATGATTATTTTTCAGGAAAGAGACGGACAACCACTATTGAGTAAATGCTTCTGGGTTAGGTTACAGGCAATTGGACTTTGTCGTTGCATGCCCACAGTCAAAAAATTGGTTTTACTTGATGTTCGAACGTAAGACATACTGGAACGATGATGTAACTTATTCTAACTATTATCCATATCATAAGTTCTTTTGTTGATACTTAATATTCAACAATAGCATAACATAGCATACATGAAAATGTATGTATAATAACATATTATACATGTTAGCCAATGTATAGTAACATATCATACATGCAGTATTTTCCATTATAATTTCTTCAAGTTTAACCAACATGTCATGTATAATACCATGTAACTACAGCATAGCTGTATATCATATATTTACTCAACAATTAAGGTTGAACCTACTGATTTTTTTGATTTATTTTTACTATTTTACCCTGTTTTCACTTGTAGCATTTAGATGTGATCTTCTACCACTTGAGAAAGAAATCAAAGATTCAGCAGGGTGATAATTATAGATATACAACTGTCACACCCTTTTTTTACGTACTCCAAAAAAATGTATTTTAAAGTTCGAAAGGGCTTTACTATTTAAGTGACAAGAAATGAAAATTTATTTCGGAAAAGAATTTTTTGCATTTTTTATTCAGAGTCGCCACTTGGCATAATTCGGTGTGCCAAGTCACCTTTGGAAGATCCTTTTCGAAAACCATTTGACTCTTAAACTGGTTTGCGAACAGAGATTCCGGCTAAGGAATTCTGTTGACCGAGGGGAAGGTGTTAGGCACCCCTCGATCCCGTGGTTCAACCACGGTCGCTTGGCAGAGCGTATCGGCTAAATTGACGTTACAAATGCATAAACCACACAAAAGCTCACAAAATAATCAAACAACAACAAAACAAAATAAAAAAATGTAAAGTCCAGTCCAATTATTACAACCCGAAATAAAAATACTGAAATAACCTACACTAGTCCTAAACCATGCTTTACCCGCTGCCTCGGGCCTTGATCACGAGCATCCTTAGCGTACAAAATTCTTCGGTGCATTCCCCGGTGAGTAAATACAAATTACCTCAGGGCATTCCCCGGTTAAATAAGTGCATTTTTCAAATACGATAAACAAAACATTCAACAAATATTCCGATCATTCCCACATTACACCAATCCTAAACTTGCCTACCCGAGCTTACTGTTTGCCTACCCGCTCGACAACATACAGCATTCAACATCAACAATGTATCAAAAATATCAAAATATTTATTTTTATCAATTTTTGATTCCCGTCCCCAAATTTATTTCAAACAATATGATTAAACATGCTTCGATTTATCAATTCACTTTTTAAAGTCCGAAACCAACATCAACCAACACATAACACATATTCTAACATACCAAACACACAACAAATAAATCATCCACACCCGCAACATCACAAAAAAAAAGTCAAAATAAATTAAAGATTCGGTTAGAAGAAATGGACCTCGATGAAATTGATCTTTGACGATAATAAAGAAATCCGAAGACCAAAATACTCGACCGGAGAACCTCGATCGCGATGAATCCAATTCAGTATAGGGAAAAACTAATAGGAAAACTTCAAAACCCGTGAGACAAACTTTGTTATACGAAACCCAAACCAGAACGATGACACGATTTGATAACGACAACTCGAAATCCAATATCGACGACGAACCAAGAAACAGACGAAACCAAAACCCCCAACAAGCAACAGGAACCCAAAACCCAACGCAGATCGAGCTCCGGTGATGGAGAGAACGGTGGCGGTGCCTGTTCTCCGGTGGTGACTGGAGCTGAAACTGTCTACGGCGATGGTGTTTCGCCGGTGGCAGCACTGGCCTGCTTCTGTTGGCTGAGGACGGTGGGTCGTCGGTCGGTGGTCGGTTTATCGACGGCGGGAGAGGAAAGTGGAAGCTCGGCAGCGGAAGTTGGGTCGGCGGAAGCTCGGCGGCGGCGGCGATGGATTGGATGGATCGGGGAGAGAGAATGCTAGCCGATGCTGAACTGGCCGGCGTCAGCCATGGATGCCGATGGGTCGTTGGTCGGTCGCCGGCGAGTTTGCTGAGAGACAAAGAGTGAGAGTCTAGAGAGAAAAAGAGAGAATTTGGTCCCTTTTTTTTCTTTGTTCCTGTTCATCCCCCCCTTTTGTTTGTGTGTATCTGTGTATATATATTGTATTTTTCCTTTTTGGTCCTTTCCTTTTGGACAAGAAAAAAAGAGGGAGGATGTGACGTGGGGTAGGATTAGGTAGGGGTAGGGAGATAGGGGATAGGGTGGTGAGGTGGTGATTTGTCATTTTCTTATTGGAGAGGGTTGTTAGAGTGTTAAAAGAATAAAAGTTTGTTAGGGATTTTGTTGAGAGTTACTTTTTTATATTTTTGTGGGATGTAATCACGTAGGTGATGGTACATGATATGATAAGGTAGAAATGAATGAAATCGAACTTTTGAGGGGGACAAAATTACGTGTCTACATCATGCCCCCTTTGAATGTAAACACGCAGTGTTTTCAGACAAAGAAGTAGACAACGAGACAGAATTTTGTCCCGACCATTATTCAAAGGAAGAAATAGAAGAAAGAAGGACTACCGGGTCTTGAATTAGGACAGCCTACCCACCCAAGTTATGATGGGATCAAGTGACAAGTATCTCCAAGGATTGGACGGTGATGGACTATACCGAGTTGGAGAGTCGAGTGAGGTTCCGTCGAGGTTCCGGTCCGCGGCTCTGTTATTACATCAAAAATGAAAATTACAAGTTAAAACATAAATGAAATTACAAAAATCCTATCTATACAGCTTCTATTGGCTCTTGACTCGACTTTTATCACCCTATTCTTCAGGCGGGCTCCTGACTTGCAATTTCTTCCAACTTATTGCTTGACTTTCGTTTCTTCACCCTATTCTCCAGGCGGGCTCCTGACTTGTTATTTCATCACCCTGTTCTTCAGGCGGGCTCCTGACTTGCTATTTCATCACCCTATGCTTCAGGTGGGCTCCTGACTTGCTATTTCATCACCCTGTTCTTCAGGCGGGCTCCTGCAACCCAAAATTAAAACTAGAACAAAAATGATCCCAAGACAAAACATTACAGTAAAGTAGTCTTTCATTTTTGAAAGTGCTGTCCCATTTCCCAGGAGGGTCCTGAACATAAAGTAAAATCCCATTTTTTCAGGAGGGACCTGAACAGAAAGTAAAAATCCCATTTTTCTGAAGGGTCCTGAACAGAAAGTAAAATCTCATTTTTCAGGAGGGTCCTGAACAGAAAATAAAATCCCATTTTACAGGAGGGTCCTGAACAGAAAGTAAAATCCCATTTTACAGGAGGGTCCTGAACATAAAGTAAAATCTCATTTTTCAGGAGGGTCCTGAGCATGAAGTAAGATCCCATTTTCCAGGCGGATCCTGAACAGAAGTAAAATCCCATTTTTTAGGTGGGTCCTGAACATAAAGTAAAATGAGGGTCCTGAACATAAAGTAAAATCCCATTTTTTAGGAGGGTCCTGAACAAAAATTAAAATCTCATTTTTCAGGAGGGTCCTGAACATAAAGTAAAGTCCCATTTTACAGGAGGGTCCTGAACAGAAAGTAAAGTCCCATTTTTCAGGAGGGTCCTGAGCATAAAGTAAAGTCCCATTTTTCAGGAAGGTCCTGAACATAAAATAAAATCCCATGGATGTGCATTTCCAATGGTAGCTGAATCTTGTGAAACGAATTTGCCCCTGTTTCAACAAAGAAAATTTGTCAGTTAAAAACTTAGTGGTGGCTTGCAGCTCTTGGCTTCTCAGGTATCTGCCCCAGCACTCACTCCTTTCATCTTTATTCTAAATTGCTAACACCTGCCCTGTCTTGCTGCATCATCGACCTAGACCCAGATTGAGGGAAATGAGTTCTGACTCAAACAACGGGTTTCCATTTTACCATGCCTTTGAGGTACACTTTTTCCCAAATCTGAATGCTTTCACGAATCCAATAGTCTGTCGCTTGATAGACTTCCTTTGCTTCGTGTTTAATTACGATCATATTTCTTTCCTGTGCTGTTCCTTGGCTTTTTCTCATATAATTGGAAAGACTAGTAGTAAATTTTGAAATCCTTTCTCGCTTGTTTTGACACAGACTTGACTTAAAATGTAAAGAAATGATGGTGACTCTTATTTTGATAAATGACATAAAAAAACAAAAAGCATGAATATGCAAATGAAAGAAAAGGTCAATGTCCCATATTCAAAAGAAAACTTATCTGAATACGACAACCAACTCCAATGAGTATGACATGTATTTTGGATTGAGCTGCCTGATCTTCCTATCCAAACTCCCCATTTGTTGTTAATTTCGTGGGTTTTGCCGCTGAGCCGCTTCTTCAAATCCATTGGACTCATACATCACATTCAATTGACGTCATCTTAAAAGACTTTTGTCAACAAATCTCTTTCTTTTCACTTTTCGCCTTTCTCTTAAACTCTCCATCGCCTTACGGTGCCCGTGAGGGTTTTCACCAATAAGACTCTCTCATTTTTATTTCTCTCCACTCACCATCACCTTATGGTGCCTGCATAGGTTTTCACCAATAAGACTCTCTTATTTTCATTTTCTCTCAACTCGTCATCGTCTTATGGTGCCTGCAAAGGTTTTCACCAGTAAGACTCTCTCATTTTTGTATTTCTTTCCTGATTTCCTATACTGAGGGAGACAAGTGGTACTTCACAATGTATCATCATATCCATTGCATGTTTAGCCTTAACATTATCAAAAATTGATCTGAAGGATTTTCTTTGGTTGTAACTTGGCTTTTGGTTAAGGTTAGAAAAAAAATGGCAGGCGGCTCAAATGATACTTGAATTGGGGGTGGGACCTACAACTTTTAGAATCGACTCAAACAACATATTAACTCATGCCCCAGTTTTGTTGACTAGGTGAATTTTAGATCTTTATTTGGTTGGACCAAGCCCGAAATAGGGCAGCCTACGTATCTCACTCTCGAGAGAGGAGAATCAGGTCGCACGTAGTTCCATCAGCTTGTTCTTTGTTTTAATTTGATTTTTCTTTTATTTTCGAACTCTTTCTTTTATTCTTATTTTCTCGACATTTATCTTTGACTCTATTTTGATTCCAAAAGAGGGATATGAAAGAAAAATAAACGAAGCTCAAACGGGTAAATAAAGGATGACACAATGTTTGGATAAAAGAATAAAATGCCTTCATCATGTCAATCTTCAAAAATGCAAGTACTAAACATGCAATAAAATCAACAAAGGATCAAATATCATACATAGTATCTTTTGACCGCATCAGCATTAATAGCCATTTCTGCCATTTTGCCTTCAATATCTGTCAAATATAAGGCTCCATTGGGCAACACCTTCTTCACAACGAAAGGACCTTGCCAGTTAGGGGAAAACTTTCCTTTCGCTTCAACCTGGTGAGAAAGGATACGTCTCAATACCAACTGACCCACTTCAAAATTCCTGGGACGGACCTTTTTGTTATACGCTCGAGCCATCCTCCTCTGATACAACTGGCCATGACACACAGACGTTAGCATTATTTCCTCAATCAAACTCAAATATTTCAATTGGGTTTTTACCCATTCGTCATCATTAATCTCTGCTTCTACAATGACTCAAGAGGGGGAATTTCAACTTCTGCCGGGATGACTGCTTTTGTTCCATACACTAATAAATATGGAGTTGCCCCTGTTGAAGTGCGAAAAGTGGTGCGATAACCTAGCAATGCAAACGGCAACTTTTCATGCCACTGTCTAGACCCTTGTACCATTTTTTGCAGTATCTTTTTTATATACTTATTGGCGGCTTCTACAACACCATTGGCCTTTGGGCGATATGGAGTAGAATTCCGATGTGCGATCTTAAACTGTTGACATACTTCTTGCATCAAATGACTATTGAGATTGGCTTCTGAAAGATATACTTAAAAGGATCCATGCGGGAGACTAAATAAGTAATATAAGATGAGAGATAATGCTTCAAATTCTGTGCTACCCAAGTTAGGGCACAACACGTCCTTTCAAGAAGAGTATACCTGGCCTCATATGCGGTGAACTTCTTACTAAGATAATAAATAGCCTGCTCTTTTTTGCCTGTGACATCATGTTGACCCAAGACACAACCAAAAGAATTGTTCATGACTGATAAATATAAGATCAAAGGTCTACCAGGCTCCGGGGGTACCAACACGGGCGGATTTGACAAATATCTTTTGATTCGATCGGACGCTTCCTGACATTCTTCAGTCCATTTTACCGCAGCACTCTTTTTTAGCAACTTGAATGTGGGCTCACAAGTGGTTGTGAGTTGAGCAATAAACCTGCTAATGTAGTTCAGTCTACCAATCAAACTCATCACCTTCGTTCTATTCTTGGGCGGGGGCAAATCCTGAATGACTTTGATTTTTGAGGAATCCAATTCAATTCCCCTACGGCTGACTACAAACCCCAACAGCTTTCCAGATGGAACTCCAAATACATATTTTGCCGGGTTGACCTTGAGATTATACCTGCGAAGTCTTTCAAAGAACTTTCTTAAATCTTTAACATGGTCGGCCTGACTTTTTGACTTAATAATCACATCATCCATGTAGACCTCAATCTCCTTATGCATCATATCATGAAACATAATGGTCATGGCTCTCATGTATGTTGCTCCAGCATTCTTCAAACCGAACGGCATCACTCGATAACAATAAGTTCCCCATGGTGTGATAAAAGATGTCTTCTCCGCGTCTTCATCATTATGGATGATGAAGACGCG